>NW_025335762.1:6359011-6819533 GCF_004798865.1 Varanus komodoensis
TATATATATATATATATATATATATATATATATATATATATATATATGAGAATTAATATAACTAAGGGGACTCAATATTAAATCATCGTGAGAAATTATGATCTCCAGCTGTCTTCCGCCCCCTCCACTTTCTCCAATCTTGCTGCTTTCCTCTCTTACCCTTTTCTCCTTGTACTAAATGGGATGGGAGTACAGGAGAGTGATCCTTGTGTACAAATAAATTTAGAACAAATTAAATATCAAAGGAGCATGGAGGCCTATTGGGATTAGTGTGTGAGAGCAAAATAACATGCTACAAAAATTCACAATTCTGCCCAATTAAAGTCCAAACTTTTTTAATTTAGCTTTTGAAATATGACATTAAGGTTTTGATTTAAGAATAATGTGAACTTTGAGCCTGACAATGAATTCTGATATCAACGTGCGCAAAATTGGCCCGTGATTTATTTTGCCCTTAAAACAAGCAAAGAAATACAATTAAAAACTATCATGTTCATATGATTCTATGATTATTGCTGTCAACTGCCTAGAGAGCTTTGGCTATGGGCAGTATAAAAATGTAATAATAAAAATAATAATAAAAATAATCACTTCTTTGGATTTTCAGGTATTAAATTCATTTCCATATACATATTTTACATAGGTTTTGGTGAAAGCAGAATTGCAAGCACAATCTTGATACAGTTTTGTGATTCCAATACAACAGAACACAGATGTTGAACTTCAGGTCCATGGAACAAAGTCAGCTGACCTCCACCAGTGGTGTCCATTAAGGCCATACCCCTTTTTTCCGACCCAGCCCCCTCACCCCAATTGCTAATATTTTAGTGCTTAACTAGCTTCCTACTCTCTCCCTCTCTCTCTCACACACACACACACAGTCACGCTCACTATTCTCAAAGGTTAAAATTATCCTAAGTGCGAGTTCCACCACCAATGGAACTCAAAACCAGCCCTAAACATTTGGGAAGGGGGAAATTGCACAGTGCCACCGGATGGAGCTACTTCAGTGTCCTTGCTTAAACCCTTGTGGATTGGCACTGAGGACCATCCTTTGATCTCCCCATTATGCTCTCACACTGACATGGAGGCACTGTGTGGAACCATATGGAATGCAAGTACCACTGTTGGAATTTGAATAGCAAGTCCAGGTTAAACTGCTATTCATTAGAGCATGAGAAGGCAGGATTTCATGGTGGGTATCAGCACTGGGTTCATGTCAGGTTCTGGCTACAGCCACACTTTAGCCCTGAGGAAAGACAAACCAAACAAGAAATCTTCTTTTAAGAAATGAAAATAATCACAGCTCGCAAGAGTGTGTTACCCAGGAAGGTTGTTGCACATAGTATAAAACCAAAGATGACACACCTCCAAGTAATTTATCAGAAAAACCTGAGCTTGTCAAAATTATCCAGATTGTATCTCAGAGCTTGCCTTGAATCATATCGGTATCAAATTGCTAGCTTTATTGGTTTCCCCTTCCGCATGAAGTCCTTGCACACCTTCATCCAGATCTTTTCCAAATGTGTGAGTTAACTGTGCACATCTTTAAAATGTATGCATTCCTATCTCAATGATTTTCAGCAGTGCACAATTTCCATGCATATTTTTCAACTCTAAACATGCTGTCAAATGCATTTGTTTACAGACTGAAGTTCAGAAATGTATGCATGTTGGCTGTAGATTGCAGCTGAGTCTAGGTTTGGTCTGAAAGTTGTAAATTGAGTAAATTTTATTCAAACAAGCAAGCTGAAAATCATTTCTCACAGAACCCTAGCTACAGTCAAAACATTTATCTGCCCTAGCTCCTTTGTCTGGTCACGTATGTTGAAAAGAATAAGGAGAAGAGTGGGAAATGAATAGAATATTATTCAGACAAAAGGCTATTCTTTTGCCAGTATCAAACTCAGCTCAATGACCACTAAATAGAATTAAAGGTTTGAAAAGAAACATGAAAACACTCTGTGGTGTCTGAACTTAAAAGGCAGTAGTAGCTGCTAATGAAATATTAGGCCCAGACATGCTGAAAGAAGTAAAGTAGAAATGCATTTCAAAGCCAAAGCTGTATCTGGAGCTCTTCTTAGTATTCTACATCAAAATGTGCAGAGAGTTATTAAGGCCAAGTCAAGTAGAAAGCATCTTAGAGTCCCTTGTTCATTAAGGCTACAAGGCCAGAGTTTTTCTGAGCTTCAAAGTCCAATGAAATTCCCTCCAGAGCACAAGATGATTTGAAGAAATTCTCCCACCCTGCAACACGTACACATTTCACCTTCTCTCAGTAATAACCTCTTTCAGTTCCCACAACTAGTCCATGGAAGTACTGAATGTAAACAGAAGTAAAGGGGAAAGTCTGGGGAATACTATGGTCACTTTTTGTAATCTCATCTCTTTGCATGTGAGGAAATTACATTGTATGTATTTCACTAGGCAGCATCCTGATCCACAGGTCCTGACTAATGTGTACATTGTAATGTAGATTGCAAATTAAGGATCCACCAAAATGTGTTCTTCCTGAATGTATCCTACACAGTTTTGCGTTCAAAAATAGAACATGTGTTAAAATGTAATTGCGTCGTTTGTGAGAAATTCCATTTACATAGATCTTTTCATATACTTAATTACATGCAAAGAAAGGGAAAAAATTAAGAAAAAGTAATGGGGAAGGTGAACAATGAGCAAAAGTGATACAAAGAGGAAATAGATTGATTTGTCCATCCCTGTTTTTAAGTTTGAAATTTGTTCGAACAAATGTTAGCTTATTGTACATATGGGCCTACTGGAGATGTGTTTAATTCATTCATTCATTTCAGTAGCCAAGGCTCTCTGGTGCTGGCACGTTGCCGATACACTTTGCCATAGTCAGGGAGTGATCCATGAGATCAGCCATTGTGGTCACACCCAGAAGGAAGTGAAGAGACACACTGGAGCAGTCTTCCCCACCATGTGCCTTCCAGACATGCTTGGACTGCAAGACCCGGACTTCCCAGTCAATGGCCCTGCTGGATGGAGATTCTGGGAACCGAGGTCCAAATGCCTCTGAAGGCCAGCAGATTGGGGAAGGCGACAGTAAAGCTATACTATGTGAAATCATACTGCTTCCTGATTGTGGGTGGGGCCTCAAGGGTTGTATAAGAGGCTTTGCTGTCCCTCTTGTTCTCTTGCTGCATGACACCAACTTTCCTAGTCCAGGAAGGATTCAGTGTTGACCATTACTGGTCAGAATGTCACCAAGCAGGAGTGTCTGTACAAGAAGTCCAACTGGCCACATGTGTGTGTATCTGTGTGCCTTTTGATCCATTAGGGCTGATTGGCTTGTAGCAAGTGGCAGTTGTGTGAACTGCATAGGGACAGAACAAATAGGGCAAAGTCACAGAGGCAGGACACAAAGGATTGCTGAGCACCCAGGGACACATAGAAGATGAAACAGGATCTCCACAACTTCTTACTGGAGCTATTGGGCCCAGTCAAGGAAAGGAATCTTTTCCAGCCTGAATGAAGCACACACATTAGATAGTGAGACATAATGCAGTGCAACTCAGGACTTTATCCATTCACATTGAAAGATGCAGCTAGAGATGGTGTCAGGCTT
This sequence comes from Varanus komodoensis, assembly GCF_004798865.1. Classification (NCBI taxonomy): domain Eukaryota; kingdom Metazoa; phylum Chordata; class Lepidosauria; order Squamata; family Varanidae; genus Varanus; species Varanus komodoensis. Next base: position 6,362,601 of record NW_025335762.1, read on the forward strand.
GGTACTGTGCCCTCATCTAGAACAGGGTTGACTCTTCTTATTTGTTAGCATTAACTAATTCATCAGATCTTGTGCCATTTCTGTTCCCTTTTGTGTAAAACCAATATAAGCTGTTTATCCTGGATGTGATCTCATTTCCCATTCAATATTTAGTTTGTGTTCATTAATAGTGAGAAATCATAATATTGTCTCTTCTTTGGTGATAAAAAATAATAATAAAAAATAGCCTTTTCTCACAGGACTACAGTCCTGATTGTTAACAACTCCTAGAAAATACATAAAAATAATTTATGTATGTGTGCATTATACATTTGAAATGATTATATTCCTATTAGCCGTATTCCAGGAGCGTGTGCAGTAATTGACAGATGCTTGTCCTTTGTGTGAGTACAATTGATCCTAGCCAAAATTTCAGCAAGTTTTCAGCAAAATCTATCTGCTCAGAAGAGAGGCAAAACCAACAAACCAGAAAACCCAGGTAAGGGGGGCAGGGGGAAGACAAGTGAAGAGGAAGCCTGGACTTGTTAGCACTTATCTCAGGTAATGGCAAATCAAAAGACTGATTAGCATGTCCAACTACAGAAAGACAGTGAATGGCAGAAAGTACTCCTAAACTAAAGCTTTGGTAATTGTATAGATCAAGGCTGGTGCCAACCGCCTATACAGTGCTTCCAGAAGGTCGGTTTTATACACCACCCACCAGTTGCAACCACCTATGGATCCACGGGCCTAAAATGTAATTGTCACTGTGTGCCACCAAGTTGTCCCCACCTTACGGCCACCCTATGAGTGGATGCTCCTTACAGGGTCTTGTGCTTCACAACTCTGCCCAGCATTTGTAAATACAAGGCTGTAGTTTCCTTTGTGGGGTCAACCCATCTCATATTTGATCTTCCTTTTTTGCTTCTGTGTTGGACTTCCCCAGCATGATTGTCTTCCCTGGTGAGTCCTGCCTTCTTATGATGTGCCTGAAGTACGACAGATTCTGCATTCTGACAATAATACAGCTTCAGCCCTGCAGTTACCTGCAGATGTCACCCTGGTTCCACCCATTGGTATTGACAGTGGTCAATGAAGCTAGGAATCATAAGGAACCAATGGAAGAAGAAAACATCTGTGAAGGAACTGTTCTGTTTCCCTGTTTTATGCTTTGTAGATCTCAGAAATGTGATGCAAGAAAGGCAAAGGAGTCATGAACGTTGCAAATAGCAGTGATTCCCAAATGACCATTTAAAAAAACAGAACTTCTTTGAGAAATAATACCTGTGCAGAATAAGGAACACGATAGGGAAGAATCATACACATACCCAGTAAACAACATTTGCAAGCTGACTGACTCACACAGCCTAGCTTCTGCTTATGGATGAGTATTAGGTAGTGCTGTAATGAATTTTCACCTGCAAGGAATTTCAGCATGGACAAATGCACTTTAATGACACAGGCTTATGCACGTTTTGACAGGAAGAAAAAACTCCAACAATTGTCAACATTCTCCAGCTGGCCACAGGACTATTCTTTAAACAAGTAAGCAGTTCCTCATACCTTTCTAGTATCCACATTTCTGCAGCTTTTCTACATTCTTCACAACCATAGTTTAGTACCAGCATCATGCTGCAAAAAATATGAACTTATCCAACCAGGGATCACAGACCAGTCTGATTTGGTGACATGAGTGAGGGAAACTAAAACTTTGGTTCTACCATAGTGTGAATTGGATACATATTTCAGAAGCATCATGAAATTTCAAGCACATATCCACATTCCGATATGTGCTGAAATGCACATCCAAATAACCCTCTGGAGCCATAGCTCACTTGTAGGGCCCATATTTTGCATTCGGACAATCCAGGGTTTAATCATGGTCTTTTCAAGGAAAGAGATCCCAAGGTAGCAGGCCTAGTAAAGTATTGTCATTGCATTACATTTCTATACCACCTGCTGCTGAAGCTCTCTGCGCAGTTCACAACATTTAAGTCACCCATCCAGATTTGAACCTGTCCTTACCCTGCTTAGCTTCCAAAAATAGGCGGGATCAGGCACTTCAGGTTATGGAGAGTTTTTTGTTCTTGGGGAGTTTTTTAAGGAGTTGTTGCCAATCATGGAACTGGACTGGATAAGCCAGTGGTCTGTTCCAGTATATGATAGTTTCCTAAGATTTTGTAATTCCAATTCTGTGGGACAAGAGATGTGAGCTTTCTATCCACTGAAAAGAATCATGTCTGAGCTGACAACAGTCAATGTGGTGATTAACTTGCAGTGCAAGTCAACAGTTGATACTTCTGCTAATGGATGATGAACTTCCATGTTTGAACTGTCCCATAGTGTTCCAATTACATTTACTTTCTTTCTGAGACTGTCCTGATGTCAATTTCATGCAACAATTATGTACGAGGGAATGCAAATCCTCTTAACTCCATTTCCTATTTATACTTATGTAACCAAGTGAAACATAAGGCAGAATGGAGAAAGATTTTTGTTTCAAAGCACATAAGAGAGTTGGGTGCATAATTCTCATCAATTTTCAGTCAAATATCTCTCCCAGAGTGCCTCTTGAAAATGCTTAGCTACTTTAAAAAAAAATAACAGTCTGAATACTGATAGAACTTTTGCAATGCAAAGAAAGGAATTGTGGGATGTAAGAGTTGAATATCTCTGTGTGTATCTTCTAGTACAGATTGATGCTCTCAAATATCTGAAAAAATCTGAATTATAAAAAATGATAGATGTGTGTTTTTTCCCTGCATTCAAGAAATAATTCTGCTGCTGATTCTGATCAGTGGGTAAGATTGCTAATACTGCTGTGGTGTCTAACTGATTTTAGCTCAGAAGCTTTGGGCATCAAAGGGGTGCATCCTTGACAATTTGCTAGGGATGGCACATCCACCTGTCTCTGTGAGCCAGGGCAGTATAGTGGTCCACGTCTTAGACCGGGACTTGGGAGGTTCAGGTTCTAGTCCCCACTTGCCCATGAAGCTCACAGGGTGACTTTGGGCCAGACTCTCAGTCTAACCTACCTCATAGTGTTGTGTTGTATGGGTAAATTGCAGAGTGAGAGTATCGTGTAGGGTGCTTTGGGCTCCTTGCAGGAATCAAAAGGTGGGATAGGAGTGTAATAAATGTATACTTCACAAATAAGTATCCAGTCTGTAACAGTTTTGTCGTTTCATCTGAAGCCTTTTCTGCCTAATTTTGACATCATTCCACACATTTAAAACACACGCACACAACTATTGAGACTTCTTTTCATATTCAGCTTTCCTCTCATCTGTATTTATCTTTCTTAAATATGCACAGTTAAGTATACAGGTGTACATAACATACACATTTTCATATGCACTATTTGAGGAGAAACTTCACCATAAAATGGCAAAGCGCAGAATATGAAGGACAGCTTATCCTAACTGAACACTTGTCCAGAATGTGAAAATTTATTTTTATTTATTTATTTATTTATTAAAACATTTTTATGCCGCCCCATTCGCCCATTCGCCGAAGCCTCGGGGCGGCTCACATCAATAAATTAAAATAATTATAATATAAATTAAAATATAAATATAAAATTAAAATTCAGTTGGTTCACTGAAAAAATAGTCAAAATTTAATTCTCCAGTATCTTTATGTTTTAGTTTATTTGTGGTGTGTGTTTTAAGTTTTGTTAACAACCCAGAGAGACTCTATTTGGTGGTAAATAAATGAAACACATAAATATCTCTAACCTTGATACCTAAATCAGGAACCTAAATCAGGCAGGGTATGTGGAGCAGAATGATTCATATTATCTATAGAGATGTGAATCTGCAAAACTCAAGCTAAATGAAACTTTCTGATTTACATCTCAAACCTTGTTGTAACTCTAGCCCATACCAGATTATGGTTTTCCTCTTTTTGTATGAAAATTGGTCCTGATTTCTATTTTCATTTATTTTTTCCTAAATGCCACCTGTGACAAGTTGACATTCTTCTCTCATGGATTCAAACTTATTGGTGAGTGTTTTTCCTGAGTTCTTATGTCCCTTAATATGTGTGTGTCAGGCTGATAAAATGACTTTCCTGTTCAAGAAGGAGGGGCAGAAAATGGCAGCTGGGAAGGGGGTATTTTCAGCTCCATTACCAAGCACCTGCTGCTGTCAGAGAAGGTGTTTGAAGACCTCTCAGAGTTCATCAGGATGCTGGTCATCAGCTTGGTTGGAAGGGCATCACTTCTGAGCTATCCAGTTGACCAATGACAGAAAATATTTCTAGGAAACAAGAAGGCTCCTGGGCCATCAGATTGTCCTGACGTAGCATTGCCAATATGGAATATCCTGTCCTGAATCAGAAGAGAATGCCACTGGGCAATGGCAAAGCCTTCTCTTCCTTCTAGGTAGAGATGTTCCACAATAATTATTCAATTTTTCTTTTATTGTTTTCATTCCATTTTCTGGAAAACAAATTGCTTTTGAAAAGAAATTCAAAGGCAGAGAGAGTTTTGAAGAAATTGTCACAGTTGGTTTTGGGCTCCTCAAACTTGCCTTTTGTGCCACCTTACTCTCAAGGTGTCTGAGGGTCCTTCCTTTCACTGCACAATAATGATATCTCTCGAAGGGAAAGTCTCTCATTACTGAATTCAAGCATAGAGGAAGACACCATGCGGTAGATCATTCAACAGAACTTGTTCTAGCAAAAATTGCAGGCATCCAGGGAGGTAAGTGCAGAGCCATGCCCAATGAAGGGACAGAAAAAAGAAAATATACACATGGACATGCTTCTGCACACTCAAAGCATCTTTGATCACCACTTACGAGTGATTAGGACAGCTCAGAACATCACCAGATGATAATGAGGAGGAGGAGGAGGAGGAGGAGGAGGATAACAACAATAATGACATTACATTTCCATACTGCCCATAGCTGAAGCTCCCTGAGTAGTTCAGAATATTTTAAGTGACCAGAGTTCAACCCAGCCCTACCCTGCTTAGCTTCCAAGATTAGGCAGAATCAGTCTTTGATAAAAAATGGAAGCTTCTTTAATGACAGATTTTGGTGCAACAATAGCCCCACCAACCCTCGCTGGTTCCCCCCACACTGTTCTTCTCAGGCCTGTATACAGAAGATGAAAAATGGGCGCAGTATTTATGATACCATCATGTATGTATGTTCTCACTTTTGTATGTGATGATTTCTGTCCCTATGTGCTTGTGATTAGACACTATTCAGTCCAAATAAGAGCTGCATACATAAATCGATCTGTATGTCTTTTCCTGAATTATTGCTCCAAATTATGCTGCTAAAAATGAATGCATGTATACAAATATTCATGCTGCACTGTCTCCATTCAGCCTCGTCTTTGCCTTTCCTTGTTTTGGCTGTCTAAAATGTAGCTAATATAATTTGAAATATATTGTGCCATTTCCTGGCTCAAATTTTGCTCACCAAGCAGATTCTAACCTGACAATATGTTAGTGTGCTTTATTGACTGAGACTGATTTTAAATTAAATAGCATAATACTCTACACTAAACATCTGAAAGAAAAAACTGTCAATAAAACACTGGAAAAAAGTCAGACTCAGTCTCCCCCTTAATAACACCCTCCTCCCTCTGCCTATAATATATAATTTCTTGTCAGTAGTTTTAAGCAATATAACTTCAAATATGGAATTATTTGCCTAAATTTGATTTCTATCGAGAACTATACCTTTGTGCCACTTAATCTGTAACTGACATGAATTGCCAACAATAGACCTCCTATGAGTGACAGTAAGTGATTTTGCTACTTATTGGCAAGCTTGCATCTTCCATCTAACTGGGACCTTCTCTCCCGCTACCCCATTTCCAATATGTGGCACCTCAAATAAAAAGCTATTTGTGGGAAATTGAAGGAGAAGTTAAATAGCTGTTGCAGGAGTCTCAAGAGTTCAAATCCTGGGAAGTTTAAACTTTATTCCCTGTTTCTTGGAACAGTCTACAGTCATTGCATTTTGAAGTTTTCTGAGGATTTGGTAGACCTGGACAAAGAGCATTTCCACTGTTTATTTATCATTTCAAACATTATTAGCATGGCTTATATCCACTCAGGATCTCTAGCATCAGGTTTTGGTCTGGCACTGAAAGGGTTAAAGCATCAGGGCCAGGCACACCTCTCTGAAAAGGAGGTTCCATAGCCAGGGTGTTACCACTGAGAAGGCCCTTCCCAAGAAGCCTTTCTTCAGACCTTTTTCAAAGAGGACTCCTGGAGAAGAACTTCAGCAGATGATCTGAGAGTTCAGGCAGGTGTATATGGAAAGAGGCATCCCATCAGATAGCTAGGCCACTCTATTCATTATCACTTGCTTCCTCATCACAGATTCAGAAGTACATGGAAACAAACACCTCATGCTTTTGCCGTATGTTAGCGACAGAGGAAAGGAGAGGAAAACTCAGCAAATGCCTTATTGCTCTGATGTGGCACTGAGTCATGAGAGAAAGACCTGTCAGAAAGCAATTTTGTAATCTTGGTTGCCAGGTTACTGAGACACTGCCCCATTGCTGAGTTGGAAATTTTTCCCCTAAAAGCAAAACTAAAGGGTATTAAGAAAGTAAGGTGAGGAAGGTGAGTGAGGAAGAGTAAGGAGAGTGAGGCTGGCTGGCATTCCAGTAAGAAGTGGTCAGATTTTGCCATTCCTGAATCAGTTTGTGAACTAGAATGTAAGGCATCCTTCATGCTTTTCACAAAATGTTGTAATGCCTATCTCCAAACAAAACCAACCAACAGTGAACAAAACTGTGTATATTATGAGAAAGTGGACATAAAAATATAATTATTAGCATATGTGTGGAGTGGGAAGCGTCACACGAAAGAAATCGAAAACAAACAAAAGACAACCCTTCAGATGAGGCAAGCTCACATACACAAAAGTGTATCTTAGGACACCTGCAAGCCAAAATTGCATTTATGTATTTATGGTGTCTTCACTGTATTGTTATGATTATTACATAAGGTGTAGCAGAAGCCCTCTGACAAGGGTCCCCCGGCCCAGATTTGCTTCCCCTCGTCGCAGTTGCAGCCTGCTTGTTCATCTGCCACTCCTTCTGGCACAGACAGTGCTGGCAGTGAGCAGGAGGAACAGAGGATGCCCCACCTCCTTGCTCGGGGCTCTCTGCCAACCAAGCAAACCAGTCATAGCAATTATGAGAAAGAGGATGAGGAGCAAAAGCAGCTGTTGACCATGACACTGATAAGTCAGGTTTGCCCAAAGGCCCTCATGAATGTAGTGGTCTTCTATTCCCATGGATATCAAACCGATTAACAGTGAGGTTCCTGGTTGATAGAACAGTACAATAACTTAGCTATAATGAAGACCAAAGACCCCTCAAAACAGCACCCCTTTTCACACCGTCAGATACTTCTTAGAACCCCACACAGAGAGCTTGCAGACAATGGATCCCCTATCCCATCCTGCTTCTGAGCCCAAAGATTCTGGATTTAATCATTATAGCCAATATCTACTGAGGAACATGCCCCCTGCCAATTTCTCTAATCCCTTTTCAGGCAGAGAGGAGGTAATCTTTTATGTAATAATGGATTTAGGTGGCCACACATAAACATAAAAGGTATCATAAACAAATAATGCCTATATCACTAGCAAAGTAGCATTAGTTAGTTTCTCATCTTTGCCAGAAAAGCCCATCCACAAAGGACATGATTGCTATCCATTTGACAGCTCTTTCTGTTGCAGACACTAATGGCCCCAAATGTAATGAAGCAAATTATCTTTGGTCTAAACTCCTAGGTGGCTCAGCATTTCTACCTGCTTTTAACAAAGAGATTGGATTAAGCATTTTCAACTTTAGCATTAAGCAGCATGGGCTGGGACTCATCACAGCATGTTTTCTAATCAGAAATCTTGCTGAATACTCATGTGAGCTCAGTAGAAAGGATAAATTAAGTTATTAATGTCACTTTAAAAACATCAATAGGTCCAGGTAAATGGATACTTTGTGGCTAATATTTTCTCTAGTGTCAGAGCTTCTGCTCTAGAAGGGGTTAGGGAGAATGCCTGTTGGATCTCCAGGATTAATGAATTCCTGGAAAGGCTAGAGGGCTTACTTGACTAGTTACTCTTTTAAAATCCCAGTCGAGAAATCCATTCATATTCATTAAAGAATGTCATGATGTGCTTAACTTTACTCACATGCTGAAGTACACTTAAGTGAGGATTCTGTAGACATGAGGAGCTGATGAAATTCTTACCCAGTGGAGTTTTAATTACAACTCACAGTAAAATACTTCAAAGTCAGCAGAAGGAATGAGGGGCAGATGGAGAAACTTCTAAGTATCTTCCATCACAGCTAAACAGATCCGTGAGTAGTTTTCAGATACAGTAGCATAGCTACAGAGATATTTCTTCTGTGTAAGGAAAAAGGAAATCATGTAGGGGGGTGTGACCTTAAAACAGGGGTGTTGAACCTCCATCCTGCAGGCTTAATTCAGCTAGCCTGAGGCCTCTGTGTGGTCCTCTAGGAAACCCTTTGCCCCAGGTGCCAATCATTTGATACTTTCCTGGCTCTTCTGTCTTCCTGCTCCAGAGACTGATTTGTCTTTGCTAAGACATTCCTACTTGCAGTAAGAGCTCCAAATATGCTTATATTTTTCAGACTGGAATGGGACTCCCAGAAGCTTTGCTGAAACTGTATTTAGGCTTCAGTTGAAGGAGGTTGAGCACCACTGACATAAAAGATAAATGAGAAGCAATAAGATGTCCATACTTATTCTGCCATGTTTGTTTAATTGCCATTCTTCTCAATGGTGTATAACATCAAGGGTAGTGGAAGACTCATACATATTTACAGAAAAGGGGGCATACAGGTGAGGAGAACATTGTTTCTAGATATAACTAAGTGCTTGGACTTACCAATCAAGTCCTAAATGGCTTGTACTTGAGTTACCTAGAAGTCCACTTTCGAAAACATGAATCTGTTCCAACTCTTCCTGCATATCAGAAACTCTCTTCCAAACTTTGTCTCTTGAAGATATCACTTCAAGCATCCAATACAGTGTGTTGTAATCCATGAAAGCTCATTTTACAGTAAGTTGGTTCATCTTTAGCAGATCAGAAGACTCACCATTTCAGAGAAGATGGCTTATGCCAGATTTCCCCAGGTGTGTTGATGGGGTTGTCCAAATCTGATGTGGCAAATCTGAAAAAGCAGGGCATTGCATTCTCACCCACCCCAGGAATGGTTTGTATCAGGCCCGGGATTGTATCTTACTCCAGAGGGCAGGGGTGACAAGGATGACAAGAAGGGAGTGTTGATGGGAGAGAAAAACGGTGGCAGAAAATTTCACACTGGTTTTTTCTCTAGGTAAGGTAACTGGAGGGCGCCAGGTTAGGTCAGGCCATTTTAGAGATCCATTTGGGGGAAAGGAATCTGTGGATCCCCGGGGTCAGCTCCCAAACTCTGCACTACCTTTTGCAGCCATGGGTCTTTGAGTAGCGTGTCCAGCATTTGTGCAGCACTCCAGGAATTGTGCCTTTCATGACCAAGTGCACAAATGGCATCTCTCTTCCATGTCACATGTGACAGCCTTTGGGTCATCTGCCATTTTCTCCCTAGCGGGGCTACCAAGAGCTTTGGCACTAGGGGAAGGGGAAGTGGAAAAGGTTACACAACCCTTGTGCCACTGCCCTGAGTCAGCTTCCTCTCCCCTGAGAAGCTTTTAGGCTGTGTTTTGTTCTAAGCGACACCCTTTCATGGATCCCCTGCTTCACATGAGGCTTGGCACTGTGAAGCTAACGGCATAAAATGCTCCCATCAGACGAAGAATTCACTCTTTATCTGCCCACGGTAAAAGAGTGGAAGGGAGACTGCTGAGGAAGCAGTCGTGGTTATGCGACGATACATTTATGTACTCTGTAAGCTTTATATTGTGTGAGGTTTATATGGCAATCCCCAGAAGATAATTAAAGCAAGCTTCTCCTCTGATTGAATTTAAACGAAAGGAATCTAAGCCATCTTTTTATTTAATAACTTACATGGTACCCACGAACTTTTTTTAAAAAAAGTAAAACAGTAAGAATAACATCAGCTTCATAACATTTAATGAAGACAATTTATCACCCCATTGCCATCTCAGTGGATTTTTGAAAGTTCCAATTCTAAAGGATTTCTAAAATTGAAATAACAATCATTCCTCCCTCAACATTTGTAAATTATACTTGTGACTATTAAGATGATGATGAAGAGCAGGCTCATCAGGACGCAGCGGCAGCAGTAGCTCTGGCTTAGAATACTGCAACCTCATGGTGTGAATAAATCCATCAGTGTCAAACATAGCACAAACATTCATTGGACTGGATGGTGGGAAGTGAGGGAAATGGACTCACTTATGCAAGTGCTCTTGAACCCCTTCGTTTTGTGTCACCAGAGCATCTTACACAGTGGGACAGCCAGACCTGGACCTCAGGGCTAAGATCCAGAGTGCTGCAACCCAGGAAGGGTACAGAATGACAACCCAGAGAGTGCCAACTGATAGCCAAGAGCAACAGGCAGGGTGTCAGCACTTGAGGAAACATGGACATACCAGGCCCAAATTGAGCGGATGATGATGTCCACTGCAGCACTTCTTAAATTATGTGGCCAGGAGGCAGACCACATGTACATGATTCAAGAAGCTTGTTGTATTATTGTTACTTTACAGTGTATTATCCTTGGAGCTTTTCTATCACACAGTACTGCTTGGGAAGTGCAGAAACATAGGATGAAGGCAGCCAGTTCTTTGACAAGTTTGCTTAGTTGGGCCAAATGAAGTAGCATGTGGGGATCATGCAACTGAAGATATTTACAAGGTGAGAATATGCCCTCGTGGAACTATGTGGAGCAAAGGCAGACTTGGACAAGAGCAATAATGCTGGCTAATCATGTATCTTTAACAAAATTACCACTTGTGTGGTTTTCAGATTTACCAAGACTCAACACAGCTTGACTTGCGACAGGTTTAGTTGATGCCAACAGACATCAAAGTGAGCAAAATCCACAGGGCTGAAGCAGAACAATGTGTTAAGTGTTCACCCCACAAAATCAAACTGTGAGATAGCTCTGGATGGCTAAGAGAAGGAGCAAATACCAACTTGCCAAAGTCGGCTATATTCCATCTCAGAAAGCTCATTCTGACTCCAATCCCTATCAGTCTGCTCATTTGCTTCCTTTTTTCTTTTGAATGAAAATTCATGCATACTTCCAAATGTAAGCATCAGTTATATGCATCTTTGGCAAGCAGGCATTCTCCTCCCATTAAGTCAAGCATATTTGTCTGCATTTATCAAAAGTATAGATTAATTTCCTTCATAGTCTTCTGATGGAAGCATTAGGTTGAATGCATTTTAAAAATCTGTACAGACTTTCCCCAAAGATTTCATTCAGGTCCGTTCATGGAGATTCTGATAGGAAGTGAAAATTTGATGACAGAGTTTCTCAACCTGGTCTCATAGATTCTGTTCAATCAATGCTGTTTTGGTGCCCACTCAATCTGCTGCAAGTCCAGCCACATAGTTCTTGGCTCCAAATATGCCCAAATATTTCAAGCAATTTCACAAAAGCCAGGAAAAAATCTGACTTCTTATGGTTTTGGATATTATGCAGTAAAAAAACTCTCAAACTCAAAGAGAATGGATTTTCCAGTGCTGGACATCCCTAAATTCGTGTTTGAGCCAGAAGTTGCAAACTGGGAATATCCTCATAAGATATGAACTGAACAAATTTTTCATGCATCCCTAAGTGCTGGTAAGTACTAGCAATTCCCAGCAAATCCAGTTCCACAGAAGGTGTGACACTCTTGTAGTACCAAAATCTGTCTCAGTATCAATTTCCTGAAAATTTTCTCTCCCCATGCAGGATTTCCATTTTTCTGCATGGTGGCAACACCATCATCATCATCACCACCATGACCACAACCACTTCCCAAGTGTAGTGTGCATATAAATGAAGACAATGCACTACCATTTATTTGCCTTTTGTCAACCCGACTGCAGATTATGCAGCTTAGTGGCATTGAATCGATCGCTCATCATTTTCAGGTTTCACGGCATTTGCATCCTCCTCCTCCTCCTTATTGTTTGTGTTTGTACCTGCTTAATTCATGGTCCCTCATTTGCACAGTCTGTCTTCAATCCAGTTTCCATATCAACAATATGTGTGGTCCTTGGTTGTTTTGATTTGAAAATATTGTCCTAATTTATGCCTGAGCGGGTCAGCAGAGTGTTGCCGGTTGTTTTTCCTTTGTGGACATTTACTATATAAATCATGGACATGTGAGGCATTAGTTCTGCTGCATCAGGCTTGGTATGTATTTTCTTTTCACTGCTGAACAAACAGGATTTATAAACTGCTGTGTCAGTAGCCTTCACAGTGAGTGGTGAGGTGAAAATGGCACAAGAACTGGAAAGGGGGAGAGGGGAAGAATACGATAGTGAAGAAAACTGCTCAAAAGTAGAAAATGTGCCTTTATAGCTTTGCCAGGTCAAAGAAATAGCCAAGGTCACCAAAGATGTGATTAAATCAGGCTGTCCTACAATGCCATGCAATATAAGGTACAGAGGGCCCTCAATTTGGCATTGGTGTGCTGAAGGATTATGGCTTGCAGTTCAGGAGGGCAGCCTTGCTGAGTCCTGGGGAATGCAGAGCCTGTGAACTGTCAGCGCCTTTCTGAATTTTTTCTTTATGAGACAGCCTTCCGTTTCCGGAAGGGACAACACAAGAAGTGAACTCTCATGTTATATCAAGCCTTACCACTACAGAAGGAATGAAATAGATTGTGGGAGAAAGGCATGGTTTCTCTTCAAACACTCTTTTAGATGGGTGGAGTTCAGGCAAGACAGATCCTGGTTTATTTTGTTTTTTCTAGAAATCCCAAGGGCCACCAACAAAAATAGAGCCCCAACAAAATATGCCAATGGTTTTTCTAGACAAACTTGCTAGATCTGTTGTTTCTACTTCTAGTTTGGTACTTCTAGTTTCCCTTCCACAAACAATGCTGGATTGACCCTCCCCACCCCCACCCCAGCCACCCAAACACAACAATATTTCCAAAAACAGGACGATGATGGCATCATTGAAAGTACCCTAAAGATCTATGAGAGATGGGGAAAATACAAAATAAGTCTTGTCCAGCAAAACGCTTCAATTATAATTATTTAAGGAAATACATAATTGAAAAGGTGGTGCCTTTAAGGACATTCCAAGTTTAGGCATTGGCTCTAAGAGAAGATTGTTGGCCACCATCACCCCCCCCCCACCCACACACACACCCTGCTTCTTAAAATCTCTCATGGGTGGATGGTAACAATGGAATACACAGTTCAATTTATGCAGACACATGGTTTTAGAAATCTCCTACCCCCAAAGTTTCAGGAAGCAGACAGTATTTATGCGTGTGTATTTCGGCAGTTTAATTTAAGTGGAGAAAATAATGTTGTTGTACCACGGTTAAACATATGGAGTGGGGGCCCTTTCCTAATCTATCACAAATCACTCGGAGAGAGAAAGAGAGAGAGCGAGAGAAAGAGAGAGCAAGAGTGTGCTGATTTGCTGCACTGGTAGTGAAGCCTTCAAAGAGTCTTTATTAAACAATCAGAGGTGTCTTGATTCAAATTTTTGTTCTTATGGTGGTTTTATATACATCTCTGGCATGAGTAACATACCTGGAGTTTGGACAGAAATTGCTCTCATAAACTGCAATATGTATTGCTCTTTCACTGCATCTATTACCCTCATATACAGAAATATTGTGACCTGCAGGAAGTTCCTGTGGTACCTAAGGAGAGAAGAGACCAACTGGGTGTGTTCAGTGCTTTGACCCCGAAAGGGTTGACTTGCCGAAATTCTTCGGGCATCTCTCAAAATCCCTGAGATCCTTTGCATGATTCCATTGCTTACGTCATATTCTTGATGATTTGATATTTTAAGAGGACATTTTGAAGTGCTATGTGGCATGGAACTATTTCATTGTAAACGTTGAAGTAAGGTAGGGGGAATTTGTTCTGTGGACTTTTAAACCACTGTGTGGCCTGAAACTTTGGATTTTGTACTCCCATGACTTTTGCAGTGGAGTCAGAAAATAAAGAAAAAACATACAAAATACTTATTATGGGAAACGATGTTCAAAAATGGAATTTATTAGGAAAATTTGTTGCAAAAATGTATATCCTGGACAAAAATGCATACCAAATATAAGCATTCGGAAACTATGATCCATAATACATTGTCATTGCATTTTCATACAATCTTTGAAAAAAATCTTAATAATCCAGACTAAGCTTAGCTTGAAGAAATGATCAAGGCTTCAGATGAACAAAAATTAAGTCTGGAAAAAAAGAAACTGAAATTGGCTAATTCTGCACTCTATACAACAAACTTATCCTCTCATTTCTACAAAGCTCCCCCTTGTCTGTGCTTGAAACTGCCCTTTTGTTGTCATGATATTGCTATTATTGAGGGTCACACTGCACATCATACATTTTCAAGGAAGAGCCAGGATTCAGTTTGCAATATGCTAAACATTACAAGCCAGGTGAGCCCATATTCTGAACTACAGTTGGGAGCTGGTCCCTTTCCTCTTCTCTTCTGGACATCAATCCTTTGAAGTGCAATTATTTTATAGAAACCTAACAGATCACACAACAGGAGGAACTCTACATTGCCTTCTGCCTATGTTGGGAGACAAGCATCTGCCCAAAAGCCAGATCAAAACTAGAAGCATGTCCCTTGTCTCGCTCTTTAAAGAAAGCTTCTGAGCCTCAGGGTGGCTCTTGCTGCTTGAGGATGATACAAGAGACATGCCAAAGACCTTCTAATGGGCAGTTTGTTTCTTCCATCAACTCCTTACTGGGCCAAGGACTGGATCTTGCATTTGCTCCCTCACCTATCCTGAAAACCCTTCTGTCCCTTTCAAAGTGGGCCAGTTCTCACATGCAGCCTGAGAAGCTTTCTCGAGCAATCATGGATCTGTGAATTCCTGATCCCCCCCCCCCCCGCTCACCTGTCACTTCATCGTCCAAACCAGATGACTCTAACTGAATAGAGTGTAATGAGCAGGCCCACACTGTACACCTACCTTTTCAGGCCATCTGTGACATCATGTCAAGAACTGAATGCCAAACGGAGATCATAAAATCAAAGAATAGTAGAGTTGGAAGGGGCCATGAAGGACATTGAGTCAACCCCCTGCTGTTGCAGGACACCCAGTTACACCATCCCACTCAGATGGCTGTCCAGGTTCTTTTTGAATGTCCCCAGTGTGGGAGAGCCCACCACCTCTCTAGGGAGCTGGTTCCACTGTTGTATTGCTGTGACAGTCAGAAAGCTTTTCCTGATGTCCAGCCTGAATCTGGGTTGCCGCAACTTGAATTGATTATTCCATGTCCTACACTCTGGCATTAGCAAGAAGAGATCTTGACCTTCCTCTTTGTGACAGCCTTTGAGGTACTTATAGAGGGATCTCATGTACCCCCTCAGACTTCTTTTCTCAAGACTGAACATGCTCAGTTCCCTCAGTCTCTCCTCATAGGGCAGTTTTTCTAAATCCTGGATCATTTTTGTTGCCCTCCACTGGACCCTTTCTGATTGGCCTGCATCTTTCGTAAATCTTGCCCAGAACTATATTCCAGGTGGAGTCTGACTAGTGAGGAGTATAGAGGAAGTACTACTTCTCATGTTTTGGAAGTAATACTTCTGTCCTTCAAAATATATACTTCAAAAATAATATCTAATGCTAAGGGGAAGCATATCCATGTGGCAATTCTTGCAGAATATCCCCACACCACACAAACTAGAAAAACCTTCATGGGTCTTGCAGAACATTGTTACAGAATTTGCTGCTCCTTCGTATCAGCCTTCCATGATAAAATATTCACCACTGGGAGAATCTGTGCCCAAAGGAATTAGCAGGCTGGCAAACATAACCACTTCTTTTGCTCCCTGCTGACAGACCAGCAATTCACTTGGCTGAACAATGATGAGCAGAGACAGCTTTGGAAACACTTCATGCACAGAGAACTTGGCATGTAGCCAGATGTCACAACAGGCTCACACTACCAGAGTGTTGTATAAATAAGTGTTCCAAGTCAAGCAGCAGAGATTAGAACCTGGCTATCTATTTGCTGCTGTGGGATCTGTGTGTTCAAAAGCTTTCTTGTACAAATATATAGTATACATTCACCGTATCTCCTCCATCCTATAGTGCAGGGAAGACTTTGCATTCTCCAGGGACACAGTAGATTGCGTAGTGGTAATTGGCAGAAGAGTTGACTAGGAAGGACATGTGACTTAAAAGATTGGACAAATGCATGAAGGAAAAAGCCATCGGTGGCTCCTGCTCTTGAAAGTTATGTTTCCTGTGCATCAGAAACAATACGCTTATGTATATCACTTGCTGGGAAGTTGGGCAGAAGGGGGCTGTTGTACCTGCTTGTGAGATCCTGTGGGGAGATAGCTTGCCACCTCACAAAAACCAAATGGACCTATGGACTGATCCACTGTGGCTTTTCTTATCTTCTTAAGTTCCTAAGTGGAGGCCGCCTGGGGGAAAGCAGAGTGATGGAGAAATGGATGGGATGCGTGCAAACAAGGTTTTTTCCTCCACCCGGAAAAAGGAAGAATAATAGTATTTCGTCCATGATTTCTGATCTAGAGAAGATATTCTATCAATTCATTTTAATCTACTTGAGTTTTTTGTTGTTTAGTCACAAAGTCATGCCCAACCCATCATGATCCCATGGAGAACATTCCTCCAGGCTTTCCTGTCCTCCACCATTCCCCAGAGTCCACTCAAGTTCACACCCACTGCCCCAGTGACTCCATCTAGCTACCTCATCCTCTGCCACCCCCTTCTCCTTTTGCCACAAATCGTTTCCAGCATCAGGCTCTTCTCCAGTGAATTGTTTCTTCTCATTAGGTGGTTGAAGTATTTCAGTTTCATCTTCATTATCTGGCCTTCTAAAGAGCAATCAGGATTGATTTCCTTTAAGATTGACTAGTTTGATCTCTTTGTAGTCCAAGGGACTTGCAGGATTCTTCTCCAGCACCACATTTCAAAGCTCCACCTTCCTTATGGTCAAAGTTTCACAGCCATACATTACAACTGAGAAAACCATACCCTTGACTATATGAACTTTTGTCGGCAAGGTGATGTCTCTGCTATTTATTATTCTGTCTAGATTTACCATAGCTCTCCTCCCCAGGAGCAAGCGTCTTTTAATTTCTTGGCTGCAGTCACCATCTACGGTGATCTTGGAGCCCAAGAAAATAAAATCTGTCACTATCTCCATTTCTTCCCCATCTATTTGCCAGGAAGCAATAGGACCAGATGCCATGATCTTAGTTTTCTTAATGTTGAGTTTCAAACCAACATTTGTGCTCTCCAATTTCACCCACATCATGAGGCTTTTTAGTTCCTCTTCTCTTTCTACCATTAGAGTGGTATTGTCTGCATATCTGAGGTTGTTGACATTTCTCCCAACAATCTTAATTCCAACTTGTGATACATCAAGCCCTGCCTTTCTAATGATGTGCTCTGCATATAAGTTAAATAGGCAGGGTGACAGTATACAGCCTTGCTGAACTCCTTTCTCAATTTTGAACCAATCAATAGTTCCATGTCCAGTTCTCACTGTTGCTTCTTCATCCTCATACAGGTTTCTCAAGAGACAAATAAGATGGTCTGGGACTCCCATCTCTTTAAGAAGTTTTCACAATTCATTGTGATCCACACAATCAAAGGCTTTAGCATAGTCAATGAAGCAGAAGTAGATGTTTTTCTGGAATTCCCTAGCTTTCTTCATGATCCAGCGTATGTTGACAATTTGATTTCTAGTTCCTCTGTCTCTTCAAAGCCCTGTCTGTACTTCTGGTAGTTCTCAGTCCACATACTGCTGGAGTTTAGCTTGCAGAATTTTGAACATAACATTGCTAGCATGTGAAATGAGTGTAATCGTGGTTTGAACATTCTTTGGCATTGCCCTTCTTTGGAATTGGAATGTAAACTGACCTTTTCCAATCCTGTGGCCACTGCTGAGTTTTCCAAATTTACTGGCATATTGAGTTATTGAGTGTAGCACTTTAACTGCATCATATTTTAGGAATTTGAACAGCTCAGCTGAAAAACTGTCTCTTCCACTAGCTTTGTTGTTGCTAAGACTTCCTAAGGCCCATTTGACCACATTCCAGGCTTGAGGTCAGAGACCACCCCACTGTGGTTATCAAGGACATTAAGATTTTTCTTCTATAGTTCTTCTGTGTAATCTTGCCACCTCTTCTTAATCTCTTCTGCCTCTGTTAGGTCCCTGCCATTTTGGTCCTTTATCATGCCCGTCTTTGCATGAAACGTTCCCTTCATATCTCCAATTTTCTTGAAGAGATCTCTAGTCTTTCCCATTCTATTGCTTTCCTCTATTTCTTCACACTGTTCATTTAAGAAGACATTCTTATCTCTTCTAGCCATTCTCTGGAATTCTGCATTCAATTGGATGTATCTTTCTCTTTCTCCCTTGACTTTCACTTCCCTTCTTTCCTCAGCTATTTGTAAAGCCTCCTCAGACAGCCATTTTGTTTTCTTGCATTTCTTTTTCTTTGGGATGGTTTTAGTTGCTACCTCTTGTACAATGTTGCAAACCTCCGTCCATAGTTCTTCAGGCACTCTATCAGATCTAATTCCTTAAATCTATTTGTCACCTCTACAGTATATTCAGCAAGAGTATGATGTAGCTCATACCTGAGTGCCTAGTGCTTTTCCCTACTTTCTTCAATTTAAGCAACAAGAAGCTCATGATCTGTATAGAGCTTCTCCATCTTTGGCTGCAGAGCGCATAGTCAATCTGATTTCTGTTTTGACCATCTGGTGAGGTCCATGTGTAGAGTTCTCTCTTGGGTTGTTGGAAAAGAATGTTTGTGATGACCCAGCATGTTCTCTTGACAAAACTCTGCTAGCCTTTGCCCTGCTTCATTCTGTCCTCCAAGGCCAAACTCACCTGCTATTCCAGTTATCTTTTGGCTTCCTACTTTAGCATTCCAATCCCCTGTGATGATAAGGACATCAGTTTTTGGTGTTATTTCTAGAAGGTGTTGTAGGTCTTCATAGAACTGGTAAACTTCAGCCTCCTCAGCATCAGTGGTTGAGGCATAGACTTGGACTACTGTGATGTTGAATGATTTGCCTTGGATTCAAACTGGGATCATTCTGTCATGATCAGTTGCATCTCAGTACTGCTTTTCCTACTCTTTTATTAACTGTGAGGGCTATTCCATTTCTTCTGAGGGATTCTTGCCTGCAGTAGTATACAAGATGGTTATCTGAATTAAATTCACCCATTCCTGTCCATTTTAGTTCGCCGATTCCCAAGATGTCAATGTTTGGTCTTGTCATCTCTTGTTTTACCATGTCCAGCTTACCTTGGGATGTCACATGGAGATGGGTAGAGACCTGTTCTCCCCTGCAGAGGAAGGCAGGACATGCTGCAATGGAGCAAAGCTCAGGGAACCAAGGTTCCATTTGGATGCCAGGAAGCACTTTCTGACAGTCAGGACCCTGAGGGTGTGGAATGGGCTTCCACGAGAGGTCGTTGAGGCCCCATCAGTGCGGGTGTTCAAGGATAGGCTGGACGTCCACATGGTGGGCATGTCGTGAGTGGAGCCAGCTGGTGCCAGAGGTCAGACTAGATGGCCTGGGAGGCCCCTTCTGACTCGCTCTGTTTTCTATGTTTCTATGTTTCTATACTACTCGAATTAGCCATGTTTAAATGCATAGACTTCTTCATTCCACCCCCCGCCCCCCATTTTAAATGCAAATCTGTAGAGTGAAAACACCAATCGGCCAGTCAGAAGAGCTTAACAGAAAGTACAAATATATAAATTGTGACTGTCAGAACACTCAGGGGAGTTTTAAAAGAAGCTTATGTTATGATGACACAGCATGGAAGAGAAGCTTCTTGGAAAAAGAAAAATGGAAAAGCCATAAAGCATGTGAGGCTTAGGGAAGTGTGAAAAAACCATTTTAGTTCATTTTTATCAGGATTTATTGGGAGTGTGAAAAATTTGCTACAGTTTGATTGTGATCAGGATTTGCTCATTCATACTGTTCGGATGTAATGAGACCTTGAATGCCATCTACAGTCAATGGCCAAATATTCCCGAGTTTGTGATGTGATTTGGGAGGCACAGAAAATACTTCCAGTAGCATGCATACCTTTGAAAAGTGTGCATAACCATGACTTTGAAAAATGTATGCCTACACACTTAAATCAATGGAGGAGAAATGGGTATATTTAAAAGATACACAGAACCAAGAAACACACATTTATGTAATTCTTCTTAAAAACACAATCTAAAATGGACAAAAGATGGAACAAGCTTTGAGACAGAATATGGGGAAATTCAATGAATTCATGTTGTACACACACCCATGGCCAAGACTTGCAAAACTTTACTAAACTAACAATCTCCTCTATCAAATTTGCATCTCATTCTATGATTAGTTAATTTTATACTCTTACATGGATTATGTTTAATGGTCAGAACTTAAATATGTATGAAGATTTGATAAGGAGTCAAATATAAGGAGAAAGGGAATATTTGTCCCCAAGATCTAACCAGTGTGTGCCTTAAATTATTTGCATCTGTTCACCAATACTTTTAGCCATTCTACACCCCACCTCCCCCCGCCCACATCCTTTGCTACAGCTAAAGTGAACATTTTGCACTGCCTCAGAAATGGACATTGTAAACATTCTGTGTAGCCAATCAAATTTGCTGATAGCTCCTTGTTGTCAGAAAATATTATGAAATGCATTTAATTATTCTCATGCACCTTATTTGGGTAAGCCCAGCCTATCAAGGATGGTAATAGTTATGGATCACAGATGTTACACTTCTGAAATCCTTTCACATATAAACACCCATGCTGAAAAATAGCGAGGGGAGATTTTAATTCTAAGATATGCCCAAAACATCTACCTAAAATTTGGGACTGCAGGTGGTGCAGTGGTTTAAACTGCTGGGCTGGTTGATCGAAAGGTTGGCAGTTCGAATCTACCCAATGGAGTGTGTTCCCATTGCTATGTCCCAGGTCCTGCCAACCTTGCAGTTCGAAAGCATGCAAATGCAAGTAGATAAAAAGGTACCACTCTGGTGGGCAGGTAACAGCGTTCCATGCAGTTTGGTGTTTAGTCATGCCGGCCACATGACCACGGAAACTGTCTGTGGACGAACACTGGCTCCCTCAGCTTGGAAACGGAGATGAGCACCACCCCCTAGAGTCAGGCATGACTGGACTTAACGTCAAGGGGAAACCTTTACCTTTACCTAAAATTCACTGTATTGAAAATTAAGATGCAGAAGGACTATCTCAGAGGAACTTTTAAAGTCACATGCGGTAAGTAAAAGCAATCATTAATAAATGGGCAACTAACCTTCATTGGCAGAGGGATGAGCAAGGATGACCCAAAAGGTATTTGCCATTGCTTTGATTGCATTTCCCATTTAACTAAGTGCAATGAATTAAGGGGGTGGAAATCATTTTTCAATGTGAAAATACATTAGTCAATTATTCTAATTAATACCTGACATACTGATGTTAATTAATTGGCATCTGATTACACATCTTGGAAGTGTCAACACAGGGAATAAATGTTTCATTTAATGTTCAGAAGTGAGCTAAAGTTGAACATTTATGGTTTACACAAGGCTAACTTTTGTTACACTTAAATTCAATCGAGTTAACTTCAAGGAAGTCATTAAATGCTTGGCCAATAGCATCATGCAGTGGCAAGTTGGCAGGAAAGATTTCCTGACTCAAGCTTTCAGTTTCAATTAGGTTCCTTCCACATTTACTAAAGACTTGAAACAGAGGTGTTTTTCTTTGTCTTTCTTTTATGACCACTTGCTTCTGAACACATACTCACCCCTACTATTTTTACTAATCTGTTGTTAGATAAAAGTTTGGTGTGCATAGAGAGCTTGGTTCAGTACTGGCATCCTTGGTCAAATGGAGGACTTTGAACTCAGGTAGTCTGGATGAAAAACACCTCTATGGGAGGTGTTTCACCCCAGGGAGTCTGCATGGTTGAATACACAAAAATTCAGAGCCAGACAATGAAGAGCTAAACTCTCAGAACCCATTCCTTGGATGGATGAATCTGCCAGCTGTGCTTTTTCCATGGTGGTTAGGAGATATTTATTATTTATTTATTCAATTTATATTCCACTGTTTTCTTATCACAAACTCAAAGTAGCTTATCTCATTCTCCTCTTCCTGTTCTCAGTCTTATCCTCACAACACCAACAACCCTGGAAGGTAGGTTGTGACTGGTCTAAAGTCACCCAGTTGGCTCCATGCCCAAACAGGGACTGGAACCCAGGTCACCTGATTCCCAGTTTCTCACTCTCAACCACTACACCTCACTTCATGGCAGTGGAGGCCTATCCTGTTCAAGTACCTCCCAAAGGCTAGCACTGCCTGCTTCTGATGCCCTGGAATGATGGCCAGATCCCCAACTCAGACCTAAGAACCAGATGCATGGAGCCCAACCCTTGCCAAGAACTGAATTCATGTCCAGAAAAACATACAGTGATGGGTTCAACATTCTGTCTGTCTAACTTTTGTATGTAAATTTCATTCACACCACCTTTAAGGGAGGAACACTTTCAGCCAAAATAAACCTTAACAGAGAGATGGACGACCCTAGTCTTCTCTCGTTTTCTCTCTTGTTCTCTGTGTTCCTTATAACATCTAGTTTGGAAATGCTTCTGAAATTGTCCTCACTGGAAGTGCATTTGCAATTTCCAGAGCTGAACTCAAAGATTAGCGAGACTTCATGGAAAATTGTTTGTATTTCTCTGCACCAAACACAAATGCATCCTACAAGGACTTTCTGCATAGCAGCTTAAGAAGCAAAGTAGTGCTCAAGAACAATTTCCTTATCACAGATTGAGAAAACAACCCACAGCTAAGGATGTCTACTGAGAAGACAGCCTGAAATTTTCAATAACACTTTTCTCAAAGCATTGTGCCTTTAACTGTGTGATGAAGATATTGACAGTGGTGATCCAGGAAGATTTATTGTTGTCTGAAGTAGTGTTAGATAACTCCATTACTGGCAACAAATCAAAAGGTCTTGCTGCTCCATTCAGATACCAATGGCTGTTTTTACTGTTTCCACTACAGTTTCACAAGATGCAAGTCACATCACTTTGATGCTTGACAGACAACCCTGAATATTTGAATGCACACAGTGATGCAGCGAAACTAGTTGTGTTGATACAGTGCCAAGGCTGTCTTATGAACAAGGATTTTGACATCCTCTTCCACCCTTGCAGACTTTACTCCTTTCTCTAAGCTTAGCTACAATCTCCATAGTACTTCAGGGACACATGATTTCCCCAACAACTCTATATTGTTCCTGCTTGTAGAGCAAAGTATATTGGGCTGACTTAGCCTAGACCAAGAAATTAAAACCCTTGAACTTTCTAGAAGACCTGTTCCTGAAGGCAATCCAAGCTGCCCAAACTGATTTGTCAATATGGATTAACAAGGCTATCTGCATGTTTAGCCTCTCCTAGTGGGATGTGGCCATCGGGACTGGAAGGATTAATACCTGAAATTTAGCATTTCTCACTACACCAGTGAATGTTCAACTGCAAGAAATACTCAAGTGCAAGATATTGCCCAAAAGAATGACTGATAAAAAGGATGCATGGAAGTGGAGGAGTTGCCTTTCCTCTCCATTTTTCTTTCCTTTTGAAGGAGTTTAAAAAGTTTCCCTCTTGTTGTGCCCTTTCGGGGTCATGTAGACAATCTGCTTGATGGTATTTTTATAGTATTTGCATTCCAATGTGGCCTTTTCCACCTGCAGAATTCAAAGGTAACTAAATGCCAGACACAGACCTCTGCATTTGCTTGAACAGATGCTAAAATCCACAGTCAAACATACACAGATTTTTCCCTTCAGTCCCCCCACCCAAAAAGGTCAGGCTAAGATAAAATGTTTGCAGATGTACATTTCTTTTTCCTGAAGGTGACTCTCTAATGGGGATAAACATATTTCCTACCACACAAAAAATTAACCTTCAACGTCCTACTCTTTACCATCTCACCCTTTCATTTTCAGTGCCAATGATTTATTTTTATTTGTTATTTATTTTTCCTTTTTGCCTTGGCTAGTAGTAAAGAATCAAAGAACATGGATTTCCAATCATAGATCTGTCTGTGAATATATATTCGAGATTTAACTCATCTCTGTGACTCAGTGTTACCAGCCGACATTGGCACAAAAGCTTCCAGGAACAATATTTTCCCTGCCTTCGTTGTAGCAGGGATGAATTTGGTAAACAGCAGTATAATTTAGGCATTTGAAGCTGTATCTTTTAATATTAAATATTTATAGTCTGATATAGAACTCTCATCTACTCTCCTTTTCTGTGTAGCAGTTTTCTTCTCCCATGAGCATACATGAATGGCATCAATAACATCTGTGAAATTATATCACATACATACAACACACAGGAGTAGTTTACATTTGTATAAAGACAATATACATGGCACAGAATATATAATGAGAAACACAGAAAGAGAGAGAGAGAGAGAGAGAGAGAGTTGTCCTGTAAAGCTCAGAGACAGGGATGTGGTTGTGGATGGACCTCAGAGACAAAGCCCAAGGCCGGCAGCTCAGGAAATCTAAGCCTCACAACCCAGAATGGCAGGAGAGGAGGGATAAACAGATCTGCAGCCAACAGTGACAAACAGCTATGGTGTCAATGGGCTTGGCCTTGTAGGGGTGTGTTGGGACCTACTAGCTTATTTTGCACACTGGAGCAAATTATTTGTTCTTCATGCCATTTTATAGTCAGGAGAGCCATGTGTGAACATAGTTATAGGTGCAATGTTTCTTTCATTTATCATTTAATTAATTAATGAATGTCAAAATCCAAAGTTGAGGAGGAACCCTTTTCCAGGGAGGAAAATGAGGAGGAAACTCCCTGGAAAAGGATGACAGTTAGGTGCAGAAGAGCTAGAAGACACTCTGCACCAGTGGAAGCAGTGGGAATTTTCAAACCACTTTCAGTTACTCAAGGACTGGAAGGCAGCCTTCCATGGAAGACCTGCAAGTCATCCAGTGGAACAATAAGCAAGAGGCTTAAGGTCAACCAAGTAGTGACAATGATACCAAGGCTTGCAGGAACAAGAAGAGTGTTAGTTATGGGAAGCTCCCTGTTACACATTAGGATAACCCATTGACTCCTCAGGTATGCTGCCCCCGGTGGACAGATTGACGATACAACTGAAAGATTGACAAGGCTCATCCAGCCAGGATGGAATCTGGGAAGCACTGATTTGGGAAAGGCTTCTTCAGTGGCAAGTGTATGAAGTAAACAAATGGGTGAGAGGAGTAGATTAGAAGCAGAACACCAGAACTAACTTCAAGTCACTCCAAGGGATAATAAATAGTTGGAACGAGCATGGCAAGTACAAAATGGCAGGCATGTACATCTCCTTCTGACAATAAAGAGCATCAAAACAACAAATGTTTTGAATGCCACTCTACTGCACAAGATGAATCTCCTGATTGTATAGACATCAAGACTGACACTGATTTAATGAGATGAATATTAGCTCTGACCTTTAGTGTCCCTGCTGCCACCCCTGTTCAGCTCTGGCGTGAAATGTTTTCCTATCTCAGAGCCAAAATGTCAAATGGCAGTGAGTTAAAAGTAGTGTGCAAAAAGGAGCTGTAGGGAGAGGAAGGGGGAGCATGGCAGCTCCCAGACTCACACACAGGGCATCTCATTACACCTGGCCATTATCTTGTCTTCTTCACAGAGGTCTGAGAACATTTTGACTCTAGACATAAAGATGCCTTTAAAACCAAGAAGACAAAAAAAAGCCTTCTGTAGAAAGAGAAAGATGTTCAAGCATCAATGAACCTGGTTATTTGAAGCTAACCCCACAGTTTCTGATGCACCCTGTGTGAATGATGATCTCACCTTAAAAGAACTAAACGTTGAATGGTGCCAATAGTACTGTCCACAGTTTGTTCAACCATTCCCCAGAGTGTTGCTTGTTTTGTTCTTGCCTTTTGTTTGTGCTTGCACACACCAAAGAAACCTCTAAAGAACTTATGAAGGCAGGCATTCAGATAGGATTAGCCAAATTCCTAGGAGAAAATGACACTGTACTATGTACTGTAAGTGCTCAACCCAGAAGGCTATCTGAATTGGCAAGAATATGCTCATTGGCTCACAGATGCTATTCATGGTGAAAAATAAACTTGCCATTAGCTTTCTCCCTGAAACAGGTGTGACAATAAAGCAAGTAATTTGCTGCAGCTTTCCTTGGCATTGCAACATTGTCTGCTAAGCAATATCTGACCCAGCTTGCTGGCTTTTAAACCCACTGAGAAAGATGCCAACAATTAATGGTTGTTTTAATTTTTATTTAATTTTTCAGGAGTCAGCAGAGAATTGGTGAATAACAACAATGCAGTTTTATTATTTTGGCAGCTCATTTATCAATTTCATAAATCATGTCAATATTAAAAGACCTTAATCTCAACTTGAGATCAGTAGAGAAAAAGACAGGAATGGGGATCAAGACAAGGCATTAACAAACTCTAAGAGCAATCTGCCAATAGTACAACCTCAAAAACAGTTCACTAAAAGAAAGATTACTAGAATATTGTTTAGTAGAGTAGTAGCCTAAATATTTGAGACCATTAATCATAATGAGAAAATTTGGGGTGTGGGGGGAGTAACGCAACATAGAAACATAGAAACGGAGCGAGTCAGAAGGGGTCTCCCAGGCCATCTATCTGACCCCCAGCTCTAGCCAGCTCTGCTCATGACATGCCCATCATGTGCATGTCTAGTCTATCCTCAAATACCCTCACTGATGGGGAGTGAACCACCTCCCGTGGATGCCCATTCCATACCCTCGGGGTCATAACACCAGGAAGGCCTTCATGGCATCCATATTAAACCTTGGTTCCCTGAGCTTGACTCTGTTGGAGCACGTCCTGCCCTCCTCTGCAGGCGAGAACAGGTCTCTACCCACCTCCGTGTGACACCCCCTCATGTACCTGTATGTCACCAACAGGTCCCCCTGAGTCTCCAGGCTGAAAAGACCCAGATCCCTCAGTCTCATCTCACATGGCTTTTCCCTGCAATCCGGCCACCATCCTTGTGACCCTATGCTGCACTGACTCTAACCTGGCTATATCCTTCCTGTAATGAGGAGCCCAGAACTGAACACAATTGTCCAGAATACTCCATTGGATTAAGATGATTCATTTCATTTATTTTCTCACCTTTAATTTATTGATTGATCAATGCTGCTCTAGGATCTAGTACTTAAATAGCACAAGAATGTCTGAATGTAGAATGTGGAATTTTTGCTTTCCCTTGGCATTCTGCTGTTCCAAAACAGTTAGAAGACTGAAAAAGACCAGCACCCACCAAAGAACCTATTTCTACAATGTAATTTTGGGGCAGGATTTTTTCCCCTCCATTCAAATAAATTAAACAATTCCCTTCAAATTTGAAATAAACAAGTCTCAGTGTCGGCGGGTGGGGGGGTGGGATAGACTAACTGGAAGGGGACCACTTGCTCTCTTTACTTATCTCAACGTTCCCTTCCTTGGACAATTCAAATGCCCCCGCCCCTCAAATGGTATTTCCTGTTGGGATGGAGAAGGGGCTGATCTCCTCTTGCAGAAAACTGCACAAAGTCATGACAACATGATCAAAATGAGGAGAGGCCCAGTCTCAGAGCACAGCTTTGCTAAATAGATGGGATGCTTGAACATGTAAGAGAAGGATAGAGGGACCATGTAATCCAGCCTGCAAAATATTATCTTCCTATAAAATTCATCACTGTTTCAAATCAATCGTAAGTTATGAGATGTTGCAATTGAGCCATGATATTGAACTGGACAAATCCCTGCTGTAAAGATCAGCAACAAAATGATCACAGCTGCTTAAAAGAGTGCGATGAATTAAGAACTCTACTAAACGTGTGATTTACTGTTATGACCAAAAGCTCTTTCTCTCAGCTATCACTCTGAGATTTCATTTTGGGGATGTCAATACACACAGATTCCCTGGAATTACCATTACAGAGTGCTACTAGTTAGCTTTTTCTTGAAGAAGTTGGAGAAACTTCTTGAAGCATAATTCCACTCTGGACAAGTGAACTTGTCTCCAGCTGATGCAGACAGAAGGGTTAGTCACATGTTACACTGTGCATGCACACAAGTTGCCTGTACATGCATTCAGCAGCTCATGAGAAAGGGCTTACCCTCCCTATGCTTTAAAATTAGCCTGTATAGATACTCTCGGGAGAAAGGGGAGCATTCACCACCATTTGGGACTTCTCAAGCCGTTCAAAAGTCTGCATGCAAGGAGAAGTGGTGTTTCTCCTTCTCACCACTTCATGCAAGTTGACAATCTGAAGGGGAGTACCTTCCCTATCCTGCATTAAAATCAGTGCTGTTAACCATGTGGGAGAATTCCCCTGAGAGTAGAGGCTTCCCTTTCCAGAGTCGGCTTCTGAAAGCAATGAGGGGAATGGAAGGGCTTCTCTCATGTATTGATTTCAACTCCTTTTGGATCTACTGAATAAGACTTTCTGTTGTGAATGGTCTTCTCCCCTTTCCTCCAAGCAGATCAGCTCAAAGACTTTTTAACTAAAGGGCTTGACTATGGTAGAATATCTAGGCTGGCTTTGAAGTATAAAATAATAACATTGCAGAAGTCAAGAACAAACACACAGTGATATAAACTTGATTCCAAACTGAATATCTAGCCTGTCTTCCAAAGCAAAAAGAGCTGTCTTCACCTTCAAGGTGGATAACACCATTTCTGGGTCTGGTGTTTCTCAGTTGGCCCACTCTGCTAGCTTGACAATGCTTGATCAATTAAGTCCACTCCAACCTACCTCAGTTTGCTCCCCAGAATTTTCCCCACGAAGCATAACTGTCTGGTACCCTGGAGCTGCTGGAATGCAAATATTGCTGGCCCCTCAGCTGGACTGATGGAGCGGCCCTGGTTGACTCCCCTCCCTCCCTTTGCTCCCAGATGACAGGCAATAGAGGGAGGGCCCTGATGGAACTGGTTCACTCAGCTTGAACGTATTGCAAGCAGCACCTGCCTGGTAGATAAGGGATGCTATTCCCCAATGAGAACAGACAAGCAATTATCTGGAACAAATTGTGTCTATAACAGTGAAGAACATATTATTATTGCCTGAAGCATTTTGAGGCTCTCCTTATGAAATTGTCTCCTAAATAATTCAATGGGAAATGATTTACTTTGCTGGGCTACTCATAAGGGAAAGGTTTCCAAAGAGAGTCTGTCAAAAGTTATTTGAATTAATCCAATCTTAAATTCCAGACAAATTGAGCTAGATTAATTTTTCTATATCAATTAACAAAGGATTGTTGCTTTTGTGTTAAATTTAATGGCTAAAAACACACTAACAATGTCATTGTCTTTGTACTCTTCTTGCCATGAGAACTATTGCTGAATTGGCCCATGCAACTGCATTTCTGATTGTGTCAACAGGGAGGAAATTTCACACAGCTTTGAACTGGCTACGAATACTAAATATTCCTTTAATTTAAGCATCTCCTTAAACCACGTTAGACCTAGCACAGCAAGATATCTTGGTTTCAGCAAAGCTGTGAACTCTATTTGCATTTGATAGACAGATCAGAACAGCATGACTCCCTTGGATAGTTAAATACATTCCTGACTGCTTATTTTAACTGCAAGCAATGGAAAACTGAGAAGTATCTTGAAGCAGTGCTATTGCAAAAGTCTGCTATTCGCACAAGTGAGATAACAGCATGATTGCAATTTGATTGACTAGTATTCCACTATACATCCTATAGTCATATCTCTTGTAAAGCCAGATCAGGCCATAAAGGTATCAGCAGGTGCTTCTGGCAGAAGTCCGAGATTACAAGGATAAGGATCAAATTATGGATTTGTTTAGAGCATTATCAGCTTTTACTCAAGAGGAAGCATGGGGGAAACAAATGCAGACCTAATTCCTTGTTTGTTGAGCAGGGGGCTTTAACATTTTATCCTGTGATAATTTCCTGTATCAGGGTCTCTAACCAGGAGATGGAGAAAATTCTGCAATTGCTAGTGAGGGAAGAAATGAAAAGGAATAAAGTATTCTGAGAATACAGTTTCTATTCTTCGGGGTTCTTCATAGCATCTTCTCCAAGGACTTTCAAATGTTAAATTTCTGAGGAGTGCTTGTAGATTCCATCTTATCTCTAATGTAGAACCCTATGTATTAATTAATCAATTAATTATATGTATAGACCTCTTTTTTCTTTGAAAACCCAAGCTGCTTACATAATCCTACTTTCCATTTTATTCTTATAAGAACTCTGTGAGCTAAATTAGGATGAGAGTTACTGTCCTAAAGACACACAGTAAGTTTCATGGCCAAGTTGGGTCTAAAACCTTGATCTCCCAAGTTCCCGTACCGTGGTGTAGTAACTATGGCACCCTGCTACTTCCCTGAAAGCCCTTGATGTTTGTACCTCACTCCAGAGAAATTCTACTGCTGGGACTGTAGCACAATCCAACCTCCAATTTCCTGAATGTTTCCTGAATGTTTTCTTCCCCCATGAAAGAAGGTTCATGTTTTCAGTCTCATTCTGAGGCCATTTGATCATTTACTTTGGTGCCATGTCTTGACTTAATCACCATGAGGTGGCTGAAAATGTTATGAGTGTGTTTTTTTCAATCTCTCAGCAGCCTCCAAAGTTTCCTACTTTTCCTGATCTGGAAAAGCTCTGCGGAAGGAATTGCCCAAACCCTTGGGCTTTAACTGAGATGTGAGACATCAAACAGACTGCTAGAGATGCTTGTGCAAGACACAACACTGCATCACTTCGTCACTTCACAAGTGAGATAAACACGGACATCCAACTCATGGAAATCTCTCCAAAAAATTTTTTTTCAAAGGTCATTCATTTTATCTATCAAATTGAAGGAGAATGGGTATGGGGAAAAGCAGAATAAATTTTGGTCACAGCATTTGTCTGAATCATAGAATGAGCATGAACAAACATTGAGACTGGAAGGACATCATGGTAGCTAGAAAACAGAGCTAAGCACAAGAGATACTCAGATTTTTATCACATGTGCAGAGGGATGCAATTTGAAGGGAGCTGCCTTTTTTCATTTATATAGTTTGAGGTGTGCTCCCTTATTCTTGAAAATGATCTTCAATTTAAATTGAACATAATATGGGTACATGTATTAAATTTGCATTCTTCAGACTAAATACTTCAAAAGGCTGGTGGTGCATTGGCACATGTCTCATTGTTCACAGATGGATGAAATTAACTTGAACTTTTTTTCATAATATACAGTAGTATTTTCTTCCTGGTTCAGACACAAACTATCAATTATGGCCAGAAATTTCAAGAAAAACTTCATATTTATCCCATGGTCAGGGCATGTGCTGTGTAACTTTGATCTTGAGGAAGTCCAGCTATCACATGCATGTTCCCTTTTAAATGTTTCTAATAATTTTAGCAGTTTCAGGCTCAGGGGGAACATGTATCTGGTAGAAGAACAGAAAGTAAAGAATAAGAAGAAATTCTGTTGATGCAAGGCAGGCCATCTGTGCCCTGGGCAGTGCGTCAGGGACCAGTGGTGCTTGACTTACTCTGCAATCGAGGTGAACAGTGAGCTGCCTCCTGCTAAATGATGTTTGGAGCATCTTCTGCAGTCAAGGTGCATAGGATTAAAGTGTAGCTGTTTTGAGGCCAAGAGGCCTGGAGAGACAGGTGGTGCAGCTGGCTAGTGATTTTATTTTTTTTCCCCCTGAGGGATCTACAAATTCTCTCTTTGAAGTCTCAATACACAACTTCTCTCTCCCCTCTCTCACACACAGATTTTTGTACCTGTTCAGGCTAAGGTGGTGTTTTGAGCACATTTCTTCTAGTACCTGAACAACCTGCCTGACAGCTCCTCCATGTGCACTCATCCACGGTCAATCCCAGACTCTGCCATACTATCTCACAAGGTGAGATGCTTCTTGCATCAGGCAACCAGTCTCAGGGTTGGTGGCATTTCTACCTGCTTTCCACAGTTGGCTTTGCAGCTCCAGGCCAGCATCTTATCAACTTCTACTGCCGGATGGAGCCCCTGGAGATTACTTGATCTAGAATCACAGTGTGGTGCACACATAAAACATGCGGATTCATACGACAGACCAGACACAAACCAGACAGTAAAGATCTTACGAACCTCCTCAAAGTACACATGCTTCATTGCTCCAGAGTGAAATGCTTAGCCAGAGAGTCAGGTGGGTCCCATACGGGTCACCACATTTGTTGAGGCAAACCAAAAGTCCCTCATTATTCATTGTCTGACCTCAGTCCAACAGACAGGCAACAGCAGCAAGACTTAAACAAAGAAAAATGAAAAAGACACAAAAACTTCCTTGTTGTAGGCGTGTGCCTGCAATGCAGAGTGAACCCACCCAGTAGGGATCCTTTCATTCATATAACATACCCTATATATACTTTTTGGCAGTGACCGGAAATATCATAACAAGGTGCATTTCGTAATACTGGCAGGATGTAGACATTAAAGAAAATACTTAGCTACTTTTGTTCAAAGTTATCTTGACTTATTCTTCGTTCCTTGGTGCAGCATCACCAATTATTTAAACACGAAAATCTAGCCTAATAGCAAAGACACGTATTCCTAAAACTGGGTAGTAAGTAGGCAGACCTGAGAAGATTATTTAGGAAAGGAGGGACCAACACAGAAAAGTTCCTTCCCCTATTTGTCTCCCACTGAAACTCTGTAAGTAGGAATATCCATAGCAGAGATGCTGATAATGGTCTTAACATATTGGCAAGTTCATGCAGGGTCAGATTTGGAACAGAACACACTTTACAGTGGCCACTAATAGGATTTAAATGTAAACATCCAGGGAGACAGATATCTGTTTCATTTTTTTTAAATTATGCTTTACAGGTGTAACCAGTAGTATTCTCCTTTCTTACAATAATTCTTCAACTGCTGGAACTCAGGTTTTACAACAGCTCAAGAAATTAGCCTGTTCTTCACACAAGGATTTGAACACAGTTTGGGAAGGACAGGTCTGTATTTTTAATAGTGGAGCAATGTTGATGTACAGTTTGGAAAACAGCACCATCCTGCTAATCCTGAGCATATGATAACATTATGTAACAAATGTTGCATGTTTTGATATCACAGTAACTGTAAGAGCAATTCTTGATATTGAATACTTGAAAAACTTGAAAACTTGGATGTCCATTATTTATAGGCAAAGTCAAAAATTCAAATTTTATGCAGCTTTCAATTACTCTTACAACACAGTGTTTATTAATTTAAGAGAAAACCCTTGCCATCAGTTTGGATCAAGAATGATGACTTGAAGTAACTCTTTGGAGGCTCTTCTTTTGTCTGTCTTTAAGAAATTTCCCGAGGACCCATTTACTACTTTCTCAGCTATTGCCTTCTAAATCTAATGCTGTACTTGCCAATGCTTCACATTAGACATGCATATTCATGAACATGACAGTAAATGTGAAAGGAATCTCTTAAACTTTAGAACAGGAGTAGCTGTTCCAATCCATGTTACCTGAGTGTAAATGTCTGATACATTCTATTCTACTGGTTTATTTGCTGTGACACTTCTATTCAAAAAATGACAGGGGTTAGAACAAAACCAGCTGCTTCAAAGTTATTGACTTACTGGGATGGTTTCTATCAGGGAAGAGCATCTGCCAACCTTGGCCCTGCCGAGTTAGTTCAGGGTGTAGGAGTCTGAATTCCTGACAATTCAATGATCCACCTGCATAATACTCCTTATTAAGATAAGACGAAGTGATCCTCAGCACATAAAAGTGGTCGCCTGGGCAGTGGTAGCAAACCTCTTTCAGCTCAAGGGCCCATTTCAATTTCAGAACCAGAAGGTCCAAATATATCACAGCCATTTTAGCCTGCTTTCATTGGCTGCGTATACGCTTCCAAGCCTGATTAAAGGCACTAATCTACATGGGATTGGATTAGCTCTTGGGTCCACATTGGGTGGGCCCAAAAAGACAAAAGGGATGAGTTCAAAAGTGCCAGTATCTTACTAAAATGTACTAAATTAAGGAGATAATAGCTGAAGGCTCACATGCTCACTCTACTAGGCATGGAATGTGGAAATTGGATGTTCTTAAACACAACTGCATGGCTTTAATTTCTGCAAAGAGTTTGTAGCTCTGTTTGCATGTTTTGCATGTATGGTATGATCCACCCAGCCTATTTCCATGTAAAGGATTTTTTGGAAGAAGGTCAAAATGGGGATGGTGGGGGGGGGGGGGTCCCTTGAAGCTCCAAAGAGCTACTGCAAGTTAGAATAGATGGAACAAGCTCAGATGAATGAACTGATATTTATCAGTTTGCCTGATAAAACTATTTTCCATTTCTTCCAGTAGAATTCATTCTGATTGGCAGAAAATCTCTAGCCTGTTTTTTTCACACCAATTGCTTGCTGATGATGTGTGAATTAACAGATCTCAGGCTCACTGAAGTCCTCTAAATTCCATCACAAAGCTCATCTCAGTTCCAATCCTTGTTAAATTGTTGATTTCTTTTCTTTTTTGCATGAAAATCTGCATATTTTCCAAATATTGGCATAGAAGTTCTCACCTTAGAAAAACATCCATTCTTCTCCCATTGATTAAGGGGCATCTGTGCACATTTTCCAAACAAATACATGCTGTTGAGCACAATTTGTTGTGGTCCCTGGATCATATCACAAACTCAGAAATGTAAGGACTGCACCTGCATATTGTGCCCAAGTCTGTGTTTGGGTCCATAGGTGCAAGTGACACAATTTCTAATTAAGAACCAAATTAGAACACTTTCTTTTACATCCCTAATATCGGCTCCTTTTAACTGGACATTCAAGAAATTGAACTTGGGATCTTTCAGTGGAACAGTATGTGTTCTGCCACCAAGGAGCACTACTCTTCCATGGTATTATAGCAAAAGACTGGGTGGTTTATGACAGAAATGAGATGCTAGTATTTGCAATGAATATAGATGCTATTTTAAAATAATGTAATGGTTTGGGCAGCAGCTAACGGCACTTTCCTACATCCTTATTTCAATGTAGGTCAAAGAGATTGAACTCTGCGAGCGGATGCACAGTGTCAGAGCTGTTCATGGAGAGGAGTGTGTTGTACAATCCACTGACCTGCCTTGAACTGAACACAATCAAACCTCTCATGGGAATTGTATGTGAATTAATTTTCTTGAACTCACATGGAAGTTTAGTGTGGATCACTCTGGCCTATAGTGCAGCTAGGGAAGTGTGAAGAACACCTGTGCACACACAAGAGTTTTTGCCGGATCATAAACTCATCCATTTGTGCAGATGCGGAAGAAGTTTCCAGTCCTTTCTTGCCTTCATGATATTCTTGGCTACTGTGTCTGGTTGACCGTGGTTTAAAAAGAATGAAAACATTTTCAGCAAGAGTTTCTTTTAAAGAGCATATGCATAAAGCGCATGGAGTACATATGATGAGACAAGCAAACAAGTATCTCTAGAGGTGTTTGGGGTTGTGGTTATGGGGGTGGTTGTTGTTACTACCACTACTATTTAAGTTGACTTTTTTTTTAGGTTTGAAAAGTAATTATCAAAAAAATCAGCAATGGCTAATGAAGAACTTAATGCATTAGGATCTCAGCAAACAGAATAAATTAGAAGGATCATTTTACAGAAGGTTGAACTTTCCCATAATTACACAATGGAGACAAATTGCTGATACAAGATTGAATGTTGTTCTTTCCTCCTTTTATTACATAGCTTTCTTTTTCTCAGTACAAAAAATCTTCTCACAGGCTTCCAAATTTCTATAACTACATTGCTAGGTCCTTTAAAGATGCATCCTTCTTTGATGAAGTGAATGTTCAGTTTATGAAAGCCGTTATAACTTGGTGGCTGCTGTGTACACATGAGGTCCCAAGTTTAATCCTCAGCATCTCTAGTTATCAGGAATATTTGACTGAGGCTTTTGGAGAGCTGTTGAGAGCCCAAGCAGTGTTACCAGTATTTAACTCAGAAAACTGCATCTTGCAAGAACCCCACATAAACCTGCAGAACAACTTTATCCAAACTAGAAAAAAATGTGTTTTATATACTTTTATAAATCTATCTACTCTGTACCTTTATGCTTTTCATAAAGAAACAGATGAAATGTGAATGTATATTGATTTATCAAGGTTAAATCATTTTGATTCTAATGAAAGAGAGATAACTTGAAATGTTGTTCAAAGAGAACAGAACTCAAAAAATAAATACATAACTTTTGTCCTGCTTTGAAGTGAGGTGTAATTTCAAAAAGCTGACAGGTAATACAGTAAACGCAAATTCATATCCCCTCCAAAAAGAAAGCATAATTAAGAGCTTTGGTGGAGGGTAGATAATGATGAAATGCTAGAGAAATTCCTTAACACACCGGAGCTGTTCATAAAGGGAAGATAAAGGAAATTGGGTCTTCTCCTGCCCTGGCAGAACTCCGTCACTTCTTATAGGACACAAGTTCTGCTCTCAGGAGGACGACGCAAGGGTGCTCATGTGGATTCCCTGCTACATTTTGCTGCAAACGCAGAAATGCTTCTGGAAATGAGCCAGTGTTGCCGAAATGCTGGACTGGGGCCTGGGAAATCCAGGTTCTAACCCCCACCTGGCCATGAAGCTCACTGGGAAACTTGGCTGTGTCACTCCTTCTCGGCCTCACCTACCTCACAGAGTGGCCCTTTGGAGGATAAAATGGAGCTATGTAATTTGTCATGGATCCCTCAGAAGAGGGGGAAAAGACACTCTAACCACCATACTGCACTGACTTTTGTTAAATTGTACATTTAAAATTAAAACTTATGAATTAAAAATTCCTTCAGTGTGTGTATTTTCCTGAATATACATAACTAGTCTTATTTTGACTAATCTTTACAAACAAGATGTTCTCCTTTATTTATTGATCTGTTTATTTGTTTAATTTGAAAATCTCACCTTCTACCAACCAGGCAACGTACAATAAAAAAGATTAAAACTTAACATAAAATTAGGAACGCAGAAGAAAACCCTCACTACAAACAAAAATCACCATATAATGAAATTGAAAAGTGGCCTTAAAACTGAAGAGTGACAAAATATTATACCACATTATAAGAAATGCATTGCATATATTATTTTCACTGGCATGAAAATTTTTATATGCCCCATCTTTAATGCAGACTTGCACATCCATATAACCACATATATTAACTTACAGACAACACTGGTCTACAAGGAGAAAGCCTCAGAAATGAAAGTAGCTAAATTTTACCAGAATGGGGTCACTAATAAAGGAAATTTAAGTCCTGGATATTAATTGGCTCCCATTTCCAAGATACAGCTTCAGGTCAAAACTGCATCAAAATAATTCAAAATTACAATGGGAATGTGTTATTATGCTCCATAACTTTTTTGCAAAATGTGATACAACAATGAGAATGATGGCACACCAATCATTATAAATTTATCTTTTTATTGATACCAGTAACATAATTTTCCATTCATTTATTGGTTTTTAATTCTGGGAACTATGCAAAAATAGCAGTCACTACTATGATTGGTGGGTTCCCTCCACACCACTGGGGCTGCGAAAGGCATGGACTTTTTCTTCTTGGTTAGCCAATGACGCAGATAAGTGGCACATGTAATGCAACAATAATGAGGGGCCCAACTCTCATCCTGATCCCCAATTTTGCATCCAAAATATAGGTGCTCTGCCTTTTTTTACCACTGCCGTCATTCTGCACTTTTGAGATGCAAATATTACCTTGCCACAAATGTAGCAGAAGTTATGTGTGTTGTTAACACAGTAGATCTGACCAAGACACATGTACCTTGCAATAAAAGAACAATAAATTACCGTTAGGTAATAATCTTTAGTCTCAAAGCGAAGATAAATTTATACACTTCCATGTGGTACCATTTTCATTGTTCTTCTGTAGTTTGTCAAGAAGTTACAAGGCATCATGATCATCAGACACCTCCCTCCCTTGTAAGTAAATATACTGCCCTGTGTATAAATCTTTATTGTGAAATATCCTGAAAACTTCAGCCAGCCAGCACCTTTATCACCTGTTTTCTAATTCAGCTAATCAAAATATGTAAGAATTAGCACATTTTATCTTGGAGGTTGATAATTTCCCAATATTTGTAGACCAGTGCTATTCTTTCATCACATTTTAACAAGCACTTCTCCTTCTCTAAGTTTATCCTCACACATACCACATGAGGGAAGAAGAATGGGAGAGGATGACTTCTTCAAAGACATCCAAGCTGCTTTGTGGCCGAACATGGATTTGAATCTGGATCTCTGAATCTTATTCCAGTACTTCCAACCACTGTGCTAATGGATGAAAATGGAATACACAAGTTAACCAAGAACAAGCATTGAACTCCAATGCACTTTGTGAATGCAAGCAAGCATGTTTTGCTGTAAGGAAATAACTATGCATTTGCTGGGATTATGTTTTCCAGAATGAATAGGGTAGCTTTACATATTTCTCAGAGGGCTCTTCTCAAGCATCTTATTACTCTGAGAGGTTTTGAAGCACCCTTTGCAAACCATGAGAACTACTGATTCATCTCAGAGACAATGTGTACAGTGAAGTGCCCCCTCCCTGGCATTATGTTGATTTGACTTATCCTGTAATTTCACTTGCACTAAATAAGTAAGGAGTTCTTCTAATGAACACAAGGCAATCTCCCTTTAGCAAATAGCATCCCCAACTAGAACTCTGATTAGTCAGCCAACAAGCTCTTGTGCGTCACACAAACCCTCACAGATGCGAGCCTCGCCATTCTCCTGATCATACTTTTCTAGCTCTGAATGAGACTGAGATCTTCTCTGATCAAGGCAAAGTCTTTAATATGAAATATTATATTAATATCTAGTATGCGCTTTTGAAGGATGCAAACAGTTAGCTCTTGAAAATGTCTTTGCGATTGAGTATATTCTTTTCCATTTCTAATGGCTGTGATACATGCAGATTAGATCCTAGAAGCAGAGAATAGGAGGATTGGAAGGGGCCAAGGGCCATTGGGTCCAACCTCCTGTTGGTGCAGGACTCCAATTTACAGCATCCCACTCAGGTGCTATCTTCATCCTGAATGTCTTTAGTGTGGAAGAGTGCACAACTTCCCCTGGCAACTGGATGAGTTTCTAGAACTCCCCAAATCTGTACTGGTCCTCTAACCACAACGGCATGTTTATTCACATGCACACATGTATGTGTACGCATGCATATGTGTGTGTGTGTTCCTAAGCAGGGACATATGAGAAATTTGTTTCCGTTCATTTTTGATCACAGTTTACCCAGTGGACACCATCCAGAAACAGATTCAGTCACAATCCATGGCTGAATTATGGAATGGTATGACAAGGTTTCAAGGTGGCTAGACAGATGGGATGCAGTGGATGTGGTTGACCTGGATTTTAGCAAGGCATTTGACATGATATCCTGGTTCAGAAATTGAGGAGTTTTGGGATAGACCAATGCACTTTCTGATGGATTAGGGCATGGTTGATGGACCAAAAGCAAAGGGTGACTATTAGTGGGGAATCATTGGGATTTTGGCCAGTGACAAGCTGGGGCCCCCAGGGCTCTGACCTGGGGATGATCCTGTTCAATCTTTTATTCAATAACATGAATGAAGGGGTGACCAGTCTGCTGATCAAATTCGCAGATGATTCTAAAATGGGGGCAGTGGCCACAATTGAGGAGCAGGTACTCCAGATCCAGAAGGATCTGGACAGACTATGGAAGTGGGCAGGAGACAACAGGATGGCGTTCAATGTGGATAAGTGCAAGGTCTTGCACTTGGGGCATAGGAATAGTTGTCATAAGTACAGGTTAGGTGACAAGTGGCTGGAGAGCAGCACTTGTGAAAGGGACCTCAGGGTGCTGGTTGACTGCAGGCTAAACATGAGTCAGCAGTGTGATGAGGCAGTCAAGCAAGCAAATGCCAACCTTGGTTGCATGTCAGAAATGTGGCTCCTAGATCAAGAGAGGTGTACTACTACTCTATACAACTCTAGTGCACCTGCAAGTGGAGTATTGTGTTCAGTTCTGGACTCCACATTACAGGAAGGATATAGCCAGGTTAGAATTGGTGCAGCATAGGGCCACAGGGATGGTGGCTGGATTGCAGGGAAAGGTATATAAGGCGAGACTGAGGAAATTGGGTCTTTTCAGCCTGGAGAAGAGAAGACTCTGTGGATAATTGTTAGCAACACATAGGTATGTGAGGGGGTATCACATGGAGGTTGGTAGAGACCTGTTTTCCCCTGTGCAGGAGGGCAGGGCACGTTCCAACGGAGCAAAGCTCAGGGAGCCAAGGTTCAATTTGGATGCCAGGAAGTACTTCCTGACAGTTAGGACCCCGAGGGTATGGAAATGGCTTCCACAGGAGGTGGTTGAAGCCCCGTTGGTGAGGGTGTTCAAGGATAGGCTAGACATGCACATGGTAGGCTTGTCATGAGTAGAGCCAGCTGGAGGCTAGAGTAGACCTTATTTATTTGTTTGTTTGTTTATTGAAATCTTTTCTATCCTGTCCCCAACAAACGTCTCAGGATGGCTTACGATAAACAAGTAGGATAAAACAAAACAGATGTCCCAGGAGACCCCTTTTGACTCTCCCTGTTTCTATTGAGAAAGCACCATTTCTCATGCTCTCCTGCTTTGGTGCACCTTTAGCATAGATTAAGATTATGATAACAGTTTTAATGGCCACTCAAAGTCACTGATCCTTGAAACTGATCTTCAAGTGTCCTGCTCCTTCTTTAGAGCTTCAAAGGACCTTGGACTGTACCTGGGAGCACACTGGGAAGAGAAGCAAGACAAGGAGGAGGGTGAATAACTTCACCCTGGAAAAAGGGTGTTAATGTTAATTAACATTAACAATATGGAGTTATGAACATTAATTCATAACTCCAAAACGCAAGGCAAATTCAGATGAAAAGTATTTCATAGGGATTCCACTTCTCAAGTGGTAAAGTGATACAACCCAGACCCATGTTTACTGTCTCACTTAGAATTAAGACATGGATTTTTGCAATGCCTTTGAATCCCAAGTTGCTTTTTCATTCACTTAAAAGGTGGAGCTTCCCATCTTTATTCCTTGCACAAAATATCACAACCTTTTAAAGGATTCTTCAACCTTTAGGAACAATGTTTTTAAAGGAGGGCTCCAGAGAAAAGGGGGATATAGCAAAACTATATTTGGGAGCATGTTTAATTCAGAAAAGAAAATGAGATTGCAACCCAATATGTCTAGTACTTAATAAAGGTCATTTCAAAGTGTGCCTGGAATACTAATTGAATTTAGAAAATAATTATTATAAATAGGTATAAATGAATCCATAGATTAAAAGCAAATCTTGTCTGAAAGGCTTATTAAGACTAATTTGTTGTGTTTTCCTTCCTAATTAAATAGATTAATAGCAAAACATCTCCCACAGCAGAGGAAAAGTTTCTCTTTCAGTTTGCACTACTTTCCGTATAAAAGCAATCGATCCACACTTGATTTCACGAATTAAGCTTAATTTAATTCTGTATTTCAGTTTTGTTTGCCAAATGGCACAGTTTAAACTACTTTTTAAATTTTGCATTCCATGTTGTGTGGTATCTTGTTTCATGTTAGAAGAAAGCACTTCTGATAATGGGAACTGGCTAATGTTTGTGTAATCCTAGGAAAGTGTGCATTCTTTCCCATTCTTAGGTCTATTTTGCACAAGACATCTCCCTGCCTCTGTGCATGAAATTATTATGAATTTCACACTTCTACCTCTACCTTCAGCTTCTTTATTTTCAGTGTGGTTGTCTTCCAACCTCCTCTAGTGCAATAACATGGCCCTAGCTAGGTACTCACCAAGGCCTGGATACGAAACTTGTGTGTACTGTGATTGGACCTTGGGTGTGTTTTGATCATCTGCACCATATTATTTTGAGCCAAAATGGTATTGGCATTCTGAACTATCTCTGGTTACAACTGATGAATAGTGCCAACGCTGAGGGAGTAAAGATAGGA
The DNA here is from genome assembly GCF_004798865.1 of Varanus komodoensis. Lineage (NCBI taxonomy): Eukaryota > Metazoa > Chordata > Lepidosauria > Squamata > Varanidae > Varanus > Varanus komodoensis. Next base: position 6,404,737 of record NW_025335762.1, read on the forward strand.
TATCCAGATGTGTACCTCAAGGTACTTACAGGGTGAAAAGCTGCTAACCCAACATATTTTCATAGAACACCCCTTGAGAAGGTGGGGGAAAGGCGTGATCTTTGAGTCCTTAATCAAACAACCCATTCATTACTCCTGAAGTCTTAGAATCAGACCATAGAATCAAGCCAAAATGTGTGTAACTGAGATAATCACACATTTTTTTTCTCTTGACTCTGCTTCCTTCGTGGTTTCTCCTGCATCTATCTCCATTCTTGTACTCATGTAAAAGCATAATGCAGACAGATGACCAATAATTGTACTAAATGAAACACATGCTGAGTGTCTAGAACTGCTGAGGAAAAGAGTTTGAAAGACAGACTAGAATCATAGAATCATCAAATAGTAGAGTTGGAAGGGGCCATGAAGGCATTGGGTCCAACCCCCTGCTGTAGCAGGACACCAAGTTGCACCATCCCACTCAGATGGCTGTCCAGGTTCTTTTTGAATGTCTCCAGTGTGGGAGAGCCCACCACCAGCTGTTTCCACTGTCGTATTCCTCTGACAGTAAGGAAGCTTTTTCTGATAGCTAGCCTGAATCTGGGTTGTTTTAGCTTGACTTGATTATTCCATGTTCTAAACTCTGGCATTAGCAAGAAGAGAGCTTGACCTTCCTCTTTGCCACAATCTTTGAGATACTTATAGAGGGGTATCATGTCCCCCCTCCACTTCTCTTCTCAAGGCTGAAAATGCCAAGTTTTCTCAGTCTCTCCTCATAGGCCAGCGTTTCTAAACCCTGGATCATTTTTGTTGCCCTGTTCTGCACCTTTTCTAATTCTTCTGCATCTTTCTTAAATCATGGTGCCCAGAACTGGACACACTATTCCAGATGAGGTCTGACTAGTGAGGACTAACTTGAAGCAGTTCAAGAGTTCCACTGCTTCCACGGGTGCCGAGTGTTTTCTTGGTTTTCTTCATCTGTCACCTTGTTCCAGTTAGTTTCCTCAGTTTCCCTTCCCTCAGGGTTCTCTTCTGCTCAGCTTGCTGTTGCTCTTCTTCCTTCTGGACTACACTTACCTGTTGCAGCTCCTCCACTCTGTCTAGAAACTCTTCCTTTTCTTTTATTGTCTGGAGCGTGGACACTTGCTGCCCCAGTGCTCTCACCTTGTCCTGTAACAGGGCTACTAGTGTGTAGCTGTTGCAGCTGTTGCAGACCACAACTGTGGAACCTCCTTGGTACATTGTTTGTGCCACTACATGTCTGTTTGGGTTGGGTGGGATTAAGGTGAAACAAAGAAGAGGAACAAAGGATAAAGGGAAAAAATGTTAGGGACTTCTGCCTTGACCACAAAAAAAAAAAAAAAGCTTAAAAGGACTTTTTTAAAAAAATAAATAAAGGTGGCCACTTATTTCCTGAGTAGGACCCACCGTTTGCACTTCATTGCTTCAGGAGGAACAAGGAGATATAGCGGCCAGCATTTGCACAGAAGCGGGAAATAGATCACTTCATCCATTTCAGACTTTGTGCAGGATCTAATTATGCGATCAGCTATTTTCCCCACCATATTCCTTTGGTTCTTTGGGACAAAGAAGTAAGACCCATTCCAAATAAACATGCGTATGGTTAAGATATATGACTCCATGATGCAGTGTACAAATGTCATTTCTATAGTGCCCAGTAATCAAGGCTATTTTGATAGAATAGAATATTAATATTGACAATATTTTCTTTTCCTTTTTTGATGTTTTTGACAAAATTAGAAACCAAACACCAGGCACATGTCAAAGGGGAGGGAATAAAAAGAATGAAAATATTTTGTAAATACTTATTATACAGGCATTTAAATTAATTTTTTCATCATAAAACAACTGTTCTGATTATTATATGTTGCTAAAGCAAATGCTGGCACAGTAGTAACCATAATTAAATTAGTAGGCATTTTTATTTCTTTGATTCATTAATTTAACAACCTGTTGCAGAAAATTTGGAATTAATAAGAAAACAGCTTTGAAAAAGTGTTCTGTAATTTATATGCCAGTTCATTAAGAAGAAATAATAAAGAAAGTAAAATAAGGAATTTGTCTCCATCTATGCAAGCAATTTCTAGGAAAACAACGGATGGCTTTTTGTTCCCTGACTTCTTTATTATTAATGTGGAGAATACATAATGGACTTGCATTACCTCGTTGTTGTTTTTTTAAATGCGGGTGACTATATTAGGGGTGTAGATTTGAATTATTTCTTCCTTCCTCTGCTACTGAACTCTCTTCCCTTACCATCCTTCACCAATATTTATACCTCATGGCCAGCCCACAAATGGATGATGAAGTTATTACATTCAGTCCTTGTTCAGGTTCTATTTCTCCACGTGATTTACATTGTGTGTAGAGGAATTAGGAATAAGGAAGCTGCCCCTTTGTTCTGAAAGCTCGCACTCCTTTTTGCTACCTTTTCTGTTCCCTGCAATAGAACCACTTGGGCTTTTTGAGCTTCTTTTGAGAGGGTTTTGAGAATTTCAGAACGCTGAAAGTGCTTGTGCATTGAATGGGGATGACCACCTGCGCAGCTTACACTTCATGGAGCAACGGTCTTTTTGTAATGAAACAAAATTAAAGCATGTCTGTCTGCCTTTGCTGATGCACATCCATACAATGGTGGTGTTGGGTTTGTGAGGGCCTTTTGTTAGGACACTCACTGCCCTCCTCCCTCTCTGAGTTGAGCTTTCCATTGGCATTTTCATAGCTACATTTGCTCTTCTTGTCAATTCCACCGCTTGCTTTATTGGTGGGAAGACGGGCAGTGACATTCAATGAGCTCTTTCTCATCACTACGGTTGTCTTAGAGCAAGAGGCAGGTAAACAAGGCTTGCACTGGTGAAGAGAAGAATAAACTCCATGGGGTTTCATCAGTAGGCTCATCATCATCATCATTCCACGCATGTCCCATTTGTGTTTTCCTCTTGGAAGGAACCAAGACTTACAAGGTTCTCCTTTACTCCATTTAAACCCTACAACAGTGTGAAGTGGGTTAGGTAGACAGCAAGGGACCAGGGAGCTTCATAGCCAAGTGGAAACTCCAACCCAAGTCTCCTGGTTGCCCAGTCCACCATTTTAACTACCATGGCACACTGGTGTTCATTCTCAGAAGATACCTAACTATGTCTTCCTTTCACACCATCACTGCATTAAAATACCTGAAAAATCCACATGTCCATAAAGTTCCACTCTCTGCATTGTTTCCCAGAAATAACATCTATTATCCTTCCATCCTGTTCCAATTTATTGGTGACAGACTGCAATTTAGGCTAATGAACCATTAATTCTCATCAAAAGACCCTATTCATTGCTTCTCTGTTTAAGCAGTGGTAGTAGTAGTAGTAATAATATTAATGAGCAGAGTTTAGTTTGATAATACTTTACCTATGTTCCCAAATTTTCCACTGACAACAACTGAACCAGGAACATATTGTCTGGTGGTTCTTCTCAGAGAGAAAATTAGAATATTAAACTTATTCAAAGGAATTTGGTAAGGAAGAAATGTTCATTGACTTTAGCGTTGTTAAACTTTCACCCATAGACTTCTTTATATGCATGGTGCTTCTTCTTAGATAATTAGATTGACTAGATAATTACCCTTGTTAAAATCTAATGGGTTAGAAACATTAATGAATTAGAGAAATGCTCTGCTTCAACTGATAACCTGCTTTAGCTGATTTTAGGCTTGACTGTGTCTTCCTGAGTTGATGCTAGAGCGCGTCTCCCAACCAAGGGGGCAGCGGAAGCAATTGGACCACAGTTCCAGCTTGAAATGTGTGACAGAGATTGGAGGATGGGAAGGGTGCAAGAGCAGTTTTGAACCACAGTCTGTGCTACAGGTTGAGTTGGTAAATCCTGGCATTCATGCCAATATTTTGTATGTGCAAATAAGGATAGAACCCTAATATTTAGACACAGGTGTGTGATGCGTGTCCTGAAGAAAGTCTTTGTAATGTTATAACAGGGTGACAATTTTATATCCATTTCTTAGGAGGGAGCCCCATTGTACACAAAAGAGTGAACATAGGTTTGCACTGTTAAGAAAGAGGCCAAGGTTACAAACTTGATTTTGCCAAGGACATGGAGCAGAAAATGACCCTGTGACACAGGAGAGTTAGAACATATGTTAGGTGTTGGAAACTGCCAACATTTTTCTGGCTGAGCTTCAGCTTTTCTCGGCTGCATGCAGATGCAGTGATGAAGGAAAAGCTGGATCCCTCTTTGTCACACAGCTGTGGAAGGCCTGTCAGAAAAGGAAGGTCGTAAGCATAAACACACATGCTTCTTTGGCTGGTCTTTTCCATTCTCCATCACCCAGGTTTGGGGGAGATCTTTCCTTTACAGATATGGACTGAACAATCCAACCTAGTCTGTACTTACCAAATTAATGGGAAATAATTAATTAATTAATTACTTCCCAAATTGCAAGCAGTACACAAGCTGTTTTCCTGCAATAATGAGGTTTCGTTCAAACACTTGTGTTAACTTTCCTCTATGGTATGTAATTGCATGTGCATACCTTCCTGTACATAGAGAATTAGGTGTCAGGAAGAAAAAAAGCATATACTAATGATTACCCCAATGTATTATAATTTGTACAGGCAGCAATTTCTACTTCTTGCTTGTCCCAAACATTTTATTAGTCATGCTGAGTTTGAAGAGCCATTCTCCTAACCTATCTGCCTGTGTGAATGCAGTTACAGGGAAGAGTCATGAATACTGAGTGATGGTTTTCTCTCTGCTAGAGGTAATGAGGTGATAACACTTATCAAATGACTTCCTTATTTATCAGTATACTGGTTATATCCCAGTGCATTTTGCATCCTGCTGTTTGTAGCACCTTCTCTCTCCCCTTACCCTGTTATTATTGTTAATAATCATCACAATCATTCTTAATAATAACTTTCAACCTGGTGGGGAACAACTGTTCAAGGATTTCTTTCTTTTACTGAGGATTTATGTCACACAAACCAGCTGAAATCTGAAAGAGAAAGTTCTGAACGAACTTTTTTCTCTGAACCAGCCATGTGCATCCTGTGCCTTTCAAAATGGTTTTTTTTAACCCTGGAACAGAACTAACTAAAATGCTGTGCATTGAACACTGTCACAATTTGTTTAGAATTCTTACTAAATGTAGAAACCTTAAGAGCGACCCTATGGGCTGTGGGCAGCATGTGGCAGAGAAGAGGGTGGCATAGGATTTCTGGAGCTCAGAATCCACATTTGGATCCTTCTGCTAACACAGAAGGAACTGTGCCAGTTGGTTCTTCAAGCCCAGAAAATCAAACTCATAAAGGAGTAAAAGGGGTGCTGCAGGGGGGAGGAAGGGAAGAGACTGGAGCTGCCAAGATATGAAACATTCTGATAGTACTCCAGTCTCTTTCCTTCTCCATCCAAAGAAACAGATGGTGGGAATCATCCATCCAGCTGACTTGCAGAACAAGAGGAACAAGTGGCCCCACTGCTGGGAACTTCAAAGGAGGACTGTTACCTTAGTTGCCAGGCTGTCCAGTGACCATGGGCAATTCTGCCCTTCCCCGCATTCTGTGCCACTGAAAAGGTTTTGCAGATGGTAACATTGGCCAATAAAACAACCTATATTTGTCCATTGTAAGCATCTATAGCAGTTGGCTTTGAATTTTAACAGCAAGGCACAACTTCTAAAAACTATTTTTCTTAACAGCACAGAAATTGTCAGGTGTTTAAGGGGGTGGTGGGGAATCTTGGGCTAAGTGGGGGTCAAAAGGGCCACATGGAGCCAAAGGACATGGCCCACCCATACGAGGCCTGTAATGCATCTGTAGTGCATCTGAAGTGCTGCTGGGCACATTGAAAATGGGCTCAGCCTCGTTCTGCTTCTCCTTCTCTGCACAAAGCAATCAGTGGGAATGGGTGAATGCGTGATGCTGGAAGTGTTTAGGATTCATCAAATGTCACCATATCTCATGCCCGACTTTTGTTCTTCATGCATGTCTGCTGTTTATTCTGCCCAATTAGGAAACTTACACGAATCATGCAACAATTGAACTTGGATGGAATCATTGCAGATTTCCATATTGTCACAACTTCTCTCCACAGAGTAAAGCAAGACTGATTCAGTGTACAAGGTTTCTTTTTCATTTTCTTGTTTTGCAAATTAAGAAAGATGTGCAAAAGAAAAGTGTGATATCACCCAAAGCAAACACAAACACGCGTCCAGATATTTGCAATTTTTTTTGGGTGGACGTATGTTCCTGTTTGAGGCTTTGAGCATGTTTTATGAGAGGAAACAAAATGCTCACAGAGTCTGCCCTGCCCATATGTGTAGCTGGAAAGCATTCCTGGGCTTCTGTCTTGCCCCTTTGCCCTGCGAATACAGCAGCCCCTTTCTACTGCTGCTCCAAAATTCCAGCAGGTATTATTTTGAATATATGCATGGTTGCACACCACTTTTCTAATATTTGCATTTGATGCTCCTTTCTAAATATAACAAGCTCTTGCAGGTGATAAGGAAGCTGCAGGGGCTTGTGTTGTATGTGGATATCTACATTTTTTTTCAACAAAAATATAACACGTAATCCCTGCTTATTGACATTACAAATGACCCCCCAGAAGGGTTATGGGTCCAGAAGTATTTTTCCACTGAGATACTGCCTAATGGGGAAACAAAGGGTGTCATAAACAGAATGGTTAAGGCTTCAGCAGAATATGGAAAATGGATGTTTGCCTCTATTCAGTCTATGGATGACCATATTGCTCAGCATTTTTTCTCCCACATTCAAATGTCTTAAATCTCAAATTCTTTCTCTCTCTCAAAAATGTTTGTTGTGATTTTGCTAAATTCATACTAAAAGCAAACTGGGGAAAAATGCACCAAGGTGTTCCAGCCAAGTTCAACATGTACAGCCATTCCTTCCATGGGCTGGGCTATTAAACAATAACATGGTTGAATACACAGATGGATGACTGAGTCTGTGAGTTGCAGTTTCTCACTAATTTCTTAAAATAAATAAATATGAATAACTCTATGCATTTTAGTAAATAATTGGTGGACATATGCTCATGTTCAAGGTTTGTTTGTTTATGTTTTGCAAGCTGAAGCAACATTTCCTAATTAATGCTGAACCAAACACCAGAGGGCTTTTTACCCCTCCTCTGCCAGCCAAAGCTGTTCAGCTACAGTATTCATTGCCACAGGAAATAGTGATAGCCATTAAATTGGATGGCTTGAATTTATCGGAGGAGGAAGCTATCAGCAGTTAGTAATCGCAATGGCTAGGTCCAGCATCTAGGATCAGAGACAGCATGTCTTGTGGACACAACTGGCTAGAGGACTTTCACAGGAGAGAGCTATCGTTCATACTGTGTTAGGCATCATGTCGGCAGCTGGTTTGCCGCCATGTGAATGGACAGTTGGATGAAATGGATCATTGGTCAGATTTACTTATGCATTTACGCTGTCAGCTGTTTCCCTTGCAATCAACCTCCTTGTCTTCTTTCTTAGACATGGTTTAGAACAGCTTTCCTCAAGCTGGTGGCCTTCAGACATTTGTACCACAACTCCCAGAATTCACATCCAGCAGGGCCATTGACTAGGAATTCTGGGTGTTACAGTTCAAACATGTCTAGAAGGCACAAGGCTGGGGAAGTCTGGTTTAGATAACTTTTCAGATGCCATGACAATCACAGAAATCCTTGCGGAACTTGGTCTTCATGAATTCTGTTGCAGCCTGGCCTGATTAACACTTCCAGGATAAATTGTTAGATAAGCAGTTGACTATTCATCAGTCTTTGTACTTCTCAAATTTTCCATTTTTCCTCAGTTACTAGATCATTTATTCATCTTCTATCCATCAAAATTCCTTTAAATACAGTATTTGTTTTAAAGAGAACAACTGAAGATAAAATACAATTGAAAGCTGTGTGTCTATGTGGATATAAAATACAACTGAAATTTGTTTAAGAGTTTTCACACAGAACTTTTAAAAAAGTAAATCAGTGCATCAATATACATGCTCATCATCTGGATGCACACATGCAAAAGTGATATGGACAAGAAAAAGATTCTTTTCCCTATGCTTGCATGCAGCAGACAAAGCAAACCCTGGGCAATGTGTATACAAACACATATATAAACATCACAAAGAAAAGACAGTGCAGAGGGTGACCCCCTCAAAGACAGACGATGACCTGATCTGTGAAAAGAAAGGGGGCACAGAGGTTTTACTGTCTGCTGGGAACAACTACACTGGTTTTCCTTCAGGATGGTACTTTTGTATGAAGTTTTATCCAGCAGGAATGTTTCAATGCCCTTTAGTAAAGTCAAATGTTGTAATTTAGGTAGCCTGGATTCCTCTATGCTCCCTTGCTATCCTTCAGGGCATTGGATAACCGCTACAATTCAGTCTTGCATGTTCTCAGAACTTCTCACGATGCTGAAACAACAAATCTACTTCCCAGTCCTCTAACAGACTCTGTCTGTCTGTCTCTCTTTCTAATGGGAAGGTTTATTCTGCATTTTATTTATTGTTTATTTATTAAAACATTTTTATGCCGCCCCATTCGCCGAAGCCTCGGGGCGGCTTACAACAATAAGTTAAAATAATTATAATAAAAATCAAGAATATAAACGTTACATTAAAAATACAAAAATACAGTATAAAATAAGCCGCCCTGGCCAGATAAAATCCAATAATATTAACAGTTAAAATGCCGCTTGAATAAAAAGGTCTTCGCCTGGCGCCGAAAAACAAATTACGATGGCGCCAGGAGGACCTCTCTGGGGAGCGCGTTCCATAACTTAGGTGCCACCGCAGAGAAAGCCCTCCTCTGAGTACCCACCCTCCTAATTTCTTTCACGGAGGGTTCCCAGAGAAGGGCCTCCCCCGCCGATCTCAAGGGGGAGGCTGGGCATATATGGATGCAAGCGCTCCTTCAGGTAACCAGGACCCAAGCCGTTTAGGGCTTTATAGGTCATCACCAACACCTTGAATTGGGCCCGGACTTCAATGGGAAGCCAGTGAAGCTGACGGAGAACTGGAGTCATGTGAACATAACGCCCAGTCCCCGTCAGCAGCCTGGCAGATCTATTTAGAACCAATTGAAGTATCCGGACCGTCTTCAAGGGTAGCCCCACGTAGAGCGCGTTACAGAAGTCAAGACGGGAAGTCACCAGTGCATGTGTCACTGTCGCGTGTCCTCTTTTCTAGTTCTTCGTGTACACTGTATCAGCAAAACTCTGAATTCCATATCAGATCATGAGCTTTGTTTTGTTTTGATTTTGCACAAATATTTGCCTACATTTTTGGCCCAATTTTCCTTAATGCATATTTGAAATGTATACATTTTCTTCCATCATTTAAAGTGCAGTTGTGTGCCCTTGTGTGTTTTTTCAGAACTTTCCATTTTTCAGTGCACATTTTTTTCCAAGCACTTGTATTTTTGTTCATTTTGTTTTGTTTCTAACACAAAATCATGTTGCAAGCTCAAACATGCATGGACTTTGACCATGCATTACAACTGAATCTGTGCTACATTTCAGAGGATACAAATGGGATAATCTCTAAAGTGCAATTAATTTCTGATACTTCCCTAAGGGTGGTAGTGAAAGTGCAAGAATCATTTTGCACTGTCATTTTGCACTTCCTTTATCTATTCATGTTGGGAATATTCATTGCTATTGTCCACTGGCAGCTGCTTCAGTAGCCCTCAACGATAAATGCTACAGGCATATCCAAGAACATGAGGATTTAGTTGACCCTGATTCTTTCCCACCCCTACAGAGCAAGTATAACCACTTTGCTGAGCAAATTAACATTGCGAAAATTAGGGACTGAAGGAAAAAAAGGTATATTTCGTCTGTATTCAATAGCTTGCTGCATTATTTCTTAGACTTCCTGTTCAAAGAAAGAATTAACAGTTCTATAAGAATGTGGTCAAAGGTAAGCAAAGGAATCAGTTGCTTTTATCTCATGAAGAAATATTCTATTGTGTCCTATAGTTTATGCATAAGCTGAACTTAAATTTTAAAGGTTTTTTTTAATGAAAAAATTTCTGATATTTTCCTTGTCTCACCCTCTTAAAAGAATAAGGTCATGCTATCTTTTTATTTTAGTTTATCTGCAAATATTTAGGATCTAGGGATGATGCTAGGTCCAGAGAGGAGGATATAAGCTGGAGGTCAAGCTCCCCAAGACATAAGTAACATTGGAGGAAAGGAAACAAATAGGTGAGCTCCACCCTAGAAAATTTTGGAGAATTTCCCCTTCCCTTGGAGAAATCCAGTGACATGCCCTCCCATTTCTCTTCCAATGTAGTGTGGAAAATTGTGCACAGTTTTGGTTCAAGAAATGGCGTCAACCCTAGACCAATGAAGCATCCATTCCTAGAACCTTTTTCATCTGTTCAGCTTGTGAATACTTTTATATTATTATTGCACTCATAACTCCAATCCGAATTTAATGCACGATTTGCATGCATGTCTTATTCCTAGGAAAACAATACATTTGCACATGTGTATCAAGAATGGAAGTAGGAAGAAAAAAAAATTGAGAAGTTTGCTCCTGCTCAGGTTCACACGTGGGACTGGGACTGGGCATGATGCACGAAATGCGACCCATTAGAATGCTTTGTTGACGAGTGGCCAGCAGGGCATGCTTTTCCATGTCCAGTAGCATCACTCAGCCCCTGAGATGGAGAGGCTCCTGCAGCATCTCGTCTATGTCCAAGGCAGACTGAGCACATTCTGGGAATCTGTGTCATCCTGAGCCCTGCTAGCTCGCCATTGCCTTGCAGTGATTGGCAGCAGTTCTCCTGGGTTTGGGCCAGGGACTGAAGGTGCGACTCCTGCATGCAAAGTGTGCTCTCTGCCTCTGAGCTCTCCTTAAAAGCTGCCTTGCACACTGCAGCCTCCATCTTTGTACAGAGGGGTGTTTTGCATTGCAGCTACCTAGGGGGAATCAGCCCATTAGCTCCCATCATACAGACATCCTTGCCCTAATATAGCAGTCAAAATGCAGTGAACCACAATGATGGTTAATACGTTTAATATTTGGAAAACATCTCAATCAATTTGTTTTCTGTGAATAAGGTAGGGGCTTTATTAAGTTGCATGTTGTTGATTATTTAAGCACTCCATTAAAAGTTTATTAGTCATAAAGATCTATCTAATGGGGGATGAAATGTTCTTAAGTACTGTTTAAGGCTAAACAAAGGTCTACCGGCACAAGTTTGTCAAAACACATTAAACGGCATGAGTCCAAGGAGCCCTCTGGAGTTTTCTTCAAGTGTATTACTTCTAAATTAGAAATGAAGAAATTTTCCTAGTCAAGAGCTGGACAGGAAACAACTGTGCTTATTCAAAAGAAGAGGAACTGTTAAGTAGCTTTATGATCAATTGTGCATAATTAACTGAGAGTTATAGTAGTTGACTTAATGCAACTTTGGAGTCATGCTGGAAAGAGCAGAACAAATGTTACAGACCTTGAGGCATATGATTCATCCACAAGTAATAGAAATGTTGTGGGTCAATCCTGTTTTCACGCAGCACAGCACCCATTTAGGGCAACCAAAATGGCTGCCTCCAACTCTGAATGTGGAGGGTTGCAAGCATCTCATGGAATGCAGAAAGAGCATAGATGTGAGAAGCAGAGGTTGCTCCTTCAGCCCTTCAATGTACTTGGATGGCTGATTCCACTGTTTTACAGTGGCTCATCCGAAGAACAGCTAGAGGCATTGCAGGGGATCATCATAGGGGCTTCACGCCCCACTTCCTTGTCCTCCACTAACACTGGCTTTGAGTACAGTCTCATTGCTGCAGCTGGGACAGAAAGAACTATGCTGGCTGTACGGGAGGGGAATCCAGGCTCCAAATCCAGAGTCTGAGAATCCAACCCAGAGGGCTTCCCCAAGCTGGAGCTCTGGATTGTGCCTTTCTGGGATTTCCTGCCACAGGATGTGTTGGTGGCCATTGGTTTAGAAGGCTTTACAAGGGGTTTGACAAATTGGTGAGGTTCTGATATATCACTGGACACTAGGCATGCTACCAAAATTGTATTTCAAGTTCATCGCCAGGTGGGTGGCGAGAGCAGTGGGCAAAGGCAAGAGAAGGCTATTAAGTTACGTCTTGCTTGCCAGTTTTCTGAGAATATTTGCTTAGCCACTGTCAGAAACATTCAAGTATACTATTCCTTAATCAGAACCTACTGAATTCTTATGAGCCCATGAAGCAATGTTGATGTTCTGTTTTTTCTTGAAACCTGGTAGCATTGGTGAACTTTTTTTTCATTTTTTGTTATGTTCCTATGACCAGAAAGATAAATTTGCCCTATGTATAACAATAAAGCAACACTATAAATGCAATGCTTTATAGGTAATCATACCTAATTAGAAGGGGAACTTTAAAAAGCACACATTTTAGGAGTACAGTTGTCCCACAGTTATAACAGTAAAAGAAAAATAGCAATTGAGAATGTTATCCAGCAGTTGAATTCATTCCACCCCAAAAAGCAATTGCAGTTGCACAGAACCTTAAATGTTACCTGAGGATTCTGGGTGACCAAAAGTTAGTCTGTAGAGAATTCAACTGATCTCTCTAGTATTTCTTGAAAGCCAGAAATAATGAAAATATGCCAGAGGTCACAACAGAAAGCATAGTACAGCAGGATGTGTGGTCCCTGATCTCTACAATGCCAATTTCACAAGGGTGTAGGAACTCCAAATATGGTCTTGTATTTTGATTGATTGCCTGGCAGGAAAATTACTGAAAGCACACAATTTTGTAGCATATAGCAGCTGTGATAGTACCTCTGTGGGGTGGAGGGGCTTTTAAGACTGATATATAGAGATTGAGAGAGAGAAGGAGAGAAGTGCTCCTCTTTGTGTGTGTTTGCAATGGCGTCAGAGGTTTCAGTTCTCCAAGAACCTGTTGGCTGAAAAATTACTCCCAAATATTTAGAAAGTTTAACCTGCTCCATTGAGGAACCATTTACCTGCCAGCACTATGTGGTGTGTTTTTGAGTAAAAACTAACACTTCTGATTTGGTATACTTAATCATCAGCTTTTCAGTTTTACAATAAGTGTCCAAAGCTCTTAATAATTGCCTCAAGTCAATGCATGTCAGAGAGAAAAGTACCCCACAATCAGCATATAATAAGACAGACAAATGTCTTATTTGCAAGCTTAGAAGGCTTTGAGCTCAGCGAGTGTCTTGTACCTTACCTGCAACCAGGTTTTCACATAGAGGCTACAAATAAGAATTAACAGTCACCTGTTGATGTTGATGGCCTCATGTTTTTTGTCACAACCTGTCCTTCAAGGCTGCATCAAAAACAGACTTACAGTCCTGTAGAATGCTGCTGCTGGAAGGGCAGGTTTTTTTTTTTCAACAAAAAGTTGTGCCACAAGCCTTTGGTCCACTGGAGAGTCTTTGGTCTAAAGGCTGCCTGTTCACTTCCAAGTCAAGGATAAAGGTTTGTGAAGATTCCAGAATGTAGAATCTACTCAGATTTTGAGTAGAAGAAAGATTTAGGAAGACTCCATTTCTCAATATTTAAGAGTGTAGTTAGAGGGAAATGGTCTCCCTTAGCACATAAGCCCAGCCTACGACTAATCGCCCAGTCTGACACAAAGCCATGCAATAGCCAACTGGTGATGCTCCAGAATCCAATAAAATTGGGAATTCACTTTGTCCATCCCATCGGCGGCCCCATTCAGCAGCACAAGACCTAAGCCATTTTTCATGTGTAAGAAACACAGCCTGCAATGGTTGCGACCGCTCTCTCTAATTGCCTTTCTTGTATTGGACGGAGCACCTCTATTTCAAGAGGGTATTCAGCGAAGTGGTGGGAGCAGGTGTCAACATGCTCACCAATCCTGGCTTTAAAGGTTCTTACCAGTATTGCAAAAGAGTCTGTGTATAGGATTATTATTCTGTACTTAAGTCTTTGCCAACTCACTCATTAGGCTGTTTCTGATGCAGCTGGGATCCCTCAAACCTTCCCCAAAGTAGAGTTTATTACTGGCATTATCCAATTTCATTAAATTATTGTGGCTGGAAGTTTCTCAACTCAAATGCTTTTTGTGGATGCTGTCAGGGAGGGAACTGATGGAAGAGCAGGTACCCAGGTCTTGAAGAATCTCAAGGCTAGTATTCTACTTTGACTCAGTAAATCCTTCCACTCACACCCTATTAGCAGAGATCCAATACCAGAATATGATCACTGCACAAGCACAGGAGCCATTGACACACCAATACTGCACTTGTGCTAAGTCAGCTATTATTTAAAGAAAAAGAAACTGAAAGAGCCATATCCAGAAATGTCAAAAGATGAGATTTTCCCTTATGTTGTGATAGCCTCGCCTTTTTGTTTGGGGCAGTTTGATGAAACTCTTTTTGATTATTCAGCACTAATTTCCAAGTACACTTCTTTGCAATGATACTATGACGTGTTTTACTTGCTGTGAGGATGTGAGACCAGCATTCCTGCCCCAACCATGCCCTGCATTTAGATCAGTGTATGAGTGAGGCTGTTAATTACAATACCTGTTGTAACAGAAGGAAGCAGTTTAGCACTGACCAGGTTTTCCTCTCCTCTCCTAGGAGGGTTCCTGGTATCCCCATTGAAATTCCTTTGGGGACTATTATCAAGTTATTTGAAGAGTTTAATCCATTTTTGTTATAACAAATTTCGTTTGAATTTTTATTGATGATGATGATATTCACACCCTGCCAAGCACTTCAACAGGCTCAAATATTTTTGAGATATTTGGGGCAGGGAGTTGTAATGAAAATCTTGCAAACCAGTGATAAAAAGTAAGTGCCGGCAAACCCTTTTCCTACCACTCACCCCATGCCATTACATATTTCTTATAGTTTTGTCCTACCCTTTTCCTTCCAAAGAACTCAAGGCATCTTACTTCATGTTCTTCTTCCTCTCAATCTTATCTTACAACATCAGACCTGTGAGGTAGGTTGGACTGTGTGAGGACTAGAACCTCACTCAATGGATTCTGGTCCCATGGATGGGCAGGGACCAGAACCCAGATCACCTGAGTCCCAGTCCTGCACTCTTAACCACTACACCACCCTGCCTCTCAAGCTGCACCCAAGCTTATCATTGCTAAGATTCTAAATATGGCTATATTCCTCCTATTCTGAGGCAAGTGGGAGAGGTTAAATACAGGGATATGATGTTTTATCTGAAAACAAACTTGCTGTAAAACTTGTCTATCAGTTCAGCAGAGTCAAATATTCTGCAAGACTGAATTCTGTAAGAATGAATTGTCAGGTTCAGGTTTCTTTATGACCTTTATTCAGCCATTTAGTTTGTCAAGTGCCCCTGTACCATCATATGCGGGGGAAATTATGTTTGTTTAATGAAAGCCACAGGCAAGCACCAGGTGTATGAACATTCCTGAATCTAGAGAAAAAGTTTGCCATGCTGGAAACATCCAAAATAATGGGAAAAATGAGGTCATGACATCTGTAAAGCAGATGTGAAGCTGTAGATTTCTGAACTCATGCACTGTCAATGGTTTTTATATTATGTGCAATATTGTATTTTTAACATTTTTAATCTTTGTAAATTGCCCATAAATCTCTGCCTATTACGCAATATCAGGATGGAATAGAGTGGAGTGCAGAGGAATTAAAGGGCAGAGCAGATCCATAGGTCATTCCTCCCAACCAGACATAGTTCAAACGATCTGGAGCTGAACCTCCATCAGCCCCAGTCACCATGGTCAATAATCAAGGAAGATGGAAAGGGCAGTCCAAAGCATGTGAAAGGATAGACTGGTAGCGACTTTTAAGGATCTGTATTTACTCGCTCTCTTGCTGATAGTATTTTAAAAAATGAATCTCATTTCCCTCTGAAATAACTGATATTATTATAACTGATATAACCCTAAGTAGCATCTGAATCACTTATTTCTGCATGCAGTTCTGTTTTCCGCTGCTACGCATTCAGCTGCAAGAAGAAAATGCTTTACCCAAACTCTTGAACTGGAACTTTGTGGAATATCAAACCACCAAGCCCACAGCTGTGCTGGGCTCATTTAAATAGAAACTCACTGGAGACCACCTCTTTTTGTTTTGTAAATTGGATTCAGATTGCCTGGAATGCTCATATATAATGGATTTTTATTAAAAGAACACATTTATGTTCAGAATTACAGCATCTTGACAGTCTGATTTTTCAGTCAGGGCCCAAATGGCCTCACCGATTCTGGAGAGTCCTAATTTGGAGAATTAGGGCTGAAGAATAGGTAGAAGGAAATCAGTTAGTGGCAAACTTGAAAAATGGAAGCAATTCATTAGACCCTATGATATAAATCACTCCATGTTGAAAAAAAAGAGAAAGAAGAAGGTTTTAATAACATATGACTCAGTATTAAAAAATAGTCCTGTTCAAACTGAGTCTGTATCAAGAAGTACCCTCTTCCATGGTGGTGTATCCATCTAGGGATATCTAGGAAGTCCATAACCAGTGCATGATGGCAACCGCCCTTCCTGCTACATGGGAAAGATACGTTTTTCATTTCTCCAATATGAAGTTGGATCTGTCCTGTTAGAAACACTCTTTCCTTTCCTTTCCTTTCCTTTCCTTTCCTTTCCTTTCCTTTCCTTTCCTTCAAAAGAGAAAAATATTCTAAGCATACAGAGAGTTCTTTTTGAAACTTTATTGCAATAGAGGGAGTGAAGGGCTTCCTTCCTCTTTTCCAACTCAGCTCAGCACGTGTTCACATCCCGTTAGTCATATTGGCCCTGGAAGAAATGCGGTTGATTCCAGCGGTGCCTGCTCTCTAGTTAGTGCATCGCTGTTTACAGCTGTCACATCCTGGTCTCCTAAAGTCAATGCAAGCATCACAGTAAGATACTTTTAATGCTATAATTCCCATAATGAATAAGGAGCTTTCACAGAAGCAGTAAACCTCCACTAAAGGAAGGGTGTCAATAAGTTTCAAGCTGTAAAACCCATCTGGAAGAGCATGAGCAGAGTACAAACACACTAACCGATGCTCACCATGCCTTTCCTCCTCCAGTTCCATCCACAGAGGACGGGAATTTTCCCAGGGTTGTGGTGCATTTTGTCTCCTACAAAGCATGCCACAAAGGCTTAGAGGCAGTGGACTGGCTTCTGGGAATTGCTGTCAGACATCTTCCCATGCCACCGAGGAAGCACATGCATCAGCCCTGCATCATCTGACCCACACTGAACTTATAGGGCAGATGAGTGGATCCTGAGTAGATGGGAAAAGGACGAGCAGGTGATGTCCGGGGTGCAGGCACCAGAGAGTTCCATCCAGATTGATGACCACCGGATTGATTTGGAAGCAACAGCTCATTTAGAATGCATTTTTTTTCTGTTGGAAAACTAAATCAGTTAAAAAGGAAGTCCAGCTTCTGGGAAGAAAGCAGAAATCCACAGGCACCTAAAATAGGATGATATTGGCTCTGGATTTGGCCCTGGCTTTATATGAGAAGTGATAAGGGAGTATGCATGACAGGGCTTTTCAGAAGTGGCACTGAACCTGGGTGGTCTCCTGTCCATGGAGACATGCCAGGCCCCTTCGGTTTGAGCATGCAGACATCTACTGAAGACTGATTATTTGTTTGTTTTCGTGCACCTCCAAGGGGCTCACCACAATCTGCGCTCGGTTATTATTTGGTTCACTCTGCAGCAGTTTCCAGGTGCTTTCTTCTTGATGATCTTATATTGCTTATATTCCAATTCCTTTAGTTTGGTTTCAATTCTATAAGCTACCTGAAGTGTCACAAGGATAGAAACGGGGATGAAAATAATAAATCCAATCTAACCAAGCTTTGGCTTGTTCTGAGACATTCACTGTTCTCTTTTTCAGCCGTTTTGATGTAACACAGAGCTCAAATGAACACTGGTACCATTTGAAGGTCAGGCAACTAAAGCTGGCAATGTTCTGAGGTGGGAGACTCGCCTGTATCAGACATAGTGGCAAAGGACTTTTGGGGTCTTAGGTTTGCTGCCTCAAGCCTCTTCCCTAGCCTTCCAGAATGGCTGAGGAGCAGCATCTGTGGGTGGAGATGGATAAGAAGATCACTCCACAGCACATGCCCTGCCTCCCCTCATCCTGGCATCTTGTGTCTGCCTCCTGCCCACCACCCCTTATCAAGTGTGATTATCCAGTCCAGTTGTGTTCCTCCACAATAAAAATGGAAGAAGAGTCCATGCATTAAATCCCTCATGCGGAAAAGCCCTTAACCTACAGAATTCACTGCTACCAGTCCTAGCAATGACCATTAACTTGGGCAACTTTCTAAGAGGATTAGCCAAATGTGTGGAGGATTAGGCCATGAATATGGATACATGGATTTTGCTTAACACATTGTGTGTGTGTGGTGCGCGCAATGGGTGGGATCGTCACATAGCTTTCCTTCAGCTGTATGCTCATAAATGGAATCCTTGGAGTGGGAAGGAATGCAAAATTTCATTTCCACAAGTGCAAATCCTCCCATCAAAGGTTAGAAAGTGGTCCACAAGCTCACATGCCTCAGAAACAGAGCCAGACTCTGCAGGTCAGACGAATAACATTTATTTGAATCCATTGGGTGCACATTTCATGACTATCCCTGGATATCCATGGCTAGTAGCCATGTGATCTATTAGCTGCCTTTAGGGTCCATGGGGACCTCTTATACCAGTTGTTGAAAACACACAACAGGAAAAGGTTGTAGCCTTCATGTCCTTTCCCCCCATTTTCCCAGTGGTGTGTTGGCTACTGTGGGGAACAGGGTCCTGGCCTAGAAAGGACTTTGTCTGGCCTGACTGAGAAAGAACCTTCTTATGTTTTTTATGTTCTTATGTTTTCAATTTATCTGGCTAATCATACAGATTATTTGATTAGTACTGCCGACTGTAATTTATTCAAGTAGGGTTACAGCTCCTATTCAAAGTGACAGTTCCCCCTCCTCAGCTGAGAAATGCTGTTGGTGGCAGACGCACAGTGGATGCACCATGAAATCACATCCGAAAAACAGTTGACGTATGCTATTCAATATTCTCATATCACGACATCTGCTGTCATTGGAACTAGCGAGCATCTAACCCGCACTATTGTTGATTTGTAGCAGACTGGTTATCAAATGATATAAACAACAGATGCAGTTGTCTGAATAATCCACACAAAATTAAAATCTGCTCATCCCCTTCTACTTGTGCAAGTTCTGACAACAGTGACTGGAAACCATTTGCATAATGGGAAAGGGCTGGGAAAGACGAAACAAAATTGTGACAGGTTGGGTCCGGTTCCCCCCACCACCTTCTTTCCTTGAGCTATTGAGCTTTTCAGCATACCTCCATGTATTATTCATCTGATTAATTTTTCAAGGACCTCCAAATGGCATCCACACACGTCCCTTAGGGTCATAATTTATATTTTCGCCTTCATTGTTAAAAAAGGAGAATATATCGGTGCCACCAAGGAATGGTTGAGAGAGTGAAATGGGAGGCAGGGCCAAGGAGATCGTGTGGCCCCTTTTGTTTTGACGGACGCCCTGTTTTACACATCTATTAGGGTGGCTGAGCTACTTCAAGGATGACTGGGGAATGCCTGTAGGTGTGGCGAAACGTGATGCCCCGTTCCTGCCAGCAGTGCCAGATCCTACTGCATCAAGATCAAGACAAAGATAATAACAGGCTAACTTGGGAGCGTCCAGGACAGAACACAGAAAGAGACATTGTTTCCGCGAATGAGTAGCATTACAACTGATGTTGCCCCCACCCCTTCCCAGAATGTCACTAGGAGACTGAGTGAGAGCATCCTTCCTTTTCATGAGTAGGGCTCAGAGAATGCTGCCTTGCTGTCATCTGGACACAATGCTACCTACCATTGTTGGTGTCCTGGAGAATGGAGCCACTTAAACTGTAGGGCATCACCATCTTACACCATGGGGCATCACCTCTGGCAGTGATCGCAGGAGAGCTATTGTCCATCCTCCAACTCCTCTTGACAAATACTACACAAACATATTCAAAATTATGGCCAATGACAGGATGTTACCCATGTTCTTCCTCTGAAATCCATCCAGTTCTAGACAGCTCTCCAAGTGGTGAAGTAAGGGTCAACTGCCAGCTTACAGCTGACTTTTACAGTCTACAGTCATACCATGAGCTTCTGTATGTGTCATCTTGTCCTTGTCATCAGGAAGCAGGAAAAAAGGATTGGGACAGTTCTGGTAACGTGAAGCAAAATTATCTGATCTCTTCACTGTAGTCCCCTGAGTCTCCTTGTGTATACAATGCTAATAGTCCATGATTATGCATACACACAGTCATTGTTTTCCCAGAATACTAGAACTAGTTCAGGACATAATGAGAACAATGCTTAATTGGATCAAAGACATATCTAGACACAGTGTTCCTGCCAGATATGGGAAAGGGGGGGGGGAACAAAAAACCAGAAGCAGGGCATGAGGGCAATCACAGCGTCTCTGGCTTCTGTTTCAGACAATGGGTATTCACATGCATGCTGCCTTGCACACTGGCAAGAATGTACAAATTATATCAGTAGTCTTATCCTATGTAATACTATGTGAGTTGGTGATCATCACCAACTTGAACAAGACCTAGAAGTTTACTGCTAATTTAAATTAATTTAATGCTGAATTATCCTGGATAAGTATATGTCCCAGTACAGTGTTCTGGTCTAATTCCATGAGAGTTACAGCAACTCTACCCTTTCTAGCTTGAGAACAATCCATAGAAACATAAAATCTCATCGATTCCACTGAAACTTAAGCAAGCACTTCTCTGCATTCTTATTAAAATTCAAGCAAAAGCATTTTTAAAAGGTGAAGGAAACACTTCTTTATGGCAATTGTAGCTTATCTATCTGCCCATGCTCCAGTTTGGTACCCTTGTTATTTTCACATTTGGAACCCTTTCACGCCTTGAATTATACTGTACAAGAAACAAGCACAAATTCAGGTTTTATTTGCATAAGCAATAATGCATTCATGATCAGAAAAATGATTGATGCCCATCAGAAGACTGACTTGCACAGGGGGAAAGGATTTCACTATGAATGTGCAGTAAAGAACAACTCGTATAACTCCATTCAGATGGAATTCTCTATCAGCTAAATTAGAGTTTGTCCATGAAAGAAAGCAACCAATCCCATATCTTTACTCTAGGAATTCATAAACTCATTCCTCCCAACCACCTCCAGGTCATGAGCTAGCTTATCATTTTAGCAGGTTGGATTTTTTTTCTTTCATTATTTTAGTTCATTACATTTTCCACTCAGTATTTTGCCCAAATAGAAGTAATACAATGCTGCTGAAAGACCATGCAGCCTATTGAGGCATAATTCTGACAAACAGGATGCTGAGTGTATCTAAATAGTTTTCTTGGCCTTGAGTTATCCAGCACTGATGCAAATGCCATTTTTCATTTTCCTCAACAAGATACATAAGCAAAGCTTCTCTGCAAAAGACCCAATGACAAAAGGAACTGCTGTCTAGAGTCTGAACAATGGAAAATAATCTCTCTCTCTCTCTCTCTCTCTCTCTCTCTCTCTCTCTCTCTCTCTCTCTCTCTCTCTCTCTCTGTTTTTCTGTAGGGTTTTAAGTTTTGGAAATGCAGGGTTAAAGTTAAATTCTTAGCCATTGCTTTTTCCAACCTTTAATAATCCATCAATCATTGATGGAGAAAATATGAATATTTATTCCAAGGAAAAGACTATTGTCAGTAAAAAGTGCTGATTATACTTAAGTAGTATTTCTGTTGCATTATTTTCCATTGCATTGCATTTCATTGTTTCAAATCTCAGAACTCCATTCTTGGGATTATAAAGCCTATATGCTTCCTTTCCATGCCACATGCAGAAAAGTGTGGTAGATGCATGTGAAGTCCCAAGCCATTGAGGCATTTGCACTGAACCAAGGGTTGAAGCATGCAAAGGGTCAAACACATGGATTGCAAATGAAACATGTAGAAACTCAGCCTCCTTTCCGATAGGTTCATATGCCATTCATCCCCATCCCACTTTTTTAATTGGGTTTTAATCTGGTCTGAGTGCCATGATGTCCCTCAAAAAGTTGGTTCTTCTCTTTTGTTAAAGATCCTCAAATTTGTCACAGAACTACAATTCCCAGAGATCCTTGCTTGGGAGCCATAAGAGTGAAAATGGCTTTGGAAATAGATTGCACTTCTACCATAAGACTTGTCCAGAGAGGGCTGTAATTCAGGAGGAAGGCAAAGAATATAAAAGACACTCCA
The DNA here is from genome assembly GCF_004798865.1 of Varanus komodoensis. NCBI lineage: Eukaryota > Metazoa > Chordata > Lepidosauria > Squamata > Varanidae > Varanus > Varanus komodoensis. The sequence continues at coordinate 6,426,988 of NW_025335762.1, forward strand.
AAAGACCAGAAATGTTAAAACAACATTTTAAAGTTCAGATTTTATTATTTTGTCCTCAAGTACTTGGAACCTTTAAGCAGGGCTCTTTCAAAATGTCCTAGAGGATTTGTGGCACAGTTTCAGTTGCCTTGTTTTTCATCTGAATTTCATTATTAATAGTCATCCTGAGTGCCATTTTTACTGGAAAAACAGGACGAAAATAAAATAAAATAAAAGGAATCACTGCTGAACATTTTAGACTGGGACAAGCTAGGCTTCATCACACAGGATATTTAGAGGGGTGCTGAGGGCCCCAACCCCTCATCAAAGATGAAAGTCGGCACATCCCTTTCCAGGAAGTGTGTTTTCCTGCAGATTCCATTTTATGATCCGCAAATGCCTCCAGCGCAGTGTTAATATGAGATATTATGGGAAATATAAATGTTTTCCCAGGAACATCCACTGCACAGATCCACCAGAAGGCAACAAACTCCATGCAGCTGTTGTACAAGGAAAAATCAGTTCAGTTTCTGCTTTAATGTTACTTATTCTAATTTCACATTTCTGAAACAATATGTATACTTCTCCAAATTTCATAAAGGAGTTCCTTACTTTAACAAAAGGAGTATAAAGAGATCATAAGGAAAGGGATTAAAATTGTGAAATTGATACATTAGGGAAATTACTTAAAATATACATGCTCAGCAGAATTGCATACAAAATGCACATATTATTATCATTACATACCTATATTGTCTGTAACCGAAGCTCTCTGGGTAGCTCACAACATTTTAAGTCACCTATCTGGATTCAACCAGCTCTGACCCTGCTTAGCTTCCAAGGTTAGGCAGGGTCAATCGCTTTGGGCAATATGGAAGCTGTTCAATATTAAGATATTAAGAAAAATACTCACAAAAATGCATACATGAAGTGAACATTTTTTTAAAAAATAAATCAGAGCATTTGGTGCCTACCAAACTTAGGGCATGGTCCAAGAGGAATACTGCTTTCTCACTAATTCAGTTCCACAAGTAGCACCTCCCCTCCAATCCAATTGCACACGTGGGACCCACCACCTGAAACACTAATTAATTTTCCCTAGAGGAAACCCTAAAATGAGCAGAAACACCTTTTCCCAACGCCAGGACAAGTCAGCAAAGCTCACTTATGCCAGGTACCATGGCGGCTGCTTCCAGAAGTGCTAAACCTCCATTGCACAAGCAGTGAATCTGGGTTGCAGAGTAGAATTGGTGGGGGCACAGCATCTCATTGGCTGGTTCCCACAGCTTCAGGAATAACTTAATTGAAGATCGCAATAATGAGAAACTGCAAGAACAAGTCAAATATAGCTACCTTAGCTGCTGTATGCTCGGCATGAATTGGTGTGGTGGTGGCATGCTAAGTTCAAGCTGAAGAGCTGTCCCTGCAAAGTTCTGAACATTTCAGCATCCATCAATATTCTTGACTAGAAGCTTACAACCCTGGCCAGTATCTATCAGGACTTGTCTTCCTCCACTTGTGCCAATGTACCTATGGGACCCGCTTCATCCATAATGGGCCTTTTCTATTTCTAACAACAAACAGTGATGCTTGTTTCTCAACTGGGACAGGCCAGTGGAGCACCATTCTTTGAGCTCAGCTGAACAGAATAATTCCAGCAATGAGCTTTTCTCTTCATCTCCTAGAACTGCAAAAGCCAGTGTCCAAGTGCTGCTTCCCACAAACAGTAGAATATTACCCTCGGATTCCACTAAAATTGCCTACTGAAATGGACCTTGCATAGGGCTTGTTGGAAAGCTCTTCCATTTCGTCTGGCATGAAGCAACTGAAATAAACATTTATACGTTGTTGTCAAACTAGATGTGTGGGTTCTGAAGCATACTGGGGGCTATGCAATGTGATTCCACCAACCTTTGTCTCTGTAAAACCAACAGTCATGGGCATTGGTGCAGCTGAAAAAGTTTTCATTAAGCCCAAATGCGATAGATGTATATCTACACCTATACCTGTGCAGCTACATCTATGTCATAAGAGATCCAGTATGGTATAGTGGTTAAGAGCACAGTTCTGGGGCTCAGGTGACCTGGGTTCTAGTCCCTGCTTGGCCATGTAGCCAACTAGGTGACTTTGGGCCAGTCACAAACTCTCAGCCTCACAGGGCTGTTGTTGTGGGAATAAGATGGAGGCCAATAGGAGTAGAATGATATAAGCTGCTTTGAGTTCTTTGGCAGAAAAAAGGTGGGATATAAATCTAATAAATAAATTAGTGGTTCTGGTGTCAGTGAAAAACGTGACCATCACTTTCAGAAATTTGTCTGTGAGTATGTGGGGTGGGGGTGATTCAAAAGAAGGCATAATTATTTGCAAGTTTTCTGGAGGTAAAGCACTGCAGATAGGAAGATGGGAAAATACTGCCTGGTTCTCTAAAAGAACAGCCTAACATTCTTGTCCCTCTATTTACATCATAAAGAGGATGATGGTATGCAGAAAAAATTAACTGGATTCTTTGATGGCTTCGGTGCTGTCAAATGCCTGTGTTTGTCCAATCAACAAATCAGATTGGCTACGTGATGTTATCACCATCACTGTGATGCCTGATTGGCTGGAATGGCTTCTGGAAGGAGAAAGAAGGTTGTCCTTGCCTTTGTCACTGTTGGTCATGTGCCAAAAGGGCAGAAAGAGAAGGAACCATCATACATAAATGGTTAGCACACCTGCCCAAGCACAACTTCTGTGCTGCAAACCAGAGCACGTGCATTGCATCATTAGTCTAACCTTTGTTTTTGTCTCAGCTGGTTTGATTTTTCTTAATGCTTGCACATAACACTTAAAGTAGTTCAAAACTCACACTACAGTTTCATTTCTTTAATACACCAGTTGGCTCAATACAAATTACTGTCTTATTTGCTTCTCAATCAGGAGGAAAAACACTGATTCTGACATGTGAATCTATTTTTGTAATAAGTGGAAGTTGTGTAGCAGCCATGCCTGGTGGATTGTGCTGCCATGTTCATTCGCTATTCCTAGCATAATCATTGGATCTGTTAAGGCTTTCATGTGATTAGGTATCAAAATTATAAACAGAAGGGGAGAGAAAACGCACAAGGCTGCCTTAACCCCAACATCCAATTTATGGTTGAATGTTCTTTTCTGTTTGCAGAGATGCTCTTTGCCCACGGCTGAATGCACTGCCAGGCTACAAAGCGCGGCCTCCCAGGTGAGACTTTATGAAGGCTAAATTAGCTCATGTCCCAATCTGGTCCTGCCATGCAGATCTGACAATAATTGAAAACTGTGGGGCTTCTAGATATTAAAGGTTAGAGATTTTTCTGTTTTTCTCTACTGAGCAAAGGGAATTTAAAAAAAAAAAAATCTTTATCTTTACTTTGAGACAAAAATGCAATGTAACATATCCAGCTAGAAAAGGAAAGTTCACCAAATATCTTTTTCTATGGATCTCTACATGAAAAAGTTCATAATGAAATATTTAATTACAGTGTATAAGCAGGTGATTTGATTAAAATAAACAGGCTTACCTGATTAATGCTGCCCGATATGGTAAAGAATGGACAAAAGAACTTTACAGATTTTAGTGCATACACACCAGAGATGCTAAATGGAATTCCTACCCACTTCTGGTCTGATGACTGGAAGTTGCCAAGTTGTTTCCCCTCCAGCTACATGAATGCCTATTATTAAGTCAGACTGCAGCTCACATACCTTCTTTTGCACTCTCAGAACAAATTGGAATTAGAAGCCAGAATCGTACAATTGCAGAATAGTAGAGTTGGAAAGGGCCTGAGGGCCAACAAGTTCAACTCTCTACTCAGTGCAGGACTCCAAAATACACCATCCCTCTCCTCTAGTGTGGGAGAGCCCACAGCTTCCCTAGGTTATCGGTCCCATTCTCATACTGCTCTGATAATCAGAAAATTTTCCTGACATCTAACCAGAATCTGGTTTCCTGTAACTTGAGCCTCTTATTCTGTGTCCTGCACTCTGGGATGATTAGGAAGAGATCTCACCCTTCCTCTTTGTGACAGCTTTTCAAGTACTTGTAGAGTGCTATCATATCTCCCCTCTGTCTTCTCTTCTCAAAGCTAAATATGTCCACTTCTTTAATCACTCCTTACAGGACTTTGGTTCCTATCCCTAGATCATCTTTGTTGCCCTCCTCTGAACGCTTTCCAACTTCTCTGCATCTTTCTTAAACTGTGGTGCCCAGAAATGGACACGATACTCCAGATGAGGCCTAACCAGAGCTGACTAAAGGGGAACTAGCACTCTGTTTGCCTTGGAAATGATACTTCCATTCATGCAGCTGAAAATAGCATTTGACCTTTTTGCAGTCACATCACATTGTTGACTCATATTCACCTTGGAAGAGACAACAATTCCAAGATCCTTCTCACTTGCAGTATGGTTGAGCCAAGTATTCCGCATCTTATAACAATGCATTTGGTTTCTTTTTCCCAGGTGCACAACTTGGCATTTGTCCCTATTGAATTTCATTTTGTAGTTTTCAGCCCAGTGCTCCAACCTACCAAGATCACCTTGAAACTTGCTCCTAACTTCAAATGTATTAGCCATTGCACCCAGTTTTGTGTCATCTGCAATCTCATCATCTTTCCTGCACTTCCTCATCCATATCATTAACAAAAATGTTGAGGAACACTGGCCTCACGACTGAGCACCGTGGCATCGCATTTGTAACCTCTCCCGACTTTGAGAAGTTGCCATTGATGAGCATTCTTTAGCTTGAGTCAGTAGTCGACTGTGAATCTACCCAATTTAGCCCACTTTTTGCTAGCTTGCCAATCAGAGCTTGCTGAAGTCAAGACAGATTATGTCCACAGCATTCCCACAACCCCATCAAAAATTGAAATCAGATTAGTCTGGCAGGAGCAGTTCTTGAGAAATGAATGTATTGTATTGTTTTATACCTTCCAGAGAACTTTGGCTATGGGTGGCATAGCAATAAATTAATAGATGATGATGATGATGAACTGGGACTTAGGATGGATTGGGATGGAAATCATGGTTTTTACTGGAAACTGAAGCCCTTGACAGCTTGCTGCAACGAATTTGCTCAGCACTTTGAAGGAAAAATCACTTGGATCTGTCAGGAGTTTGACTCTACTGTTGTATACATCAATCTTTGGAAGGGTCCAGTGCACCATCTTATGTTTCATCATTGAATAAGTTTCAGTTGTTGCGACCGGCGGATGTGGACCAGGTACTTGGTTCTGTCCAATTAACCACATGCCTGCTTGACCCATGCCCGACTTGGTTGATTGGAAGGTCTGTGGATATGGTTTGGCCCTGGGTTCAGGAGTCTGTCAACACTTCATTGAGAAAGGAGTGGTCCCTGTCCTGCTGAAGGAGGCAGTAATTAGGCCACTCCTAAAACGGCCAGGCCTGGATCCAGGGATACTGAATAACTACAATGTCCCATTGCCAACTTTCCATTTTTGGGCAAGGTGTTGGCGTAGGTGGTGGCTTGGCAGCTTCAGGCACTCTTGGAGGATACGGATTGTCTGGATCCATTTCAATTGGGTTTGAGGCCTGTGTATGGGATGTATATGGCCTTGGTCACCCTTTACCAAGGCGACCCTGTACCTGTGCAGGGAAAGAGACAGGGGAAGTGTAACCCTGTTGGTTCTCCTTGACCTCTCAGTGGCTTTCGACACCGTCAACTGTGGTGTCCTTCTGGACAGGCTGGCCAGGTTGGGAGTTGGAGGAACCACTTGGCAGTGGTTCCACTTCTACTTGGCTGACCGGGTCCAGAAGGTGGTGCTGGGGGACCATTGCTCTACCCCATGGCAGCTGTGTCATGGGGTTCTTCAGGGCTCTGTACTGTCCCCTGTGCTGTTCAATATCTACATGAATCTTCTGGGAGAGGTCATCTGAAGGTTTTGGCTGAGTCGGCAATATGCCAACGAAACTCAGCTCTACCTCTCTTTTCTCATCTAATCCAGGTGAGGCTGTTGCCATTCTGAGCCAAGGCCTGAGCTTGATAATGGACTAAATGAGGGTCAATAAACTGAGACTTCATCCTGGTAAGACAGAGGCACTATTGGTAGAGGGGACCCCTGATAGGTTAGGCAGACATTGTCCTGTCCTGGATGGGGTCACACTTCTCCTAAAGAACAGGGTCTGCAGTCTGGGGTGCTCCTGGATCCTGGTCTGTCCCTGGAATATCAGGTGCACTCAGTGTCTAGGACTGCCTTTTTCCAGCTGTGGCAGATTTTCCAGCTCTGCCCCTACCTAGACAATGGGAACCTGAAGATCGTTACCCATGCTCTGGTAACTTCCATATTAGGTAATGTGCTCTATGTGGGGCTGCCCTTGAAGACAGTCTGGCAATTGTAACTGCTGAAGAATCAGGCTGCTCGGCTGGTAACTGGTCCTGCCAGAGTGGCCCATATAACACCAGTGCCGAAAGAACTCCACTGGCCCTGACCCAATTTACATATAAAGCCCTAAACGGCTTGGGGTCTGGCTATTTGAAGGACCATCTACACCCATATATATCTAACCCATATATACCCTTAGATCAGCTCAGGAGGCACTTCTACAAGAACCACCCCTCAGGGAAAGATCAAATAACATATAGTGTGGATGGCCAGGAAGGTATTCCCTGGCACTCCCTGCATTACCTTTAATATTGGGCCCTAAACTTCTAGAAATTTAGTGTCCAAATACTAACATCAAACGTACCTAGGCTACCATTCCTTACCATGTTCCTGGTGCACATAGAGTGGAAAAACACCTGATCTAAATAAGTTGCTTGTATTTTTCTGGGCAATGAAGAACAAGTCATGGTCCCCCCCACCTCCATCCTTTTTACCTGGAGCAGCAAATGCAATTAGAAATTAGTGATTTCTAATTGCAAATCACTGGTCTGGGATTAGAGGGGGTTTCCCACCTAATTTGTTTTCTTCTGTTTTGTTGGCCTTTTGGGCATGACTTGTTCAAATGTTGATGTGGCTAACTTGAACCGTTAGTTTTCAGAGTTCAACTCCCTCTCCTATCCTTCCGACAACTTCCATTTCTGAGTCGTTCGATGGTGGATGTGTCTGCAGCACACATGCATGGAAAAGCTATTTGCAGGGCTGCCAAGGCAATGGGAAGTTCAGAATCTGCCACCTACGAATGTCCCCCATCCCTGTATATGAGAAACCAAAAAATCAAATGTCTGCACAGAAACATCTTGCTTTTTCAATGGCTAGAGGACAGCCTATTGTCATGTGACTTGGGCCAACAGAAAGAGTAGGTTCTCGGAAGATGTTTAACAGAGGTGAGGGATGCAAAATTTATCTTTGGCCTGGGTGTATCCAAGCATGCAGTAGCACAGGGTCATGGGCATGGGAAGGGTCCAGTGGAGAGATATGGAGCTGGTCCTGCTCTCACAAGGATGTGTGTCCTAGAGACATCCTCAAGTGATATGCTTGGCATCAGTCTTGAGAGAGATCCTTCTACATTTGTACAATTTCACCCACAGACAGAAGTAAATCCTCCATGTCTGCATTGGCACCAGATGCTTGAATTGGCTTTTGTAGTGTTGCAGAACAAATGTGTCCCTGTTTCCATCAGTGAAATGTTGGAAGGTAAGCAACATCTAAATCAAACATGAATGAGACTCTGGAGCATCAGCTGGAATCTCTGCTATCGTATTTTGCTTGTGTTTGTTTTCCAGTCCTTGCCTGAATATAAGTGGGGGACAGGGGGCATATTCCCAGTAGCAAAGACATTTAAAGGGCAAGAAAATACAGCAGGTTATAGGCATCTAAAAAAGAAAACTAGCTGCCGGAATAAAAGTTCCAATGTAGCCAAGCTAGAAAGAGAGCTTCCTTTGCTAAATCTAGCCTACTTTTTTTAGCGTTGACCAAAACGTTGAATTTAGGTGGCCATAGAAAATAGTACAAATGTTCAACTGCTATTTTTGCAAAGTATGATGAAACAGGTCCATCTTTTTATTTTTCCTTATAAATGCAGTCAATCCCTGGTTTAGAGTTGCTGTTGTTTTGTTGTTGTTATTATTGTTGCTGTTATTATTATTTTAAATGGACTAATGCAATTTCACCTTATCCAGGATTACTTCCCTATGTAGCTGTATTATATGCATATGTCAAATCCAATAAGAGCATTAATTATATTTGATCTCTTAATGCTCTGATTTTATTATGCCCTTCGCTTTGGTGGCCACAGTATCTCTTGTGCCAAGAGTGATCTCTATAATTCAAAGCTTCTGGATTTACCGTAGGAAAGAATTCTCAAGGTAATAGCTCTCTCATTCTGAAAGAAAACACTAACTGGAAACAGGAAGGATAAACACAATCCAAAGCAATTTAGACTCATGATAAGGACATAAGAAGCAGCCACCTGCTGAATATAAGCAGATGTGCATCTAATCAGTTCCAGGATGCTGGGCCACCTGGGAACCCCATTTATGTGACATGGAATTCTGTGGTGGAAGAAAGACAGGATGCTGCTAAATATGATTAAAGAATTAATAATGAGGCTATGTAGCAAGGTGACGGCATATAAAAACTTTAAATAAATAAATAAATAAATAAATAAATAAATAAATAAATAATGAGCCTATCCAGAAGATAAAGGAAGACACCCAGTTTTGAGTAAACTAGAGTCACGACTGTATGAACATGTACCGAAAGGAGATCTGCAACTGGGTGGGGTCTAGTTAATGCCATTAATATGGAGGAACATGGCCTGGTCCCAAATTTTGGCACAGTGCACTGGGTTCCTCCACACTCTATCCTTTCTCTGTGGAGGGATACTCTCCTGAGATGCAACCATCCTGAGCCACACAACTGCTCCATTTAGGCTCCACAGTCCTTGGGTCAAGCCCCAAGGATTCCCTTTCACCTTGTTACCTCTCTGTGCTCATGGGTACACCATACCCACTTTGACATGTGATGAATACCTTTCCCTAATGAACTGCACAGGTATGTTCACAAGCCCCCCATCCCTGGTGATTCAGTGTAGAACCCAAGGACAACCTAGGCATTTGGCAAAGAGTCCACTCTGGTGGGCATGTCATGAGTAAAGCCAGCTGGAGCCGGGGGTCAGACTAGATGGCCCGGGAGACCCCTTCTGACTCGCTCTGTTTCTATGTCTCACATTATAGCCCCAGTGTTGCCTTAAATAGCACTTCAGTATCTACCTTTCTCTGGTCCACTGAAAGGAAGGAATGTTTTGGGGTGCCACACTTCCACACCCAGCAGAGAATGGTGACAAGTCACCATTATATAACACCAGACTAATAAAGAGACCATTGAGTAATTATTAAAATACTCAGTAGTGACCACCAGATTAATGCTAGTTCTTGAATGACTTACTACCATAGTATATATGAAAATTTAGTTTTTATTCCCGAATCATGTGTACACCACCTGTTTCTACTTTCAAATGTGAATGCAAGCAGGTGTGGTAGGGAAGAGGGGTTGAGAAATATTCACAGATCCCTGAATTTGCAAGCATGGTTTCTTAAAAGTCTATTTGTTTTTAAATGTGGCCTTCCAAGTGTGTTCTCTCTCACTTTCTCTATCTTTGTAATATAGCTCTGTTTTCGTGCTTTAGTCAACTTTAGTCGGTGGGCAGAAGTGAACATTTTTGACAAATATGTACAGAAATGTATACTTATCCTATCTGAAATGCATACTTTCCCCATTTAACAAACCAAAAATAGGTGGAAAACAGATGAACAAAAGTAGGAGTTATTTAGCATTCTATTTTCAGACAATTTGGGTAGGCTTGGAGATTACTGGTCCTCCTATCTCAACCTGGTGCTCCTTTTCTATGCAGGAACCTCGGTATCTGAAGGCAACCAAAACTAGTTAGACACTAGCGGCTGGGTCTCAGGACATTTGCTGCCAATAAAGAGCAATCAGTCTTCTTGAACGGGCTATTTCATCCAAGAGGAGGCCAAGATTCCATAAATAATAAATAAAAACAAACAACAAGAAGAACGCTGTGCTGGATCAACCATTTTCAGACGAGAACGTTCTGCTGGACTTGGGAGGCGAGTTTGGAGATAAAAGGGAGTACTGTCCCAATAAGCCAGTTACCACCATATAGAGAACAGCCCAGAGAACCTGATACCTGATAATCTATTGAGACCCTTTCAAGAAGGTAGAAAATCATCTTCAAAGGTTGGATACTATTGGCTTTCTGCAGTTCTTTGCTTGTTTAGTGATAACCCGAATCTACATTAGCTCAATATATCTGCATTTAATAAATAGTGTGTGGTCTATAACACAAGCACTCTTGCTTCCTCAAGGATATCTTTGAATCTAAATTGAAGTGTCTTGGCTGGACCAGGCTCAGCACAAAATAGGTGGGGAGAGCTGGGGAGAGGGTTTATTGCACATAAAGGACATTTATCTATGATTATGAGATTGCTTTGCAATCTAGTCATGGTAATTGTAGGAACAAGAATGACAGTCATTTTCCAGGAAAGCTGGTTCTCTGAAAAGCAGGAGCCAAATCCAAACTGAAGCATGTCCTATGGGTTTTGCAGGCTAACTTTAAAATAAATACCTTGTTCACATTACCAAGAAACACACATGACTAAAGTTTTGTAGATAAGGAAAGACGAAAGACGTTCTAAGCAGGTGCTTTTGCAATGACAAATCTAACCATTTGATTTTCCCCAGTAGTCATTCATTGTCTAGTAAATGATTCACAAAACTGGGGAATGAGCAGTCTTTGCAGGCTCAGATCTTTCCCAGCTTAAGCTCTGAAGGCCTGAATCAGCCAGATGTCAAGTTGCCAGGTCAGAGGTGTTTATATGGACATCAATACCAGAGAGAAGTGCTGGTCACAGTATGAAGATCTGAAGCTGCCAGGTCATAACCACAAGGACAGTTTGTAAATGATAAGTTAACTGCAGAGCAAACCTAGGAAAAACAGAACAGAGCAGCAGAGGCTTGGAAAACTCACAAAAGGGGGTTGAATCCGAACATGAGGTTTGTGGTTCTTTAGATATTACAAAGACACATGTGTGGAAGTTTTGCTCACCCACCCCATAGCTTTTCATTCTGTGCCTCTGCAAAGCATGAATAAGGGCAGTCCATGTCCAAAGAACTACAAAATAATAGAATGCTCTCCATCTGATGTACTGGAACACCCATCTTGTATCGCCAAATTCTATTACACATTTTAGTTTCTGTTTCTGTTGATCTCAGTCTGTTACGGTGCCATCCTATGCCTGCTAGACAGCATCTAGATAGCCATAGAATTGTTCAGAAAGCCGATTCTGGCATCAGAAACTTGCTTTGAGGGCATATCCGGCTCTCAGCTCAGAGTGGCTTCCCCACACTCAGACTCAAGAAAGTGTCAAGAAAGGTGGCAAGACGTAGAACGGGCTGCATCAGCTGTTTCCAAGCTGTCTTTCCAAGCTTATCCTGGGTTGTTTAGCTGTCCTTAATGAGCATATGTTTGATGCTTTGTTTCTGGTCCTCATCCATTCAGATATGCTGAAATGTTTTTGGCCATTTCTCTAGTAAAATTTAATTTAGAATTTGCTGTTTAAACCTGGCTGCCTCTTTTTGTTGTAGTGGGGCATGCCAATTGTCTCCACTGGCCAACCACACCTGCCTGAGGTAGGTATCAAGATGGCTTTAAGCCTGGAGGTCAGTGGGGTGGAGTGGCGGGGGGGTGGGCTCCTTCTGTAAACTGAGAAAGGGAAGGGGAAAATGGCTGCTGTCACATTCAGCACAGCGTCTCCCTTTCTTTGCTGGAACCGAGTGTTTTCCATTCAGGACACCATGTTAGGATTGCACTATAAGAACCTTTTAACATGTTGTTTCATCAGTGTCCATGAATGACACTTGATGTAACCAAATGAAAAACTGCATCAATTTCAGTCTCTCTCCTTTGTAGTGTTTTATCCAGGAGCACAGGAATGTTGTTACGGGAGCAATGCCAATGAAGCAAAGACATTGAAAGCTGCTAAAAATTGTGTGGTTGAGGAGAAATGTTCCATCCATTTTATATCAGAATTCAAACTCTCGCTGTACCCTGGGACAGAGAAAACTCATGGAATAATAAAGTAACAAGGGTGTGGTGGGGGGAAATTTGCTCAGTTTAATTAACTTGTGCAGAATAGAGAGAACATTGCATCTACCTTGATGGACAATTTACTTAGCAACAAGTTAAGAGAATAAAGGAAGCACTTAATGTCTTTTTCATCCTAGCATAGAATTGAAGTTGCACAGTCAAAAGGAAAAACCAGGGCACAGACCTGAATAAATGTATTAGGATTCTTTTCTGTTTTGGGGTGCAAGAAGCACACACAAATCTTGCTGTCCCTGAGTAGATGGGTAAATACAGGAATATGCAGACATTAAAAAAATCTATTATATTTTCCACAGCAGTTTTTCCTCTGTTGTCTGATATTTGATAGAATCAGATTTTACACAAATCTACTTGTAAGCAATTTTCCCAATTTCTGAAAATGTACAAGTCTCCAAGAATATGCAAATACCACCAAAATGCACATTTGCATGCTTTATCCTATGAGGGAAATGTGCAGTTGGAACCTCTTTAAAAGTATTTTTTCTAAGAATATATTTGCATAAAATTAAGAAGACTTAAATAGTCCACAGGTCCACGGAATCAACACTTCTTGGGAAAACAAGCTTTGCTGTAGAATCTGCAGGTTAAATTCTTAAATATTCAAATCCATTTGAGTCTGTGTTCATTTCTCTGTCATCCCTAGGTACCTATCTCCCCAGGACAGATATTTCTTCTCATTTATACTCCATAAGAACTCACAGCTTGCTGCAGAAATACATCAGCAACATCTGGAAATTGGAATCTTTTGAAATGCATTACAAGAATTGAATTGAAAGGAAAGATGTGAGATGGAAGACAATGCAATGTCTTTCCTCAAATAAATTCATATTTTCTTTTATTGCTCAATCTTCCTTGTTACCCTGCTTCCCAGTTCATGTATATACTGCAGTGCAAGTCAACAGCATAACTTTGCCCAGGCATACCTATTCAGTAAACAAGGTAAATGTATTTGTATAGTTCTTTCAGAAATCAGGTTTAGCATATACTCAATGGCTTCAAGTTGGAAATCTCATTTTCCTCACTCACATGCTTGCACAATAAGGTCTAATAAAATAAGCAGATATTTATTTGCACTATTTTTGTACTATCCATTATCACATAAGATTCCAGACTGGTGTGCAAGATGCATTGAAACAATGTAATGGACAAATGCAAAACTGTAAAGTTAACATCCAGCATCCTTGGATCTGGAGGACAATTGAGGAGTCATATGAACTAAAATGCCTAGATAAAAACAGAAACACTTTCATCTGTCACCAAAAGAAGGATACTACTTGTCTAGCCTGGCTGTTCTTGGAAAATGAGAAACAGTTGGGGAGCTGGACCTAGGTTGCTGGCAGTCTTGACTGGGGTGAACCAACAAGCAACAAACACACAAATTGTTCTGGCTGCGTTTGCCTGTCTTGTCTTCCATTCTTTCCTAGATGCCATGTTCCACCCCGACACTTGCTTCATCCATAGCCCTTGGATCTAAAACAGTCCTGTACCAAATTCATCCCAGTTATCTGCAACAGAAGACATGACTGGTGGAGGATGCTGTTTGGGGGACTTCTATTCTTATCAGGCTATTTGGCTTTTACCTTGTTTATACCATTCTTGGGAGACATCTCCAGAAAATAGCGGCTGAGGCTAGGAATTTATCAGCCCTCACTATGCCTCCTATAATTTCAGATGCTTCAACCAGCTTCCTGTGCCAAGCTGAACTAGTCTCTTGGGACTAATAGCAGTAACATGATGGCCTAATTTGGCTGTTTCATATCCCACTGTACCTGCAGACCTCCACGGGCCTCACTGGTCCTTTTCCTAGGCTCCCTTCCTGTACAAGGCCAAAGATCAACGGCCTTGCTGGTGGCTACGGGACCATCACTCAAAGGGGCTCTAATCTCAGAGCCATAACAATGGATGTTTATGCAGCTGGTTTTTAGTGCATTAAAAATAAATCATAGAATAAATGCACATTTGAAGGTTTCTTGTCCTGTCATTATTCACTGCAAGAAATGGTAGGGTTGGCCAGAAAAGCCATCTGCAGCTGTTACATGGAACATAGCGTTGAGGCTAATGCATCTTGTTGACATATTGTTCACTTCAATTAGTTGGTTAGTTGATTATTGTCTAATTGCAATTGTTTGTGACTTAGTTGTTTTGACTGAATAGTTTCCTCAATTATATAAATTAGAAGTGCATGAGATACGTGCTGAATATTCTCCAGATGATGAGTCACTCCAAAATACTGTAAATTGTTACTTGTTATTTTTACTATGGGTAAGAAAGGTGAAGTAGGAAATTTTCATAGTATGGATAATTGCAAAACTCCATGGAGAAGACAATCATGCTAGGGCAAGTAAAAAGCAGAAAAAGAAAAGGAGGACCAACTCTGAGTTGGATTGACTCCATAAAGGAAGCTTCCATCTTGAATATGCAAGGGCTGAGCATGCCTGTCATGAATACGGTATTTTGCAGTCCTTTCATACATAGGGTCTGCATAAGTCAGAAATGACTTGATGGCACATACCAACAACAACAAATGGGGAAATATGCAGTGATATCACACACACGAGATATATAGATAGATAGATAGATAGATAGATAGATAGATAGATAGATAGATAGATATGAAAGTTATTTGGGATTCAGAGAATGGTGGGCAGGGGTGGAGAAATTAATTGGATTTGCTTTTTACTGTAAATGTACCTAATTTTGCACTTGGAATAATCAGTTCTCCAAATGAATTTCCTCAATTAAGAAGTGTCTGATCCCAGTTGCATGTACTGGGGAAACTGTGCACATGAGCGTGCATTTTAATGAAATAATATTCAGGGATATATTTCCGTAATATAAAATATTAGGAGTGCTTGCCAAATGTGTATATTAGACAAAATTATGTATGTATCAGGAGAAATATACACAACAGGAGCTGTTTTCATGGGAACTTGGGGAAACGTTATTTCTCTCCAAGAAAGCCCATCTGGACCATCATTAGTTTCTAACAGAGCTGCCCCAACAGATCATTGGACTTAGCTTGTGGCTGCTGCTCAGGAATTGGGTGATGCCCTTTTGTTAAGGATGTTTGACAGATTCATTTGTGGGGTGGAAATCCATTAGACTTCCTCATTTTAGCCCCACAGATTCCACTTCACTGCCTGCATGCTGGTGCCAACTCGCTATAGCAGACGTCAAGCTGCCAAATAGACCATGGAATTCTCCTTTCTCTCTCTCGGTGGGTGGGGAGTGGGGTTAAATACCAATGGAAACTTAAGCCAGAAGAATACATTGTTTTTATGGAATCCATGTAACGTGTACAAATCTCACTGAGAAGTTTTGTTTTGGCTTTTCCTGGTTCAGCTTTGCAACATCCCTTTTGCAAAAGAACAGCACCTGAAATCACATAGCTTATGCAAAACATACAAGTCCCATTAAATCAATGTATTTTCCCAGTGCTAGATTCCATTCCTTCCATTTATTTAAATAAATATTTAAACACACTCACACATGCATGCACATGAGCACACATTTCCCTGCTTGGTACATCTCTGCCTTTTGATGAACTTCTATGTTATTCTATTGCTTTATGAATTTTTTTATGGGGTTATACCTACATGCTGCTGCTTTATTATTTTCTACTGGCTCTTCTTTAGTTTTGATTTCTTTTTATCTTTTCATAAGTTAATTTGTGCTTTAGTTTCTTTTTGAAGATAAAATGGTCTTAGAGTTGTGAGTTGACTTGAACTGTAAATTGATTTGTTTGTTTTGTTCCATTTACATGGTACCCCACTAGCCGTAGGCTGTCTGGGTGGCTTATATCATGATAAAAATTATATACTACATAATGAACAATACAATATACAACTCAATCAACTCCACAATTACAATAAGACCAATGACAATAAACTTCCATAAATAAGTGACCAAAATTAAATAAGACAGGATAAGAATAATACAATCAATAAATAAAATGAACAATAAGGGATTAAAACAAAACATTAATCAGTTAAAATTTAATTAATATTGATGTCTAGCATGAGGAAAGCAATAAAAAATGGAAGGTGATACTAAAAACTCCATAACCATCCTGTTGACTACCAACCTGCCACCAACTTTTAGATACCTGGAAAGATGTGGTTTAGTGATTTTTATTGCCACTTTGTGGCTACAAGACAAAATAACTCCAAAAGCCCTCCAGTAAGCTGGAAGATAAGCCTCTGCTAGCTTTTGAGACCTATGGAAGGCCTCCAGCTGGGCAGCTTGTCTCCCCCAGAGCCTCCTCATGGGGTTAGGGACTGGGCAAGGCAATGACTTTCCCTCCACCTTCCTTGAATCCTCCTCTTCCAAAACATTCCTGCTCTTAGAGGAAAGCAAGGTTCAATTTGGATGCCAGCAAGTACTTCCTGACAGTCAGGACCCCAAGGGCATGGAATGGGCTTCCAAAGGAGGTGGTTGAGGCCCCATCTGTGAGAGTGTTCAAGGATAGGCTAGACATGCACATGGTAGGCATGTCATGAGCAGAGCTGGCTAGAGCTGGGGGTCAGACTAGATGGCCTGAGAGACCCCTTCTGACTCTATGTTTCATAGTCTGCCTGAGAACCTGTGGGCAGCAAAGTTAAGGGTGCTTTGAAGGCCTTTGACTCTACCTGGGTTCCCAGAACTCCCAACTCCACTTTCTCAAGGTCTCTTCCTCCTCCTCCTCCTGAATCCAAGTCCACATGGTGCCAGGATGCTTACCAACAGTGGTGGTCAGCTCACTCACTTCACTATGAATGTTAGTCACACAGGGAGCTCAGTATTTTCTAGACCTGAGATTTGCTCTGAGGAACTCTTGCTTGTGAAAACCCCTTCCTGATAATGCCTAGATAAGATGTGCAATCACAGTGCAGGGATTATCTCTGCACATTGTCTTATCCCAGCTTTATCAACAAAAAGATATTGTAATGCCTCCCCGAGATTCCTGTCAGGTAATTTTTCATATCTCAACAATTCATCCAATATGCAATTCCTCTGAATAGGTTCAATTAGTTACTGCTGTTGTTTTCTTTTAACCAGCAATTTCCTCCTACATAATCAGCCCCCAATTCCCCTCTGCCCACATTCTCCCTCTCACCTGCTTACCTTTTTGACACTGCCCTAGTGGCAAATGGCTATTGGAAGTGTCAGGAAATCTTGGGATTGCAGAACCAGGAGAATGTACATTCAGATTCACACAGAAGATGCCACATTCAGTTTCAGCAGTTTATTGGCAGGACACCCAGAAATAATTCTCTGACAGAGAAAAAACAACAGGTAGCCATTATACTGAACTGACTACAAGCTTTCAGAACATAGAGCGTAGACCCATAAGTTGTGGGTCATGTACACAGTTTCAGGGCAGTGTTGAGATTCTGAATGGGTGAGAAGGTGAGGACAATAGGGAATAACACAGAAATGTTGAGAAATTATAGTCATCAGGAAAAACCCATCAGAGGCTTGAGTAACAGATAACAAACAAAACAATCAGGAGTTACAGAAATCTAACATGTTTAAAATGTTGTGGGTTTTGCAAAATTCCTTAAGACAAAGCAAGAGCTGGTTGGGTATTTTTACATTGCAAAGGAAGCACAGCTACCTTATCAGCTTGCAACATTGTTTCAATTTTATTTTGGCTAGGAGCTTGTCTTATCTGAGAGTGGGTGGATCATTAGCATGGCTTGGGGATGTTTTTCCTTTTTCCCAGAGAAGGAAGTAGGAAGGAAAAACCCTACAGATGGGGAGGGGAAGTAAGGGCACTGCTGCCAGATTTTATGTTAAAGGACATGCAGAAGTATATCATTTTATTTGAAGAGTTATTTGGACTCTCCCAACAGAAGCAAGAATCAGAGGCAGAAAGCTTATACAAAAGTGTTTCTGAATATCATTTTGACCGAAATGTAGAGGTTTTTCTGTCTGGATTTCTAAGTATTCATGTGTTCTGGGGTGTTTATGGATGCTTTTTTCCAAGACCTATTGAATGCAATGAATGGTCTCATCAGTTTCCAACAAGTGTCCACCAAATGCACCTTAGGAGCTGTGTGGCCATGCCCTAGTAATATGTGAGGAATCTGGATTAGGGACTGAAATTCATGAGATTGTCTTGGCTCAGCCTTAAACATTGGCCTGTTTTGTCTCTGCCCCTTGTCTGCACACACTGTTTGCGCTCCTTTGCAAGTGGAGTTCTGATTTTGCACACATGCACTTGTAGGCTTTGCATACTTTGTGCAGAGAATTATGTACTTGGTGTACTTTGTATACTTTGCATAAAGGATTGTGTACTTTATCCAAAGAAGTTGCTAGCATTCCCACATGCTCACAGATTTGATCTCAGCTTGACTTACTTCCTGGTCACAGCTGAGCATGGGAATGAAGCCCCATGGACACAAGAGAGTAGATTTCTGTCCTGATCTTTGCACTCCCACCTAGGCCTGTTGGTGTGATGAAATTCACAGGACTCCCAGGCTTGCACTGGTTCCTATTTGTGCAACTGAATTTAAGAAAATGCAAACCAGTTTGAAAACTTTCATACCCCAGATGAGGAATGCAAGTCCTATTTCCCCTGCACAGCACTTGGCTACCCATGGTCTTTTAAGCAGACCCCCTTCCCTATTACCACTTACCTGTCTATTGTTGCTCTGAAATGAAAAGGAAGGAAGGTTCTTCTATTTTCCCCCTCTGGCACCTGTCCTTTCCCAGGAATGCTTGTTCCTAGCATACAATAGTGCAATATGACCAGTGTCAAGGAAGGCAGGAGACCTTTACCTATTTCCATCACTTCTGGCTGTTTCCACCAGATAAGCCTTCCATTCAGTTGGTGGTGGGGAAGCCCTGCGGGAGTTCAGAGGATTATATGTGTGTGGGGAGGACGGGATGTTCAAGCAGTCTCGGTGGGACTCAGAAAGAAATGTGATCTCCAAGATAGAGAAGAATTTGGTAGTCATAATTCAAGTAATATAACAAGCCTGCACCAGTCTCGTTTTCAACTACCCTCCCATTACAGCAAAACAAAACAAAACATGCATTGTGATGACATCTCTAGTTCTTAGTATTCTGGTACCACTAGCTTTTCCTTGCAGAATTCTTGCCCTAGTTTATACCTGTGATGGCCAGTTCCTTCACCTTGTGAGTGGAAAGGCAGTGCTGGCTACCTCAAACAGTCTGAATCCATTCCCCAGGGATGAGAACCCAGCAGGATCCAACTCCTATTAGGGAATGAGAGCTTATTTGGGCTGATCTCATTTCCTCATGCACCAGGATGAAAGGCAGAATCTTAAACATGTGTTAGGCTTTGGTGGAACTAGTTATTTAGTGCAAAGAGTAATAAAGTCTCAAAGGACATGCTACTTCTTAAGGCAGAAATAATAGGACACTCCCAGCCACCTAATAAACTGCCAAGCTACATGCCTTTTTCTGATTAGGCCAGAAGTTGTGCTGACAAAATGAGAGAGCAGCTTCTTTGCTATATTTGCCTCAGGTCTCAAGGAGAGCCACACCTTCCAAGATAGAAGTAACATCTCATGTCTCTGTTTAAGCCTTAATGCATCACATCACTACCCTGCCATTCCCAGAAGGCCTTTCAGAAGTAGGGTGGACATATTAATTTCACCAGATGTCCCTATCCCTTAGATACAGGTTAAGGCCTGGCACTAGGCTACTAAAACTTAGGAAGACATAGGGTGTTCTGCTCCATGCTAGAATTATTCCAAAGTCTATCAATCCCTCCCCTTTCTGATGCTTCCCTCAAAATCTGCAGCACTGGGCACAAGGATCTTGCAAATTGCGTTTGTTCTCCTAAGTTTAACACAAAAAAAAAAAAGTCAGAATTGAGTCTCCAGTGCTTGAATCACACTTCTAGGTTAACTAAAGCACTAGGTTCACTAGGTGAACTGTGTTACTATACACAGTAACAGGTATCACAGAGGTGACCTTTGCATCTTCAAGTCCTGCATTGCTTGTCTCCCAGTCCATCTGGCTAAGATGTTTCAGAGGGAGAGGGGAGGAAGTTGGAGAGTTTCTTCACAAAAATGCCCCTTTTCCTCCCTTGCCCACCCATAAGAATGCCCACCTTGCCCCTCTCTGAGGTTCATGGGGACTACTGTGGAGGAAAGTGGGGGGGTACAGCATGCATTTTCCCACCTCACAGTTGGAAGGCTGGCTTGAACCCTAGATGTGAAAGTCTGAGGGGATTTAAGATGCCGTCCAAGGGTATACGATTGCTATTGGAGAAACATGAGGGACAAGTGATCAGATCCTACATGCAATGCAAAATCCAGTTTTAGTAATGAAGGAACAGGAGAGAAAGAGTATGCATTTAGGGGAAAATGTTGTGTGGAATGCTGCAGGAAAAGAAGCTCCAGTCCATTTATTCTGCTTTTGTTGCTGTTTAAAAATGAAAATGCTAATTGGTTTACTTGAAGTTTAATTGAAAATTAATATAAATTCACCAGAGATTTCTTGAATGGAACTCAAGTTTAAATGGCATTTGATTAAAGTTGTACTAAAATCTGCTCAAGGACAGAAATTTTGAAGATGGTTGTTTTGTATTAATTATATTAATTATACGAACAAGAATGTTTGTTTTTATTGCCTTTGAATTAATGTCTTGACAAAGATACTTTTAAAAATTCTTTTTCTTTTCAAATTGAATAGAAAGAGGATGGCTTCACTCACTGCATAACTTAGTATGAATAACTAAGTCAAAGTGATCTAGTGACTAGAAAACCCTTTTATGTCTACCTGAAGGCATTGTGGTGGGTAAGAATTTTCCCACCCCATGCCTCTTTTCTCAAGGACAGTTTCTCTTTCATGTATCTATCTCTGGAAACAATGACTCCTTCACTGCCTTTCCTTCTGTGGACACCTTCCTATTTATTTCTTATTTACGGTGCAATCCTGTTGCCTTCCTTGGTGAAGATGCTTACAAACCTCTGAACTTAGAAGCTTATGAGCATCTAATGTACGGTGTGAGTCTTGAGGACAGTCATCTCCCCCACTGCCATGTCTTGCACTCTGCATTTGAGCTAGATGGCCACTTTTGAGCACCTAGATTTAGGGCCAGTGGGGAGGAGGAAAGGAGATTGGGAGGCTGATTTGAAACAGCATAACTCCATGGCCCAAGGTCCCCCTCCTCAGCAGGTCCCCAGCCTCAAGGAGCCACAAGTCTGACTTCTGGGTGGAGAGAATGCTGTAGAGCTTTCCACTTGGACTACGCAGAAGAGATGCTCAGTGCTAAGACTCTGGAAAATCCTATGATCTTCCAGGCAATGTCAGGAAACCCTGGAATTATGCCTTTAGTGTGAATGGTTAGACTTCCCACATGTTGGAGTTATTTGCAATGGATTCAGATTAGTTCAGATCTGACCTGTGGATTCAGTGGACTTGCAGACTGGTTTTCACTTCTGGAAGGAATGGCTGCTACACATTTCAGATGTTTATAAACTTGAATTTTATTCTACATGCACTAGTTCACATTACGGATCATTTTGATCAGCTCAAATGTGAATTAGTATTAATGCTAGCATGAATGAGAGCATATAGATTAAAATTCTGATAAAGACAAAACAAAAATCTGGTTCCATCAATGAGCAAACAATAGAATTTGGTGATTTGTGAGAAACCTATGCAACAGTGTGATTCACAAAACCATCGTCACAATTCAGAGCTACATGGTTAAGGTCACATCAACAGGCCCAAGGTTCATCCTTCCATACAATGGAATCCATTGTTTCCCCTGTTTTTCAAACAATTTCTGATAAGGATGTACTGACATGGGAAGATTTGGATCATTTGACATTAATTGTGGCAAAGCAGGCTCAGAGACAAACACACAGTCCAGAGACAAGCTGAGGTCAAATTCAAGCAAGGCAAAGCTGAGCCAGGAGCAGGTGAAATCGCAGGAGACAAGGAACAAATAGCTGGTAAGTGGGAGTCCGACTGAGGGCAGGAGCAGAGGTGGAGACTGGCAGGAATTAAGAATGAGGTAAGATTAGAGTCAGGATCAGGAACACAGTAGAGCGAGCACAAACGCCTGTGCTCTTGTGGCAAGATGAGCAGTGCAGGAGAACCTCTGTAGACATCTCAGAGCTTCCAGCTCTGCCTCATGGTTGTACCAGCTCTGATCCCTGCAAGTAGCAGGGCAGCTCATGCAGGATGGAGCTGTTCCTGGTCACACAGACACTTGCAGGATGAATTGCACTAGTGATCACCAGGCCTCAGGTCCTGTCAATGAGCCTAATGACCAGATCAGGCAAAGGACCAAGCAAAACTAGACACTTCCTGCCTACAGTGTAGGGCAAGCAAACTCACCCAGTGCCCACAGCCAATTCAGAACATGGGCCGCGCTTCCTTCTCAGCCCCCATTCAGGCCACTGGCAAAGCCTACACTGCTTAAAGAAAGGGAGGAAGTTACATGCAGGAGAAGCCGGTGGGGCCCCTAGGGCTAAACCCCGCTGCTTGGTCTGCATGGATCACATGCCACTGCAAATATGAAGGCCTCCTGACTCTTCCTCAGGCCACCTGCAATATCCTCCCCAGACTTCACCAAGCCAAGTCAGGACAAAGTAGATAGTGTTTCCTCCAGCAACAGCAAGGATTGTATTTGTACTCAGAGGAAATAGAGAATGGTGGGAACAGCCTACGAAGCCTCTCTCCCTCTCTCTTTAATGCCTCCCCGTGATACAGAATGTATAACAAATGGACTTTGAATAAGCATCATACTATAATAGTATAAAATTGCTTGCCTAAATATTGTTGAGGTGGCGATGTGAACTCTTGACCCACTCTGATTATTTTGCTGATGGAAGTGCAGAATCCCCAGCATTACTATGGAAACATTTTCAATATAGTATGATTCTGTTTGTGGCTATAATACTACTGTTTCATCAGGGCTAAAATAAGGGCAGCCTCCATTTATCCACAAATAAGTACTTGCATATTCCTCCTAGTCAACTTAATTGCTTAACATCCAGTGATGAGACTAATTCAGTCTCTAATAGAAAGTCTCTGTTGATATGAGCACAGAGACTTCATCTTTGCATTTGCTTCATCTATCGATCGGTGGGAAGAAGGAGGAGGAGAAGACAGCAGTGAAAGAAAGCCCCTACATTTTCTTCATATCTGCTTCTTCCTAAAGCTTATGATGGTGTAGGGACAATGAACATTCCTACTGCATTGCTTAAAAATAGTGGAGAGCAAATTTATTGTTTGAAGATGACCATATTTTCTAGTATACTACAATGTACATTTACTGTTCGATTCATTTAGCCAAATGTCCTTCCAGCAGAGCTCATACAAATGGAAATTCTATTTACAAAATGTTCTGCTCTCCAGGGCCCATTATTTAATACAGTAGTTTGCTAAGAGAATCAGGGATAATGGAGTATACTGCTTATTTAAATAATAATGTGCCTACCCAGTTAGGATAAAATCTTAACATGGGTTCCCATTCCCATAAATTAAACTCATCTATAATCCTATGCACATCTGTTCAGAAATAGGTGCTATCCAAATAAATATAGTAAGTAAATAAGTGGGGGGGATCCTATAGCTGCTTGACATCATTTGGGATTTGGGGAAGGGTGATGGAATACGTTGGATTCTCAGATCCAAGGTCAGAATCAGAGCTTCAGATTTGCAGCTGGGAATCATCTCCTCCACAGCCAAACACAGAAAGAATCATGCTTGGTTCATCTCCAAAGTTGCTAATTTGAGAGTAGGTTACAGATAGAGGGGCTATGGATAGGGGACGAAGCTGGAGAGACCAGGATATGACTCACCCTCCCTCTTCCTCCACCATCACTGGAGTATCCCAACCAGGTGGCTTCTAGCAAAAAAGCAGAATATGAAGAGTATGGAGGGAAAAGTTGCTTCCACAACTGCTCCTACTCTGTATTGGATCATCCTCTCAATTGCACTGCACTAAGTAACTCAGAAGTATGTTCAGTGAGCCAGTTCTGTGTGGATAGAATTGCAGCCACCCCGTTTTTCCTCCCTTCCAAAAACATCTCTTTGTTTGATTAATCAATGGAACAACCAATAATGACCAACAATCAACCTATCCTACCAGATGCCTGGGTCAATGCACAACGGATGTTTGGACTTTACACTACGGTACTATATGTATGCTTTTCAAGGAAGTTAACCATTATTTGTGAATTACGTGGACAACTTTGGCTATTAGGCAGTATATAAAACAATCAAGTAAGTAAATTATGTTCAAAGCATCATTTTTATTGGGGTATCCAGGGACTTGTAAACTCCAACTGACATTCCTTGCATCTTTTATAGTAAAGCAGATTCTTGCATGGCTTGCCCCTTATCAAAGGGAGTCTGTTCCTCTTAGGCACCTCCTTCTAGTTTCCCTCATCCATGGTAAGACTATTCCTGGTTAGAGACAATGGGAGTGGTCCAGCTCTACTAGATTTCATCTAATGCCTAGATTTGACTCAAATGCTGCCTGGCACTTTGAGTAAGTATGAGCTCACAATGGAGAGTCGCCACTCTCAGAGTATATGAGCCACATCTCATCATTGAGAACCCTGCCCAGGTGCCTCTTCTCAGGGAGGCTCTGAAAGAGAAAAGAAGGGAAGAGTCTTCCTGGTAGTGGTCCCCCAATTTTGCAGTCAAGTCCCCAGTAAGTTCTGCCTGCATGAACATTTGTATCCTTTTAGTGCCAGGTTTTCTTTAATCCCTAGCTTGCTGCTGATGCTGGACTGAAAAAGATTCTAGCCAGGGCACTCTGCAACTCTGGGCTGGAGCTGGTGAGCAGGCTCAGGGGCTGCGGGGGAAAAGGACTCCTGCATGGCACTTTCAGAACTGTTTCTACTGCAGCTGGCCCAACTGCCCCAGCCTGCCTTCCAGCTTCCTTCCTGGTCCCAGCACAGCCCATCAGGGCAGAGTGCCTGCACCTGTCTGGGCAATTCCAGCAGCTGCCCTCTGGGGGGTGGGGTGGAGCAGGCTTGTTGCTGGGTGGCAGGGTACCAAGGCATCAAGATGTCCATCCCTAGAGGCTGATGGATCCCAGTGGTTTCCAGATGGTATTGAAAGTCACCAAGAGGTTCAGCACTCCCGCATCTCACTCCTGGCATAGGTGAAGAGTGCCTTGAACCTTCGGCTCTTGTATCCTTCTGGAGAGGTTGGATGAGGTGGAAGTGGAGTACAGTGCATTGCAGTGGTTCCATTCCTACTTGGAGGGCCATTTCCAGAAGGTGGTGCTTGGGGAATATTGATCAGCCCCGTGGCATCTCCAGCATGGGGTTCCTCATGGGTCTGTTCTGCCCCTCAGTGTATTCAATATCTACATGAAACCTCTGCGTGGGGTCATCGGGAGATTTGGAGCACGTTGCTGATGACACACAGCTTGATTTCTCCTTTTCATCATTGGCAGGTGAGCCTGTTATCCTCCTATTTGGTTGGGAAGGGGAAAAATCATTTCAGAAGATAAAAGTCTGCAGCAGAGAAAGACCACAACTGCAGAAGTACCAATCCATTTCATGGAAGTAATTTAGGCCAAGGTATGCAAAGCAATTTCAACAGGCACAATCTGGGGGCATTTGATCACTCCCAAGCTGATTCGAACATACAAGTGTGTTTTGTTGATGTCTCAAAAGACTAAGTCAGGGCATACTTTAAAACCACAGCCACCATCTCTAACATAGGCAACTATTTATTCACCAGAGAGTGGGCTGGGGGAAACATGATATTTCAATAGACTGACTGAATTTATTAAGTCAAAAACTGATTATGCATTCTTATTTCATTTCCTTAGTTAGGCCACAATGACCGTTCAGATTAAATGAATGATCTATTCAGATTAAGACTGGGAAGAAAGTGCAGTATTCTCATAAAATCCCCCACCCTTGGCTTATAGTCCTGCTGGGAAACATCAATCTCTTCTGTACATTTTTAAAAGGAGTGGTAGATGAAAGCTTTGTTTTCAGTTTTCTTTTGATCAGAATGTTTTGAATCTGCACCTCCCGGAACTCACGAGTGCTTAAATACAACCTGTGGTCTGAAATCCAGATATTTAAATGCTGGTGATTTTGTACAATAATAAGCATATTATTTAGTTTGAGAAATTATTTCAAATGCTCATATTTGAAAAATGCTCATGGAAAAATGCATACTTGAATGTGTGCGCAGTCACAATTCCATCCATCAAAGAAGCTAAAACTGCACATCTTACATAAGGATCCCATTCCAGTGTGGACATGGGGCAGAAAGATCTTAAAGATAGAATTCAGAGAAGTTCAATGAATTCAATTTTTGCTCAATTGTTCATCACTATTGGGTGGTTGAGTAGTCAATTGCATGAAGGTTGCTGGACAAGGAAGGACATTTCAATTAAAAAAATGGCACCAGGGGAAATAGTTGACCACTGCCTTCTACAGTGCCTCTGCCCCATCATAGTCCAAGTTGTCTGTGGACATTTGAAACTTTAAAATGAAAAACAAAGCACAGATGTTCTGCATTTCATCTCTTTTGACCCTGAGCTGAGAAATTCATCTGAAGAAGATCCAGGATGAATATCAGGCATATACGGAAAGAAAATCAAAAGCTTTCAAGCAGTCATGACAAAAATAAGTCAAGGAGCATTAATACTAGAGGACCGCGAAAGCATGGGCCGATTGTAGCCATTGCATAGGGGAAGAGCTGAGTCTGCTCTAGAAATATGTACATTTAAGTCAGATTATAGATTACGAATTATCGCCCCTCTTCTCTGGCTTCATACAATTTGAGTTTGTTACACAGACACTAAAACACAATCAAGTTAAATCAACCCTTGAGACACATCTTTAAACTAAATAGTTCATGCACCCACACTGAGTATAATTGTCATCTGCATATCTGACCTTCTTTAAAAGAAGGGGAGAAAAGACAGTGGAATCAAGCTCCCCACCACCATTCCTGTACAGTTGCTATTGTTCCAGACTTTGCAGCTCATTTCACAGTACACTTGGATAAATACCTTGATATGTGACAGCAGAGGTCATTCCAATCACTCAAGGCTGCTTCAGAATTTACCACCAAAAAGTTATCAGGCACAGAAAAAAACCCCAAAACCATCAGCTTGCTAGCTATCTGTGGATTTATAGATCTCATCTGTAAATTATGGAATCTGTGAGCTGCTCCTAAATTCATGTGAGGCTCACAAGTCTAATCACATCTGAGGTTTGCATGCCCACTTTGTATATTGGAAGAGATGTGAGAAGAGCTTCTTTCAGGTCAGATCTTTTGCCAATTCCTGTAGACAATTCCCTGGCACACTTCCATGAGGGATGTAGGGGAGTTCTATTGCAGTTTGCACAACATCAGAAGTTGGCCCATTCACACCTCCTGAACCCAGACATGCATGCAAGTGTATTTTACTTGTATAGCTCACTTAGGCTCAAGCTTGCAATCATGTTCACAAAATGTATTGGTTAGAAAAAGCATGTAGGAACTCTGCCCACTGCTCCCAAAATACAGCCTTCCAAAGTTGTTAGCAGAATCGGAATCAGAGCTGAAAGAAGAGGTGGGGTCAGAAGTCTTAGCTGAAATGTTAAGGCCAGCTTTCCCCAGGGTAAGCCAAGAGGCTGGTGAAATCCAAATCACATGTTGCTGTGAGGGAAACATTATTGAACAGGCAAAGCCAGATGGGGAGGGCATGACAAAATCAGTCCCATTGTTTGGTAGAAGATCAAAAGAACAGACCAATTGAGTAGCATCCAACATTCCTGCAGTCTGCAGCACAAGCAGTGAGACCCACCATGAGCATGCAATTAGCTCCTTTTGATTGTTAAGTGGGTAAGGGATTCAGCTTGGAACCAACATCTTCCCAATAAGTTTTATTTCCTCACTGGTGTCTTTTGTAGCACAAAACCAGCCTGTCTTAATGTAATAAAAGACTTCAGTTAGACCCTGCTTGTCGTGATCTACTTGGAAGGAGGCAGCAAGGATGATCGGCCTTTGACAATGCACACTCTAAAATATAAATTTCCAATGCCTTAGTTAATGGGAAGAAGTGTGTATCTGGGTGCACACTTTAACAACGAGCACCATTTGTTTCCCATTGTGCAACAGCAACAACCACTTTCAGGAATGAGGTGAGCAAATATTTGAGGTGGAACACAGAGAATTAGCTTAAGTATCATTGATTTGCCCATTGCATCACCTCTACGGTATTTCTGTGTGCCCTGTTTAATTCTATCTGTACTCCTGATGATGGACTGTATTGTAAATCTTAGAAATGTGCAACTTGTTACAAAGTTCCTAATGAAAGAGGATCACAATATGCATGCAACTGCTTCTCACCTAGGCAGTAGCAGTCCCCTCTGCAATGAATCAACTTCTCTGGGAAGTGAATTATATATCCAAGAGAATTCTGAGAAGGGTTCTTGTCACCATTCCCCAGAGTGCCTCAGATTAAAATGTCTGCACATAAAACATCAGGAAATGCTATAACTATTTATCTTCATGTAAGAAGAAAGTTCAATATATGAAACAGAAAGAGGCTGAACCAATGACTACTTGGATGCTTTTTTGGCTGATATTTTGCAATTCAAATGAACACTTGAATTGTGATGGATGGCAGAGGTATAAATGCCAGCTTGTACCGGGATCCACTTTCCCAATTGATACCCACTATATGATCCGAGCAGCTGCTGATGAAACATCAGATGCCATAAATTAATTGCACGGGCATGACCTTTAAAGAGAAAAAGAACAAAACCTTTTCACACTGATCTTCCTTCTAGCTGCCCCCATTGTGCCTGCCAGGTATTGCAAGGAAAATTTGCTATGCAACAGGGACAGAACAACTATTTGCACACCCCATTGTTTTATATTATATACCTAGCTTTAAAAAGTTATTTACCCCCTGAGGAGTTAAAACTAAGATCCTCTAAAGACATTCATCAGAGCATCTGTCAAGTCTCTTTGGCCAGTTTGGATTCCATCAAGGCTTTGATCCAACTAGGAAGCACCAATGCCACAATCTAACACACATTAGACACATTTAATGTAGCAAAAATCAGGTGTGTCTCTTGGCTTTTATACATCTCACATTCATATACTCATATCATATGTTGGAAACTATGCTGAAGATGATCAACTTATCCCTCTGCATACTTGAATGTGGCCAGAAAATACAGTATGTGTGGGATTAATTTTCTGGCATATAAATTATTCACAGAGCATAAAAAATAAAGTGAGCTTTTCGTCATGACAGTGGATGAACATTTGAAAAAAAAAGTGTGGTTTCTCTTCTTCCGCTAAAGCTTCCGACATGTTGAGAATTTCATGTTCCCAGGAAACCCATCAGCAAGACTCAGTCCAAAATGAAATATAGCCTAAGAATGGTTTTCCCTTCTGTTACACAGAATTGGAAAAGCAACATGGAAAGCACACAATGCCACTGTTCGAAAAGTTTGCCAAGTTTTAAGAATATTTAAACCACGTCTTCAGGGACAAAATTTTTCAGACTGATTTACAAAGAACACATCAAATGGCATTTGTACAACTAAGGCATTTGTACAACTGTCCAATCCCTGCTTTTGGGGGGCCACATCTTTTGTTGTCTTCCTACATATTGTGAAGACAATATGTTGATGATGACGATGACGATGATGATGATGATGAACATAAGCATGCTGGAGAGATGATGTTGAATTTATTGATTGGTTATCCACTGCATCTCTTGTGCATTTCTTGAAAGCATAGTTTTAGAATGCAAGAGTGTAAGTGTAGTGAGTATTGACCTGGTTCTAGGAGGGCCAAGATGAATGGACAGACTGATATGGGACTATTTCTTGCCCTCTAGCTTTAGAACATCTCATTCCCTTTGCCATACATCCTCAGGCATTAGCCTTTGCTTCACAGAATCAAGGTTTTCAGAGGAGCACATGAAGCTGCCCCATACTGAGTCTGGCTATTGATTAATCCAACCTAGCAATGTTGACACTGACTGGCAGCAGCTCTTCAGGGTTCCCAGTCAGGGCAACAGCTTGAAGGCAGTTCCAGATCAGCAGACTGCTAAGCAGAATAGCCTCTAATTTATACAAGAGTCTGTGATCAAACAAAAGACATTAATGTTAAGCAGCTGTAAAAATATAAATGGGGTAGAAAAACTAATTAACAATAAATCTACCTGTGCTCATTAGGCTTTCCATCTTTTCCTTTTCATGGCAGTGTACACATTAAAAAAGAAAAGAAATCTAGCAAATATACAGCAGGGCAATTGTGAAATTACTGAAATGTTGAGAAAACCACATTTACATTGCGATATACTGGAGGGGAAATGGCAATTCCAACCATGGAAACATAAACTGAGATAATCAGTTTTAAGAATGATCAAATGGTCAGAGATGGCTTTTGGAAGTGGAATACTTCTAGCTGTGTGTGTGTGTGTGTGTGTGTGTGTGTGTGTGTGTGTGTTTCCATGCAAGACCTGCACTGAAATGCAAAACCATCACCTAGTACTACACTGCTGCATCCAAAAGGCCATCTGTGGAAGGTCAATAAAATTCAGCTAACACTTAATGGGGAAATTCAATGACCTAGGGAGGTAGTGTACTCTGCTACATTAGAGACATTCACGGTGCAACTGGACAGCCATATGAGAGGGATGGCTTAACATGGAGTCCTGCCCTGAGTTGGCCCAATGGCCCCTTCCAACCCTACTGTTCTATGATTCTCTGATTCTCTGTGTGCACATCTCTGCCAGAGACAGACAGATCAATAGATAAGTAGGTTTTTTTATCTGCTTGATAACATCCTTCTTCACAGATACTACCTAAATAACCTTCAAGGAAAGCTGGAATAATTAGTTCCATTTTGAAGAAGTAGGCCAAGACTGAAATTGTGATTTCACTAAGCCAATCCAGAACATGTCTGTCTCTGGTGGAATTTAAATGGTACGTAACTTCCAGCTCATAGACCATGATCTTAACCAATGCACAGGGCAAGATGCCTTTCATAACAAAAACATCTAGAGAGCAAATGAACACATAATCAAAGTATAACATTTTGTGCTTGAAATACACTGTAGGAATAGATCCCAGCCTGATGTGATCTTTTGGAGCTGCATCTGACTATTTGGAGAGAAAACAAAGACAAGCATAACGGAAACACTTCCCTGAAGCATATTTTCCCCATCCGCAGCTCCTCTGCAGATGAACAAAGTGCCACTCCAGGGTTTAATGTGTAACAGTTTTTGACATTACCTTTACCAAGCTGTACCTTGGAATGAAGTTTTACACAGGCATAAATACGAAGCCTTACCCCACAGCAGATACCCAGTTCTTGCATTTAAAAAGAATGACCTTTTCAGTGAATCTGAAATGGAACCATTTTGACAGATTTATTAAAACTTGTCATTATTGCTCCAGGTATTTATGAAAGGTGGATGTCCTATAAATTGAGAGATGGGACTTTTGTCAGTGGACTGACAACATTCGGAGAATGCGGTACATCTGGGATCTCTTCTTTGTTATTTTGGTATCTCAAGTTTGCTCATTAAAACTCAAAATATTCATTAGTTTAATTTGCAACTCTCACCCTCCATTTACCAAGCATGATATAAAATAAGGAAGAAACAACCCTTTCCAAAACGCACGTAAAATTTTGAAATTGAAGAGCATCAAAAATTGAAGAATCACAAAATATTATGCAACTTTCTACAAATGACTTGGGTCCTGGATAACTGAAGGAACGTCTCTTCCCCTATATGCCCGCACACTGCTTAAGATCAGCAGGGGAAGCTTTACTCTGGGAACCCTCTTTGAGGGAGGTATGGAGGGTATCCACGCGGAGGAGGCCCTTCTCTGCAGTGACACCCAGACTATGGAACATGTTCCCCAGAGAGGTCCACCTGGCACCAACCCTCTACTCTTTTTGGCACCAGGTAAAGACCTTTTTATTTAACCTTCATTTTAACAACTAATACTATTTTAACAATTTTGCTCATTTGTATACAGTCACGTTTTTATTTTTTATTATTTTTATTAATTAAGAGAGGAAATATTATGGAATATTTTTATGTTATTTATAATATTATATTGTTATGCATATGGAATTTTATTCATGTAAGCTGTCCTGAGGCTGCCACAAAGGATGGCATACAAATGTCTTAAATAAATGGATAAATGCATGTATTTGCATGTTATTTTCATGGATACACTTCTTTTTGGAGGGTATGCACCTTATCCTAACAAACACATTTGCGTGTAACTTTCTCAATCAACTAACTGCATTGCAATGTTCAGAAATGGAACTACGTATCAACTTGCTTATTGGTTCAGGATGTAGAAATAAGCAAACTTGTAATTAAATGTGAATTGAAACCATTAATTTTTCACCCCTAACTCCTGCTTATCTTTAGTAGAAATCTGCTTTCTTGGAATGTCCACCTGTTAGTTCCAATCCTTCCCTGGGAAGCAACAGGTAAATGGTATCTCCAATAGACTTTCAGATATAGGAAGAGGGTTCTTATGACACCTTATCATCTCTTTTCCTGGCTAAATATGCACAACTCTTTTCAACTGTTCCTCACAGGACTTGTTTTTAGGCCTGTTCCTGTAGACTTACTCTACCTTGTCAATATCCTTCTTGACACGTGGCATCCAGGCGTGCTCTGATCATTGAATATTCTATGATAACCTGATGAAGAAGCCTCAAGTCCAAGAGGGTTGGGGACACCCAAGGAGGTTCTGTTGCATCTGCAATAACAGACCAATAAAGCTGTCTTTTCACAGCTGGTTACTGCTTAACCCAGGCATCTCTGCATGACTCCCACTGGGCAAAATTAGACACAATAAATCTGTTTGCCTTTACAGAACCGCAAGATGTCCAGTCACTTTTGCAGTAGAGCCATGTGCCAATGGTATCTTGAAATTCTCTGTCTTATTTATCAGCAAATAAATGAGAGGACAGTTCCAGGGAATTTCTCCAGGAAGACATGAAACGCTGTAACAACCAGGATTGGCAGGGGTTGTACCACAATTCTTTTTTTTTCCCCCTAACAGTTTTAGGGTCTGGGGGTTTTGTGCTCCCCTGCTAGCAGAGCATGATGTTGGCAGTCTAATCTTCATTCTGCATCCTCCACAATGGAGGTTGTGTGTGTGTGTGTGTGTGTGTGTGTAGCACTGTCATGTTTAGTTCCAAGGGAGAGGTAGCTATCTGTCCTGGAAGTTTTCTTCTCCCATGACAACAGCCTCCTTCATTCTGCATCATTCCCAAACCATCATGCAATTGATTTTGAATTTATTTTTTGTGATGGTTTTGAGCATACTTTATCACCGAGAGGTGGACAATGGTACTGCATGCCTTTTCACACATCTCTCCACCAGTCCACCACCTCCCAGGCTGCCTGTACTTTTTGACCAACAAAACCTGTATGGGAATTATTATATCCGAATGTCTTCCCTTGAGAGTGAAGGGAGCTGAAAAGGCTGCACACTGCTGGAGAAAGACAAGGCATTCATGCTTCTTCCTCAGCCATCATATTGGTAGCACAAGCACAAGAATCCTCAGCCCAGCCTAAGAGCATTTCTCTAAATTCTCTTCACTGCTGAATTTCTTTCCAAAAGCAATTTCTTTTCTATCCATTTGAATGAGAATGGTTACAAATGTGAAATACAATTGTGGTCCAGGACTAATTCCACTGGCTTTAAAATGAGATTAGATCAATTCATATAAGTTATATTGGCCATTAGCAAAAAGGACACGGTGGAACTTCCAGGTTCATATTAAGGGTGTGCAATGCTGAGAATTCTGTTCTTCTTAAACCTGATGAGAGTTCATGATGTGTCCATTTCAGTAAGCAGTAGAAGACTGGCAATCTTCCCCTCAAATTCTGGAAAAATGTTTATGTGTTTGTGCATCTGTGTGTTCGCATCAAAGACATGTTTTATAGGCTTGTGAGATTTAGCCTGTTTACACTCTGCCACATATCCTTGTCACCCTACACAGCACCACAGACACCAAATACCTTTGCCAGCTTCATCGTTTCCACATAGCGCTTCATTGAACTGAGCTGAGCCACAGTCTATCCAAGCCAAAGAATTTGTCAATGTCATCTTCCACTTGGGTGCTGCCCCACCTTTGCTCAGGAAGTGTTGAAGTGGAGAGTGAATTTGGCAAATTATTTGACAAGGAGGGAATAGTGTCCTGCTAGAATAATGCCAAAACAGACAATTGTTGTTGCTGTTAGTCACGAAGTCATGTCCAACCCATCGTGACCCCATGGACAATATTCCTCCAGGCCTTCCTGTCCTCCACAATCTCCCAGAGTTCACCCAAGCTCACACCAACTGCTTCAGTGACTCCATCCAGCCACCTCATCCTCTGCCGTCCCCTTCTTCTTTTGCCATCTATTGTTCCAGCATTAGGCTCTTCTCCAGGGAATCCTTCCTTCTCATTAGGTGGCCAAAGTATTTGAGTTTCATCTTCAGGATCTGGCCTTCTAAAGAGCAGTCAGGGTTGATCTCCTCTAGGACTGACTGGTTTGATAACCTTGCAGTCCAAGGGACTCACAGGAGTCTCCTCCAGCACCACAATTCAAAGGCCTCAATCCTTCAGTGCTCAGCCTTCCTTATGGTCCAGCTTTCACAGCCATACATTGCAACTGGGAAAACCATAGCCTTGACTATACGCACTTTTGTTGGCAGGGTGATGTCTCTGCTTTTTAGTATGCTGTCTAGATTTGCCATAGCTTTCCTCCCCAGGAGCAAGTGTCTTTTAATTTCTTGGCTGCAGTCCCCATCTGCTGTGATCTTGGAGCCCAGGAAAATAAAATCTGTCACTACCTCCATTTCTTCCCCATCTATTTGTCAGGAAGTGAGAGGACCAGATGCCATGATCTTGGTTTTCTTAATGTTGAGTTTCAAGCCAAAAACAGACAATGGGAATGTCTAAAGAATAAGGGTATGTACAAGGGCACCGATCAAGAAAGATCATTTGCACAAAGACCCAGGAAAAATAGGGAAAGAAGGAAAAAAAACCCCAAAAGCAGAAATGGATCCATGCTAATTTGAAGTCCTGAAATAATATCAATAATAATTATAATAGTAAGAATAGCAACAATTTATTCATTTATTTCATTTACAGTATTTTTACGTTGTCCTTAATAACATCTCAGAATGGCTTACAACCTAGTTAAACATAGCAATAAATAAACAGAACAAATACAACAACATAATAGAATAAAACAAAATAAAGTGAAATGTGACTAAGCATGACCATTAAAACTAGTTAAAATATTTAAATATTAAAATACCAGGTGAATAAAAAGGTTTTTACCTGGCACCGAAAGGAATATAACGTTGGTGCCAGGTGAACCACTCTGGGGAGCACATTCCACAGTCCACAGTATGGTTCCAATGCACAGGGATTACAGCAAGCCATTTACATGAACCCCTGCTTTCTAGCATCATCACCATCTGCATCTGCTGCGAGGAATCCTCAGCCTCACCGTCTCATACTGAGCATCCAACAAGTCTCGCCACATTGCTGGCTTGTCCCATGTTCCCAAGCCAATGAGAATGACAAGGACAGAGCAGGCGTGGATTTTTTAAAATTATTTTTTACAACTAAGAAAAACAATACAATTAGCACAATAACAACCGTTATGACTAAACATCACTGATCAAACAACACATCAACATCAGTGCTACTTCCATCAGAGCTGACTGAGCATCTTCGTGTTGCAACCATTAGGTAGAGGTTGCAACACGAGGTTCAGGCAGGGCAAAATGACCAAGGGGACTGTCTGAGGAGGTGTCACCCTGGGCTTAGTGCCAATCCCTTCTTCAGATATGGCTGTGGGTGAAGAAAGTTTTGAAAGGAAGAGAAGTCTTAGTTCCTGAATGTCAGAGACTGTTTTGCTACTGTTTATGGATTGCTAACCCCACTCATGTTATGCTTACGTGGAAGAATGGTGCGTGAATCTTGATGGGAACTTTAAAAAAAGTAAGCGAACAAGCAACCCAACAAAGAAAAGCCCTCAGCATACTCAGTGTACACCTCAGTTTGGGGTGTACTCAGATTAGGATTGGAAAAAAAAAAAAGAAAATGAGAGGAATCAAAAGAGTGGAGTTTCCCATTCCTTTACTGTGGATAAAATACTGGGAGAATACGACGCAGTGTCAAACATAGGTGAATGACAGCTAAATGAGAGAGAGAGAGAGAGAGAGAGAGAGAGAGAGAGAGAGAGAGAGGCCAGAGCAATGCTAATGAAACACTTTAATGACATCACTGTAATGCCTTCAATAAGACTCCAAATTTATTTTATTTTTCACAGTGAATGGTCATTGTATTTCTTTCTCTTCCACAGTTGCATATTATCTGTTTTGCCATACAGATATTTAAAATATAAATGGAAAACTCATGTTTATAGGGCCTGTGTCACTTAACAAGTCTCATGTGTTAAGCCAAAAGGAAACATAAATCAAAATTATGAAGCAGCATTTTAGCTTTCAGTCCATCCAGCATGCTTATCCGATCATCTCTTTTAACCTGGATTCTCTGCATAATATCTGTACCCTGGTAATACCCGACCTCAGATGTTGGTAGCCTATCAGAATTTCAATTAGCACTTCTAGTAAGAGTCATTTCATAAGGAAAGAAGGCTCAGCAGCTTTTGAACTCTAATGGCTGACCTCTTGAACTATGGCAGTTGTGAGGCACTTGACAATTTATAGGCAAAATGAACATCTGTCAGCTGTAACAAGCAGCCAAAAGTAGAGGGTTCTTGCATATCACATGCTGCAGTGGAGGAGATCAGTTGAGGAGAAAGAGGGCATAGTTTGCTAACAGCTGGGCATCCTTTTTATGAACCTGTGATGAAATAGAACTCATGAGTATTGGATGGAACAGTTTGTGTGCAACTTATCCTGTGATAAGAGAAGAAAAGGAAGACTTGAGTGAAACAGAAAAAGAGTCTTCTTATGGATGCTATAGATATTCATGTTCTGGATGATCTGTGTAGGAACAACCTGATCTGCCTGGCTATTTATTTATTCATGAATTTATTTGACCATATATATGAAGATTAAAGAGAGGTCTAAGCAAACATGCAAAAAATAAGTCTTAATATACAGGGTATGTTTACTTTCCTTGCAATAACATTTGAAAATGGTCAGTTTTCAGTAAGCAATTAAAACCCAGATTTGGTACTTGCTAAATTTGGTGAAGAAGGAAGCTCCAGCAAATGCAACCAATGATACAATATGCCGTATTCCACGTCATGATGGGTGGGACTTCTACAATTTTGGGTGCCATTAGTGTAACCAACTGAGATCAATGCTACATTATGTACTAACAGAATTTCCAGGGGCACCTCATTCAAGAACATGGCTGAGATGCTGGGCTGAGAAAAGCCACTGAACTGCCAGCAAGTCTCTCTGTTTTCCTTCCTTCCTTCCTTCCTTCCTTCCTTCCTTCCTTCCTTCCTTCCTTCCTTCCTTCCTTCCTACTAGAAGGCTGGCTTGTTTAAAAATAATAGCAACAGAAACCAAAAGCCCTTGGATGCATTTCAGGTAATATACTAAAATAATTAAACTCCCTCCCCCTCCCATCACACACACACATCCTATTTGTGGAGGCATTTGATCCAGCTTGAGTATAAACAGGCCAAATCTAAATGGTGTGGATGAAATCCTATTATCCGGCCAATCAAACTGTGCCTTTTAGCCAATAATTGCAACCACCCTTTCATAATGTATTCAAAATTGTATTGAGCTCCAAGCTCTGCTAGGAACATTTCAACAGAGCCATGTAATCTATGACCCAGACCGCTTTTCATTTCTGCGTAAAATTAATTGAAATTCCAAATTAATGAGCATTCATAAATGTGCTATGTTTTGTGTTTTTCTTCATATCGTAAAAAGAAATTAAATACTGTAAATGTGCACAGAAGGAACGGAATGGCGTGTGTGTGTGTACACAGGGAGAGAATGAGAGAGAGAGATTGGGCATTGTGGGGTTAATGTTTTCTCTCTAAGTAAAATTCAAAAGGGTTAAAAGTTAAGTTAAAGTTTCTCTAAGTCTGGCTGCCACCAAATCTAAGATGTGAGAAGCAAATTTCAGCAGATGGCCAGTTACCAAAAAAGGGGTTGTTTACTTTGTACATTGAACATTCTGTAGTTTTGCAAGAAATTGCTTCAGTTTTGCTAACTGCTTAGCTATTATGTGAAGAAGTACCTAAACCGGGAGAAAAGCAGCTTTCAGTTTATAAAATGCAGACAAAGAATGTATGCATAACTCAGCAGAAGGATTTGGGAAGAATGCTGAGCTCTCCTGATTGACTAGATTTACAAGTATCAGCCTAGCTTTAATGTATAAAAAGTGGAAACCAAAAGCGGACGTAGTATAGAAGTTTGAGCAGGAAGCATACAAGTAAATAAAGAAGGAGGCTGAGAAGCTGGAACAACAGAAGGAAACAAGAAAAATTAGAAGAACCAAAATGTCTGGCAGTAAGATATTGCTCAGAAGAGCTTAGAGAAAATAGAAATGCAGTCTCGTTACGGATTAGCTGGTTGCATTCAAAATCTGGGCATTTTCTTGACCTTTTGCTATCATAGTCTTGCATGTTTATGCATTGCAACCATTCCATTGTTCAAAGCTTCCACCCAGCCCATACTGAAAATCCAAATCCCATGCTACCACAAAGTATTGAGGGAACTCCAAAAGACTGTTTGATAGAGGGAGAATGTAAAAAGGAAGAATTCTACCTGATAGCTGTGGAAAAATACTAAGCAGGAGAGAGAAAACATGAGAATTTCGGCCTGATTTTCCTTCCACACATGTCTCCTGGTGTACCTGGTTCTGTGAAAGCTGGCATGAAATGGCAACTGTGTTAATCATAGAAAATCAATAGACATAATAAACTAAATGGATGCAATATTTAAATCCAATTTAGTGAGTGTAAATTAGCACCTAGTTGAAGTTCACTTAGAGAAATCCAAATCAGTTAAACTTAAATTAAGCAAATTTTATTATTCAATTATCTACAGCAGTGTGCAGCAACAACAAAGGACTAGTGTAATAAAGGGCAATGGCATGTGACACACAAGGCGAACATTTCTTCCCCTCAAAATGGCTTGATTTGGAGACAAGCTTTGTTAATAAGAAAATTTAGTAGTGTTGCAGTTGACTTACTGAAACAGAGCAAAGGGATAACAACTTGTCTATGCTTCCTCTAAGATGGGACGTATGCACTTTAGATTGTGACAATCATGGTAGAAATAATACTGGCATCTACATTTTGGGAAATGACATGAATTTGGTTTAAGAAAGGCTGATTTTTCCTTCCACACCAAATCATAGGGAATGGAAGAAGAAAGAAAAGACCTGCAGAACTACTGCTAACTGTTGGACGTTTATCTCAAGTCCCATCTGGACTAAAGCATGAAGGTATTTGCTTCGGAAATGGTTTATAGGTCCCAGCATAGAAGCAGTGATGTTCCAAGTAAGACATTGAACATGTACAGATTGGGCTCCCCTTTATTGAGAAGCCAGCTACCAACAGAAAACATCTGGACTACTGATGCCCTTCAGGCATTATTCTAGCTGCACATGAGCTACTTATCCAAGAGCATTTCCTGCACATGTGGGAGAACACTGAACTCATCCAACCATGTAGGACCGAGCTAAATGCTTGCCACCTGCCATTCTAGTTCGAGCAGCAAATTACGGCAGATATAGTTCCCTTATGTTTAGAGCAAGAGCACCATTTTGCAATATCTTCGTGGTAGTCACCACACACACATTCTGCCAACTGTTAACTCTGGAAAAAAGACGTTCCTGTGAGTTTACAGTTACTCAGAGTAAAGCCAGCAAAGAAAGGTGTTCTGATCATCTTGCAAACATAGCATCAACGTACTTCCTTTCAATCTCAGCATCATTTTGCAAATGCTATACTATGTTCATAGATAGATAATTTTAGACCCTGGACATGGGGGGTTAGGTGTGTATGATTTTAGCCATGAAGTACCCAAACCTCCATTCTTTAAAATTGCTTCTATACTAGAGAGCCAGTGTAGTGTAGTGGTTAAGAACATGGAACTGGGACTCAGACGATCTGGGTTCTAGTCCCTGCTCAGCCATGAAGCCAACTGGGTGACTTTGGGCCAGTCACAGACTCTCAGCCCAACCTACCTCACAGGGTTGTTGTTGTGGGGATCAGATGGAGGAGGAGAATGTAGGAAAAAGGCAGGATATAAATTGAAAAATTAATTAATTAATTGATTGATACACACACACACACACACACACCAGTGGGGGGGGCTTGAAAAAATGCTTGAAGCATGTGCAATTTTGCATTTGAACTCACTGAAATTGTACTGACTACATAACTAAAACAGAGTTTGCATCTGTGACTCAAATTCCTTTATTGCCTGACACTTCCTGGGTGGTACTTCGGTGGGCAGAATGCTTGGTTTGTCAGGCCTTGGATGTTGGCCCCAAGGTCTAGCCCTGACAGTACCACTGTTTTGGATTAGTTATATTTTTAAATAAATGCAAATGAAATACATACACACACACAATAGAATAGGCACTCTCATGCTGTGGCTGAACCTACATTTGATTTGCTGATATATCCATCTGTCATTGAGAAGCCAGGCTCATACCTTGGGGAACAGCCTGCTATATACTGATTTTTTGATATTACACTGTCTTCAGACTGTCCGATCTTTTATCCTGAGGGAAGAGGAAGGGGAGCCACTGGGAAGCAACCTGAGCCAGGTTTTAACTGAGCACACTCACATACTCTATTCCCTCCCCTTCTCTTGCACTGGGTAGGTTTCCTTGCACTCAGCTGCATATGTGATTTGGGAAGTGGCGGGCAAGTGGGCTCAGCCTCCCCTAAAGCTGTTTAAAAGGAAGGAAAGTAAAGTAAGATTACTTGGCAAGTTTGCAATCAACTGTAGCCCATATCTAGGGGATTCTCCCAGGACCAGAGTGTGTGCTGTTAAAATACTGTGTGCAAGGAGAGGTCAGCAGAACCAGGCTGCATTGGTAGCAAGTTCCAACATCCTTTACCAGTCTTCCGGAGAGTAGCTAAAAAGACTGATTTCCCCATGGAATGGAGGGGTACGTGGCCCCAGAGTGTGCATGTCAGGAAGTGAAGCAAAACTAAACTCTGCTCAAGAGGTCTTGCTACCTATCTTGATTTAAGTTTTTGTTCAGGAGCTATTGACAGATAATTCACGATGATGATGATGATGATGTAAGAAAATCCACAGAGAAGGAAGTTCTCCTGACATCCAGGATATATCTGAGACCTGGGCTTTATAAGCAGCAAATGGAGGTGAGAATAAGCTCACATGATACACTTTCAGCATGGTAAAATGTTCTATGTCTCTTTAGACTAGAAACATAGAAACAAAGAAGCAGAGCGAGTCAGAAGGGGCCTCCTGGGCCATCTAGTCTGACCCCCCGGCTCCAGCCGGCTCCACTCACGACATGCCCACCATGTGGATGTCCAGCCTATCCTTGAACACCCGCACCGATGGAGCCTAGACCACCTCTCGTGGAAGCCCATTCCACACCCTCGAAGTCCCAACTGTCAGGAAGTGCTTCCTGGCATCCAAATGGAACCTTAGCTCCCTGAGCTTTGCTCCATTGGAGCGTGTCCTGCCTTTCTCTGCAGGGGAGAACAGGTCTCTACCCATCTCTGTGTGACATCCCCTCACATACCTGTATGTCACCAACAGATCTCCTCTGAGTCTCCTCTTCTCCAGGCTAAAGAGACCCAGTTCCCTCAGTCTTGCCTCATACCCCATCCCCTGCAAACCGGCCACCAACCTTGTGGCCCTACGCTGCACTGACTCCAACCTGGCTATATCCTTTCTGTAATGAGGGGCCCAAAACTGAAGCCACTACATGTGAGGATGTCACTTTTGAATGACCTCTGGATGTTAAAAATCTCTGAAAATAAGAACTTATATATCAGAAAGGAAGTCCAATGCTCAACAGGTAAATCATGCCTTCATAGGAAGGATCAACCCACAGGAGATCAAAAGCTCCTTTGCTACAAACTTATTGGAGACAAGGAAGCTCATTGAATAAAGTCAACAAGAACTGCTGTGGCTCCCCAGATGGAAATATTCATCCGGATATGACCTTAGCCTCACATACATAGGAGGTATAAACTAGAATATTACAGTTTTTCTTTTGATAAGAATTTTAAAAATCTGAATCCAAAGTGTATTTCATCTATTTTTTTTCCTTTTTCCTTTCAGTTTGTGATTTCAGTTTTGTAGCATGTGACGAAGACATAATCTCTCTCTCTATCCTTCTCTTCCTCCCTCACACAGGGATTCATGAAAAAATTAATATGTGGCTGAAGTAAATAAATGAGTCCATATATTTCCAAGCTTGCAATGTGATTTGCAAAACAAAAGCACTTAATAGCCTGCATACAGTTGAAAAATGCACATGAAAAAGGTGCGCTTGTGAAAAATGTGCATAAATGCCTTTAGTGATGCATGCATTTCAAAATGAGAATAATTAATGCATGCAGTTGAAAAATTATGCAGGGAAATACACTCAAATTTTCAAATGAAAGGAAAATAAACCCAAAACACTCAATCGAACACAAACTTGAATTATAACAAAATTCAAAACTCAAAATTCAGATAACTTCAAGTTTGATTTGCCCATCCTACAAACGCATGAACATGTTTGTGAATATAAAATCAAATTTGTCACATGAAAAGGAAAAACTTGGCTCAGCAAGCCAAGTTTCCATTTTCCAAATCCTAATTCAGTCACTGTAATACTGTGGAAATATTCAGTGGAAGTAGGAATGACTGTCTCCTTGGGAATGAACAAGGAGCCGCCTGTTCATAAATTCACCGAAGTGACCTTAGCTCTCTCTTGGCTCCAGCCTCCCCTTTATTAAAGGATCTAATAGCCAACTAGGGTAAAACAGCCATAGTGCCATTACATGATTACCGAGGTTCTCCAAAAGTCATCCTTTTGTTATAATAACAGCTCATGTTATTTCCCATGATCAAGTGCACTCATTGCCTATACTACAAATGGAAAGAATGCACATTAAAAAGTATAACTTAACTATAGAGTAAAGAAATGTTGTCTCTCCACCGCCAAAAAGGAGAATTTTAAAAGTCTATTGTTTTGCCCATGAACACAAGTCTGGGCATTTGTGAACACTTCCAAAGAACATTCTCATGCTCACGTTGACATTCCAAGCTGCAAATGAGACATGTTTGTGTTGTTTGAGAAGATAAACAGAATTCATGTACATTGCTACATTTAGTTTGTTTGATCTGCAGTGGAATTGTTGCATTCTATTTGCAAGCCAACCCTATAAATATAATTGAAGGTGGTATACATGAATAAATAGCTAAATAAATAGCTTAAAATGATCTGCAAGGGTTGTTTAACCCTCTTTTTTTAATGTCTGAGTGAGCAAAAATAATGCTAACATGGATGCTATTATTTAAAGACTGGGTAAGAGCCTATTGGCTCCATCTTCTCTACAGGATTGCTATGGCCAATGGATTGTCTTTATTTAATTTGGCTTTGGCATTTTTGTGTTTACTTTAACTTTCATGTGTTTGCAAGGTAATTTCTTTAATTGTTCTTGGCACAATTTTAGACCCAGAGCAGACATTATTTTAAAAACATGGCTAGCAGCTACATGGCTAGCAGCTATTTTGTTTTCTTCCAGAGGAGACCCAACAAGCTTGGCATGGGTCAAGACCCTAGCCCGGAAAGGAAGGAGGGTTGGAACCTGTGCAGTCCTGACCTAGACCATACGCACCAACAATTTTGTCTTGACAAATGCAGATCTGATTAGGAAATGGAGTCACTAGTTGGCCATCAAAGTGATGGCTGCACTTCCACTCCTATCTGGACCAAGACCACGGGGTGGGCGAGGGTTAAGAACCCGCTTCCCCCATGCTACAATGGATATGAGTCCCCCACTGCTCGTCCCGCAGTGGCAAAGCAAGGG
This sequence comes from Varanus komodoensis, assembly GCF_004798865.1. Taxonomy (NCBI): domain Eukaryota; kingdom Metazoa; phylum Chordata; class Lepidosauria; order Squamata; family Varanidae; genus Varanus; species Varanus komodoensis. The sequence goes on from NW_025335762.1 coordinate 6,471,026, forward strand.
GGGAAGGCGCAGTTGCTAGCTCGATCTTTAAAGCCTCGGCTGCTTCGTGTCAAAATCCTGTGAGGAGCATGCATGAGTAGCAAAGGACCCCCGCTGCACAGTTTTCACCTGAGACTTGTGCGCCGTGCTCCCAATCTCCTGCTCATGCAGCAGGAAGTATAAATGGGGGTGCTTGGAGGACGTCGTGGTACCTTCACTCCGCTGCTGCTTTCAGTCACCCTTTTGCATTATTTTGAACAGTCTTTTCAGTGCACTTCTATTTTTGGATGTCCTCACAGCAATCACAAAGCTTCAGTCCCTGATGATGGTCTGTAATACTGGGAGGTAGTGGTGGGGGTGAGAATACTAAGCAAGCATTTTAATAAAACATTCTTGTGTCGTTCTCAGGTGGTGGACCCTAAATAAATAAAATCTTCAAGCCAAATGCGTTAGGAACAAGCAGGCAAAGATGTCTATCAGGAAACCCATTATAATGAGGAAGAGCACTTAGGATGAAGGAGTTACAATCCAGACACGTTCATCACAGATAATCGATGGCTGTTCTAAATCTCCCCCCACCCCCAACACTCTGTCAAAGCAAAAAAGCTTTTCTCCATTTGTTTGCATTTGTGCTGACAGGCCAAGTCCTTTGTCACTGCCACCCCTTACCTTCTTATCCTTCAAGAATATGTGCACTCAATGCGGTTCTCACAGATTTCCCAAGTTGGGAGGCCATGGGGATCTTGAACCCCACTCTCTCTGCCCCAGAAATAGTGGCAGTGGCATATATCTTCTGATCCATGTTATTCACAGATTCTACCAGCCTAGAAATATGGATTCACCAGGGCCCATTCCAGTTTCTAATTTTCATTTGTTCCATAGGTCTGTAGCAGAGTGTGGAATTAAATTTAAGAAGCTACAGTTTCTGTTTGTGGATGTTTAGATGTCTTACTGCAGCATTATCCTGTCATTCTATGGAACTCAGGGCTTCCCCCTTTTATCCTCATGTAGCTGAGAAGAGATTTGGACTGAAGTGTACCTTGTCATCATTCAGCACTGATACCACTAATCTGTTCATCTTCTGGCCACCAATCAATATAATGAGCAAGTCCACAGATGCCTGCACCCGCATGTACTCATGAGGGGCTTAAAATAACTTTGATCTCTGGTATGCTGCAGTGAACTAGCAGGCTGTTGGTACCAGAAACAGGGTTTTCTCAGAAGGGGGAACAGTGAATATGAAGATGATGATTCCAGTTTGCCTTATGATGCTACTGAGCTGGATTAACAGCTTTGTCTACTGCTGTTGTGTTACCATTATTTAATGTTGTTGTTTGTCACAATATAGTTTTAGCAGTTTATACTGTTCTTTTGTTGTTTGCTTTTGTATGCTACCCTGAGAAGCTGAACACTCATAAAAGAGGAATAAAATCTACTGAAAAACAATACATGTTGATCATGCCTTGTGCACAGAGGATGCTGGAGAGGACCAGCCTGCCACGTAGTTGTTAAAGGAAAGGGATCTGTAAGGATGGTCTGGCAATTCAGCACTGAATACATAAAGATTCAAACATGAACGAAGTCCTCAAGTCCTAGACCTGGATGGATGAATCAGTGAATTTAGGTTTCTCTTATATTACAGTTTGTTTAATCTCAAATACATCCCATCCCATCCTGCATTATGGTGATATTTGGAAACGCTAGCAAAATCACCACCACCACCCTATTTATTTATGTAATTATTTATTTATTGGGATTTTATTCCACCTCATTAATTAGTAAGGCTGCCTGAGCAGGAGTTCGTATGCTCCCTCAACCCACTGAGGACCCCTATACCTTCCCTGATCAAGCTGCATTCGGGAGTTCTCTGAAGCTGCATGCCTAGTTTAGCCCTGCCTGAAACAGCTCAAGTCCCCTGCTTCCAAAATTAGGGAATACATCCACCCCCAACAGCTCATCAAGCATGAGTTTTGGTTTAGGCATCCTTCCCCAGCCCATTATCAAGACAACAATTCAGCTCTCTATCACCCCACCTCATTTAAATAAGAAGGAGCATTATTACAAAGAAACCTTGAAGGGGGCACAAGAATACATCTATGGGTCATGCACCCTCCATCCCTGATCTCCCCCTATTTATGAGGAAGGTCTGAAGGAAAACTAAATCAAAGCCTAAAGTGATCTTATGGGGAAGGGCACCATGGGAAATTCAGACTAAGAGTTTTATAACTGTGAAGGACTGAATGAGCCATGTTCAAAATCTCTAAGATTTTCCGAACTTCATCTCACAGTCCTCTCATGTCCAAATCCTCCTGACAATTGTGATTACTGCTTACATAAATTGATGAGCAATTGAAAGGTAGATACGCACAACCCTCCCATCATGATGCACATTTCCTAATCTGTGCACATTTTCTCCATGGATGAAAGCAGAACTGATTAAATCTACTGGGGAAATGCACGTAAATCAAAGCAGAAATGAGAAGAATGTGAGCACATGTTTGACAATTTGAAGATTTTGTGGGGGGTACTTGTGTTTGGAGCTCCAAATAGGACAGGTTTGCATGTTTGCCAGCAAAACCAGTATTGCCATGCATCAACCTGCAGAATCAAGTAGTCAGCTTGCTACCAGATTGAATGACTGCAGGCTTCTAGTGTGGGGATTAGGATTTCTTGTTTCGATGTTCTCCAATGGTAGGCAAGACAGGATTGCTGTGGGTGGAAAATGAGAGAGAGAGAGAGAGAGATTGTTAGCTATGCGGTTCCATTCCAGGAGCTTGTCACTTCTGTATTTAATTCTAACACAAAAGTCAATTTTAGCCTCTGTTCGCACATCCCCAATTTCTATTTCTACAGCTTTCCATCTGCAGCAAACATCATAGGAAACCTGACCTGGCATGTGAGTAAAAGATGGTGGAATAAGGAGGAACTAGGTATGGTTAAAGCCACATTCGCATCACAGCAAATATCAAGTGTCATTGTTGAAAGGCCACCTTGGATAGCAGTGAGTCATGGAGCAAAAATGGGCGGGGAAAAAAGCATCAAGGCTACCCATCACAGCTTTTCTGCTGCTGATTCTCCCAAGCACAAAGGATAAGGGAAAGCTAAGTTGTTTGGAACCTACTTTACTGTGAAACCTAACACCTCGCAATCATATTACTCAAAGACTCATATATATAAAAATGTTGTGCCAAAACAGCTGTTTGGTTTATAGCAAGCGCACTAGCAAAGCCAGTGCCCTGTTTCTGGAAGACTGATAAATGATTATGGGCCCCATTACTCACAAGCTAACTGCACAAGTAGATATATTGGAAAAAATAAGCAAGCCCTGACTTCTTATGTGTCCTTGGCATAGAAGGTGCAATACAATGAGAAGAAGGATTGCTGAAAGGAATCTCTCACAATGGGATTTTGAAAGATTTAGCTGTTGCTGTATCTTTGAAACTTTAACAATTTGGCCAGCTCCCTGCTTCACTCCCACAGAAACAAGTGGAGGGGGGATGAAAAATGCCACATGTGTGGGTTTTGGAATGTACACAATGGAACTGCATTGAAACAAATATGGGAAGAATATTGGTTACTATAGCATCTCCACAGCTCCGCTTCCATTAGCATATAGAGAAATGGACTATGGACCACCAAGTTGCTCCAAATTCATTGGAACAGATAGAGAAATTTGGGGGTAGGAAATAAGAGCAGTAATTATATTGCCTTTATTAAGATCATTTGAGGAAGGGGGCAGATACTTAGAGCTATCCTTGCTTTGCAGTGAAAGGAAACACCTTCAAGCTGATGCGGTAGAAGGCAGGAGTTGGTGTGATGGATCGGCAAGTGCTGGTTCAAGGTTTTGAGGACCCTAGGGTGGAAAACACCCTCTGTGATTCCCCTCTCTTAGCAAGTCTATCTTTGTATTATCAGCATAACATGTGCTATTGTTCCTCCTATTGTTTCACATAACTGTATCTATGTGTTTGCTTGACAGGCTGAGAGACTATAAGCAGGTGAACAGTGCAGTTTACTGCCCCTGCTTCTCACCACCTCTGTCGCTTGAGTGAGAGTGAGAGCCAGGTGAGCAAACAGGATGCAAAGGTGAAAATGAGGGCAATTCCTGTAGGCTTTTACTAGTGAGCACCTGCTGTGGGTCTTTAGGAGGTGCCAGACCATGCCTATCCCTTATGAGAGCCCTGTTTTTGGCCCTGGTGCTTGGGGGGGATGAGGTGGGAGGAATACCATTTTCACTTCAAGTAGTCAGGTATCACTGGTGGGGAGCTCTATAATTCTGTAGTCTGGTTGGCCGGCATCAGCTTCTTCTGATATTTGGATTTATTTATTTATTTATTCATTTCTGTGCTGCCTAGCAGCTGAACTTCGCTGGATAGCTTATAATTGCTCAAGAAAACTAGACTATAAGATAGCAAAAACATTCAAAGACACAAAATTGTAAAAAAACAAAAAACAGAAAACCAAACACATCTAAAGCAATCTATGTTCACCAGTAAATACCTTGGAAATGAGCAATCCCTTCAAGCTCTTCAAAAGCCTTGGCATAAAATTTGATTGCTTAACTGCTTCTTATTATCATACGGAATCCTTGGTATCTCATTGTTCTGCATTGTTTCATATTATAGTTCAACCTCCTTTATCAGAATTGTGTTGCCAAACAACAAAATTGTTTAGTTAGTATCAAGCTGAAGTCAAGTTCTGGTGGTTTTCAGATAATTCTGCTTCTAATGAAAAATGGTCAGTGGTACGTTGCATGGCAAATGATAGTTTAAGTTCTTGACATCTTCAGGTTGGACTGGGAAAGCTTCCCATCAGAAATGTCAGAGAACTGCTGGAAGTCACTTTAGACCAGGGGTGAGAAAACTTGCTGCCCTTCGGAAGATCTTCTCCCTGCCCAATCCCCCTTTCTCTGACACCATGAAGATTCCTTTCTTTGTCCAGAGAGAGGAATTGAATGTTCTCTTCCAGCTCTCTCCCCACGGAAAAATAGAGTAATCTTTCTCTATGCAGAATAAAATACAGAGCAATTGCTTCTGTTTATATAACCATAGAATCATGTAATAGTAGAGTTGGAAGGGGGCATAAAGGTCATTGGGTCCAACCCCCTGCTATTGCAGGACACCAGTTTACATGATCCCACTCAGATGGCTGTCCAGTTTCTTTTTGAATGCCTCCAGTGGGGAAGTACCCACCACCTCTCAAGGCAACTGGTTCCACCATCATTTTGCTCCAATGGTGAGGACACTTTTCCTGATATCTAGACTGAATCTGGGTTGTCACAGTTTGAATAGATTATTCCAAGTCCTACACTCTGGTATCAGTGAGAAGAGATCTTGAGCTTTAATCATCAAGCAGCATTTTATTTCCAATTTTATAGAAACCCTGTTTCTCTCTACTGATGGGAGTAGGAGTGGGATTCGAAAAGGGGTAGAGAGGGGAATCTGGGACAGAACCTCAGTGTCTGCATGTCTGCTGTAGGAATACTGAGCAAGATGGGCCAACAGTCCAATTGGATATAAGGCAACATAGAAACAGAGTGAGTCAGAAAGGGACTCCCAGGCCATCTAGTCTGATCCCCAGCTCCAGCCAGCGGTGTTCATGAAATGCCTACCATGGGCATGTCCAACCTCTTATTCCTACTCAGCATGGAACCCCCTGGTGCCATGAATGATTCTGGGACATGTTCTGGATGTTGCATGAAGTTGTGAGCCTGAGTAGAGAGTTTGGTCCTGGCATTGGCTCATGTGAACTGACCTCACACTCACATATAATCTCTGGTACAATCCCTACCATCGGCTATTACAAAGAGTCCCAGGCAATCAGGCTGTGATAAACTCTGCCTGAGACTTCTGCCAGTCCATAATTTGTGTCTGTCACAACACTTGGTAAGAAGGATAGAAAGTGTCACTTCATACAAGGGGTTCCTATGTTTATGGTGAGGAATGGTTTGTTTGTTTTGGTGTTTAGATTATTAAACTTCTGGAAATGTTTAAGTAAACATAGACAACATGGCTCTGTTAACGTTATAAACTATGACATTTATGGAAAGGCCTCAAAATTGCAAAAATGTCCCCGTAAGGTTGTATATACCAACATGCCTTTTTATATTGAATGGCATGTTGTTTGACAGGTAATTATAGCTGCGTGCTAGCTGCCTCTACACTTTCTAGTCTTAAGAGGTAGTGGCAATTTTCTTTTTCTCAAGGTGGAATAGAATGATTTATATTTTGCCTGGCTATAAATCTTTGGGCCACTGCAGAAAACACTTTGCCTTCACAATCAGTATTTAAGAATTTCTTCCAATTATCTTTACACAAAAAACCTCTAACACATATACATCTATGCTTTGATATACACAAACTCCCATCACCACCTCCATCCTCCTTTCAGGGTTCTCACAGGTCAGCTTTGCCCACCCGGGTGCTCCCTAGCATTGGATGGGGCATGCTGGGAATTGAAATCCAACATCTGGAGGCCACCAATTTGGAGACGATTGTCATATTGGCATGCCATTTTCACCGCCTGCCTGTTGTTGATGGTATTGGTCTGCCTAGTTGATATTTTCCACATAATCTCCTCCTATATGATGCTACCTCATCACGAAGCACAGGTTCCACTCACATGTTCTTAAATTAATAAAAGGTGCATCCAAGTGATGCACCCAGGATCATTATATGTATTGAGCCTAAAATATGCACAGACACTTTGGTTTGGTGAGAGAGTTATAGACACTTCTACTGGTTTAGCAGAAGTCACTGGTTTCCCATGTTGTACAGTGAAGTAACACCAAGATATATGACAGTTCTTATCATTAACATTAGCTGGTCAAGGTCTTCAAAAAGTTTATGTTCAAGGACCCAAGTGGGGGTGGTTCATTTTCCTGGGGTAGTGAAAAGTATTATTGTCTTGCCTTAAAGAAAGCTAGAGATCACTAGCAGATCAGTGGAACAGTATATATTTCCCTAGCTACAGAACAGATTCAGCACCATGGATAAATCCTTAAAATTTACAGTTTGGCCCGGGGTAGATATACAAAATAGCCCTCATATAATAACTGTAGGTCTCACATTGAGTCTTATTAAATGGTTCACTTTCACACAAGTGGATTTGTGGGTAGGTTAGTGGACCAGCACTGTTTTCATGCTGGCTTCCTCATTGCAGGTGAATTCTTGATTTTTAATGATGTTTTCATTTTTCTGCTAATATATGCTGCTGTCAATATGATTTAAATGTTAGCTATTGATATAAAAATAGTTGGTTTATGTTTTATTTTTGGAGTTTTATATAACATATACTATATTTATTGCTTTGCTATTTCTGTTTTGTTTATTTAATTGTTTGAGTATTATTGGTCATTGTAATTGTGAGTTGTGCTGTGCATTGTATAGTTTTTATGCTGTCTAGGATTTTAGCATGAGGTAAGCCCCCCACAGAGCCTGTAAATCAATCAATCAATCAATCAATCAATCAAATAAATAAATAAATAAATAAATAAATAGGTTCAAATGCTTGATGTTGGGACTCATGGTGGCATTTCTCCTTGGTGCACACTCTCAGCTCACACCAATCTGGACTCCGAGTTGAAGGAGGAAGGAAGCATGTGGTTCCTGACTCTGAGATGAGAGACACGTCACTTATCTCCAGGCCATTCTTTCCAAGTGCTTGAGAGGTCTCTGAGAATAGCCCAGATGCATTGGTGTTGGATGGGGGCACGGCCTAGGAGCTCTCTGAGTCAGACAAACCTGGTACAACCCCTGACCCCAGGACAAGGTCTTGGGAGAGGAGGGCCAGCTAACTAGAGGACAGACATATATAAAAGAGGCAGGCTTGCTTCCAGATCAGGCCCAGACATGCTCAAATGGATGGTTTCCAGAAGTTGTTGTTCAGAACGGGTTCAACAAACTGCTCAAAGATACATTCTGTGGTGATCACATTTATTGGGTATCCTTTGGTGAATAAAGAGCTTTTTGCAAAGAAAGGGTCTTGTTGCTTTGAATGCGCAAAGAGAGAAAAACTTGGGCACATGACATCCCATATCTCCACGTAGGTTGATGAAGACTTCAGCTCAAAATCTGGAATAGTGTCAGTGTTAGACAGCACTGAGCTAGGTGGATCAATGACATGAATTGGTATTAGCAGTGCAGGCTGGCGGCTTCAATATCAATGGAACAGTATATACTACCCTCGCTATAAAATATATTCAGCTTCATGGACAGATCCTTAACACTTAGAATGTGACCCAATGTAGATATACTGCCCCACTGACATTAAATCCATCAGCCTGCACTGGGCAAAAGGCAACTTCCAATAAAAGGAAAATATGTATGAAGGGACAGACATAAGGAGAAGAAGGAGCTACTGGGGATGTAGCATTTCTTCATCACTGTATGGTAATCTGTATCTGCAAAAAATCCCTCTTCTGCAGCAAGGGAAAGTAGCTCTTTAGTTGTTTTGATCAATACTCAAGAATGCTGGGAGCTGATGCCTATAACATCTAGAGGTATTCTGTCCAACCACTCTCATTCTATACAAATCTTTCCAGTACAAGCATGCCACTGCTGCTTGCATGCATTCATCCTAACACAGCCATTCCCAAACTGGCCAACTTCACATGTATAGGACTATAATGGTCATCACCCCACCAGGATGTTGTGGATTGGCATGATGGCAGTCTTATTACATGCAATCTGGAGGTTTCCGGGTTAGGAAATGTTGTCCTAAAGGGAGAACAGCCTTCTTGCCCTTTCTGATTCTATGATAAGGAAAAGGTTCTGTAGGTTAAAAGAAGCAGAGCTGAGCTACGTTGCAGTTTGGATTAGAATATAATATTTCTTCCTTCCAGTGGAAAAATACTCAGAATTTTTCTTCCTTCCAACGGAGTTTACTGTTTTCCTCTTGCAACCTCCCACCACCATATCCCAAATCCTCCTTTTCACATACATTTATTAGTGCTGAATTTTACATACTAAAAATGCTTTAGCCACCATATGGTGCTCTAATTGTCATTAGCATTTAGATTATATGGTAATTGAGTAAAAAGTCAATATTAATTTACTGTCTTTGGTACTGAAAAGCACTATATAGGAAAGCAAGTTGAAATGAATTCTAAAGTTCAATTTTATGTTCTAATTACTTGCAGTGTTATAGAGTGACTGTAACGGTGTAGCATATATTCTTGTCTTACATGGGCAGCTTTATGCTAACATAACAAAAGTATATGGAACTCATTACATGGGCACATAATTGAAATGATAGGAAAAATGTCAACTGATAATAAAACAACATTAATTTTTGCTGTATTATTTATCAACACTGTGCTGTTCTTTTAGAAAAGGCACTGTGCCAGTGAGGGACAAAAGGTTTAAAACAGAAATAAAGATATAGTTCTTCAATCTACCCTCTCGTGTCGCTCAACTGTTGTAACTGAAGGAAACTTCATTCATAAGGCTGAGCAGACTACCTTGGATGCTACTAGTTGAGCAGCTGGCTTGATTTCCACCTTTTTCTTTCCTTTTCTCTCTTTCTCTCTCTTTTGCTAGAAGCACACCACAGTGAGATGCAATGGAGCATAAACTAACCAGGCAAGACTCAGATGTTTCGATAGCACAGTAATCATGCTAGGCATTACTCTGCCTTAATGCTTCTGCATCTGTAGTTTATATGAGATTCATGCTGGGAAATTTAAGAAACTCTGTATTTTCAACCTCCACAAAATGCAACATGTATATTTCAATACATAGCATACAAGTGCAGTGATCCCACATTTATAAAGTGATAGCTTTATCCACACACAATCTGTGCAAAAGAAACTCCATTACAAGAAATAGAAGTCTACAAGTACAACCAAGATTAATATCTCACCCACTGGTTATCTCCCCAGGAGGGCAAAACTAGGATTTGCAGAATATTCTAACTCAGTAATCTTCTGTATAATCCCTCATATATTGTAGCTGAATGTGTATGTCTTGTCTTGTCTTAGAATGTACCTAGAAAATGCTGATAATTGACCTAGAAAATGCAATGGTCTTCCCAACAGCCTTTCTTTCCTAAGGGATGCATGAGAAAGCTCCCCATGTGGCAAGGGCCACAAAGTCGACTTCATTATTCCCGAAGTCCTCATCTTTCTACTCGAGAGCTGAATCAAATAGTCTCATTCTTGGTGTTCAGAAGGAAAATGGTGGTGGTGGTGAGTATGCTAAGAATTCATCCTGGACACTCTGATTGTGCATATTTAATCTTGAAATGTGTCTTTGGGATTTTGCAGCTACTGATGCTTTGGTGCTATTCCTTAATTAGTAATCCCAGACATTCAGGGATCCTGTAATGAATGGACTGACATCACAATGCTGCGTAGACCATCATGTTTTGTTATGAGATGATGCTATTGAGGACAAATGAAGCCAAATGGAAGTTGAACTATGTAAATGGATACATTGTTCAATATATTGTTCATAGGCAGTACCCATTTTTGTTTTCTCAACAGTGCTAAAAATGTTCCTGAAAACATGTATATTATTTTGGCCCAGCCCTATAGTTTCTCTCCTTTGCCAGCCATTTTAATATCATATCATGTAAAGTGGTTTTTAGTCACAAATCTCATTTTCAATACTTGGTGTATTAGGGCACATTCAATGGGGGTGACTATAAACCCCCAAACTCAAAGAATTCTGGATATTCTATGCAGAGTAGGATGAATACAGAAATAAAAGTCACCTCCATGATGGCCATTTTCCACTGTCTGTCTGTGGGGCTCCAAACAGGGGAAGGATCTGATGCATCCTGGTGGTGCTGGTCTCCTTCCCTTCTCATCCTCTGGAATACCCGTTAAACACTTTATCTGATGTTGTTTCTGCAACTTTAGAGAAACAACTATCATAGTTCTTTCCATGCCAGCCATGAGAGAGGCTATGAGAGAGTTCTAAGAACAGACACCCACCTCTATGATCCAAACAATTTTCTGACATCAAAGCAGAGAATTTACACAACCCTATGGTCTAGTCAAGGCTATGGTTTTCCCAGTTGCAATGTATGGCTGTGAAAGCTGGACCATAAGGAAGGCTGAGCACCAAAGGATTGAGACCTTTGAATTGTGGTGCTGGAGGAGACTCCTGTGAGTCCCTTGGACCACAAGGCAATCAAACTGGTCAGTCCTAGAGGAGATTGTTCTTTAGAAGGCCAACAATCCTGTCTGTTCTTTAGAAGGCCAGATCCTGAAGATGAAACTCAAATATTTTGGCCACCTAATGAGAAGGAAGGACTCCCTGGAGAAGAGCCTAATCCTGGGAACCATAGATGGCAAAAGAAGAAGGGGATGGCAGAGGATGAGGTGGCTGGATGTAGTCACTGAAGCAGTCGGTGTGAGCTTAAGTGGACTCGGGCGGATGGTTGAGGACAGGAAGGCCTGGAGGAATGTTGTCCATGGGGTTGCGATGGGTAGGACATGACTTCGCGACAAACAACAACAACAATGGTCTACTAGACACTACCTGGCAACCATAGGATTGCTTTGCCTATAAATGATCACATGGTGTTTAATTTTTATTTTTCACTTCCTTCTTTTAAGCCAAGTCAGCATCTGGAATTAAATTGAAGTGAAAAAAGACTACAGCAAACTATTATTGTTGCTTTTATCATTTGCAGAACACTTGAATTTGCAGAGAATTCTACGAATTCATGGTTGCCTTCAGAATAGTTCCAAAGGTCATCCAAAGCACCTATTAAACTCAGGTCTCCAAAAACCAAATCTACCTTTAGCTATTAGCCTGTGCTAGTTCCAAAAGTATTCATTAGACCTGCTTGGCTTTGGCTTCTAGAAGATATATAGATATGCCAATTTATCAAGTCCACCTTTGAAAATGTCAGATATTGTGTTTCACAGCTGGTTTCAAATTATACAAATGTAATTACAAATGCTCCCTGCACCCCAATTTCCTCAAATGTTGCATCTCTCTATTCAGTACAGAATGCTGTACTCAGTGAAGATTGCTCAATAATTGTAGATCAAAGCAATATAGCTCACTTGTCTTCATCTGGGGGGTTGGGACCCACAAATGGGTTGCTATACAAACTAAGTAGCTTCACACCAATGTCAGCTTTTCAAATTGCAACTCCTCTCTTTCCATTCCACATCTCTCTTAGAGATAAGGAGGAGGAAAGTAAAGAAAATATGAACATGAGGCACTTATGGCCGATAATGCAAATGTGGGCTTCATATTGAATCCACAAAGGAAACCACGGTCTTGAACTTAGAAGAGCTGAGCAAAGCTGTTGTGGACAGAACATCTTGCGGGACTTTCACTCATGGGGTCACCATAAGTTAGAGGTTACTTGACAGCACAGAACTACAACAGACTTCATATCATTGAAGTTGTAGGGAAAAATAGATCCCGGGTTTAAAAACAAAGTACTGTCCTAGTCCGACACACAGAGTAAAGCAGATAGGTTGAAATTCTTTCTGCATGAGGGCGAAATTCTGTTTTGGAGAAGCTCCCTGGGGCCACATTCCAGGAGTGGGCAGGACTGAAGTAAAAGGATGCTGAGCCAGTGGCAAAAGGGGCAGGTCCAAAACACCACCATCTTTAGCTCAATCTTCTAACCACCAATGACTATGGTTTATTCAACAGATTTATATACCCTCCCTCCACACACGCAGGTAGATGTCAAAGTCTGGAGATGAGGCATGGTCAGGAACAGACCAAGGTTCAAGAATCAGGACAAATGGAGGTACCTTTAGGTAGGGCAGGATACATGACAAGGCAGAATACACAGAAAACATCAGGCACTCAGCTGGCACTCATCATTAGACTAATAGATCTCTTCTGATCTACTACTAATCACTCCAGGACATACCAGTAGATCCCCAGTTACCTTCTGCCCACACTCATTGGACATCCTTCAGCTAGAACTGGTCAGTATTACCCCTAGGGCTGATGTTCAAGGAGAAAACTATAATAAAACTTTTTCTCCTTCTTGCTTACATAACATAATTGCCTTGTCCCGTGTGTCCGCTTAGATACATGAGAAAAAGTTAGAGGATTTCCATAGTCAGCCGTCCCATCCAAGGGATCTCTTTGGGCCGAGTAAAATGCTATAGCTTAAACACAACTGCTATATTGTTTGGCTGGAGCTTGCTGGGAGTTGGATGACTTTTTAATATTATTCAAATCGCGCCTTAAAGGATAGATTTGTGAATAGATCAGCTGGTTTTGTATCAATGGACTGGGCTACAATTTCTTCTTGTACTTTCCAGCTCTGTGCTGATATTTCTTTTACTTCAGCTCAGTGTCAAATGGGGGTGGGGGTGGGAGAACTCTATCATTTCTAAAGTGGCAACACAAGAGGGGAAATGAGAGGAGTAAGGAGAGAGTGGAAGGAACGAACAAGACATTTTCAGAGGGAAGGCAATGGCAATGGAAGCATAAAAATGGCTTGCCACTTTTATGTGACACCATCACGCAGGATAATTCCAGCACAGAGTTTTGGTCAGAGGTGAATGTTCCTTTCTACTGAACAATCTGGAGTGTCTTCAGATAAACATGTATTTATTTAAAGAACACCCTGTGGAGTGCAAGAAAGGCAGGCACTTCAGAACAAGCCAATATAACAAGCTATCTCTGCGTTTGAACAATAACTCCACTCTGATTTTCCCTGCAATGGCTTTCTGAACCTCACTTCATAATTCATGTGAAGAGGATCTATCCAAAGCACATGCATTAAAACAGAGCTGCATAGCAGCCAAGTAAAGAGCCAAGATTCATCCGAAAAGAATGTTTCTAAGCAGCAGTCAAAAAACAAATCTCTATTACAATAGCATTAATGCTGTAGCTAGGGGGAAAGTCAAAACAAAGTTAAGGCTGTAACTCCATCCTGTGGTACTTAGCTATCACAGCACACCCTGTTGTTTACAATGCTGGCCCCTAGGCACACTGACATGTATTTCAGCCAATGGCTGGAAAATTACTTGGGGTAGATATCTGTATGCACCATTCTTGTCCTTTCTGCATGTGGTCTTACATGCGCACACTATTATGACAGCAAGGAGGAACAACGGGAAGGGAAACAATCTCTGCGGTCTCATAACAGAGATAAGGGCTTACCTCTTTACCTCTTTGGACCTCCCAGTCCCCCTTTCCACCTTTCTCCACCCTGCTCCTGCAGGTGCCTTGGAACAGGTAGTGCTTCCATTCCACCACTGCCCACCAACAGAAACCCACGGACCAGATCTCTGTATCAAGTAGCCTATATCCTGATGCTGTTCCCCACATATGTATGGGGCCAATTACAAATCTTCATCAGATTCTATGTGCCATAGTGGGGGGGGGGGGTCCTTGCTATTGCATTACTGAAAATTATCCCCCATCCTACATATTGAAACAGGCATGGGTGAATGTCCATTCCAATTTTTCTCCCTTGCTCATATCTCCAATCTTAAGCTTTAGAAATTGGAGAATTTCTCTGTTCTTAAGTTCAGAAGGTGCCTAACTTAGAACTTTTTTAAATTTTACGAGAAAATTAATAAGCATTTTTGTTGATGTTTCCTCGAAGGAGGCATTTTTGCTTAATATTAGGGAAATGGGTAAAAATCATTGTAAATATGTAAAATGTTTTATAGATGATTTCCCTGTTATATTACATTTTAAACATCCCTCCCTCCAATACATGCCTATTTGTACACATTTTTATTTGTTTTGTTTAATTGGGAAGCTGCATCTGGAGAAGTACAGTTTTGGAAGGATTACTAAGTTAGGTTCAGTTCAGAAGTGCAAAATGTAGTAGACCTGGTGAATTTTCCCTCTGTCCTCATATCGCCATGATAAAATAACTTCTAGTTTGGGCCATTCATGTCCACTGCTTGAAATCTGCAAATTCCTCAAACTTCTAACTTTCACACCTGATTGGGAAAGAGCTGCAAAGGAAAATCCTGCACTCAAAAGGTTTTAAAAGAGAGGGTGTGTGGGTATGAAAGCAGTTGAGAGAGAGAATTTCACCCTTCGGAAAAGGTAGGCTCATAAGAGATATCAGTATGCAGATGGCAAGAAGCTAGAACAAACTGTTATCCTTTTATTTCCCCTTCTCAGTTGCCTGCTTGATTGATGTCTCTACCAGTCTGTGTTTTGCTAGTAAAAGCACTGTTCTTGATTTGGATTTTCCAGACTGGTATTAAACCACAACTCAGCAATAATCCCTTTTGACTCCTCTGATAACATACTGGAACCCTTATACTTTTTGAATTGATGGAACGAAATATAGTGCAAATTTGCTTTAGAATTTGCATGTTTTCAATCAAATATTTTATTTTATTTTAAAAAAAAGTTAAAATGATAATCTGCAATGGTCCTGAGCTGAATAGAAGTGGTGGTAAACAGGAAGACTAGAAAGTCACAGGCCAGCTCTTCTTTACAAAGTGCTTACCTGGTTGCTAATTTGTTTCCAGGCGTAATTTAAGGTATTGGTTCTAACTGTTATCATACTAAACAGCTTGTGCTATGAACACCCCTGCCCTTCTTGCATGGAAGAACAGGCTGGGAGGTACCTCAGGTGTTATTTACAGACAGGTAACAGCCTATTTCCCTTATACTCCAAGAAGGTGGCATTTCAGCTCCGTGGAATTCATTTGAGAGGAGGGAAGTGTTTTTATTGAGCTCCTTCCTGTGGCCAGGAAAGGACCCTACTTATGCCTTTCCTTTTATCTCTCCTTCAAACTTTGATGCACAGGTGAATGGTTATCACTAAAAAAAAACCTTCAGTAACAGGCACATAGTCAATTCCAGGCTTATAATTCCAATATTTTTATTTATTTGAATGATTCAAGTGTAACATTATTCTTGAACTTGCATAAGTAAACCATATTTTTCCCGCAAAGGCTTACTTTCTAGTTTAATTCAATAGACTTGTATAAGCACTGATGAGGACAGAGCTCAAGAATCATGAAAGAGACTTCAGACAAGGCAAATGGAGACAGAGACACCAACTTATTTTTGCATTTGATCCCTGAACCTTTAGGAGATGGATCAGCTGGGAAGGAAGTTGGCAAATGAGGTGAGACTGAGGGAACTGGGTCTCTTCAGCCTGGAGAAGAGGAGATTTAGAGGGGATCTGTTGGCCACATACAGGTATGTGAAGGGATGTCACACGGATATGGATAGAGACCTGTTCTTTCCTGCAGAGGAAGGCAGGACGCTCTCCAACAGAGCAAAGCTCAGGGAGCCAAGGTTCCCTTTAGATGCCAGGAAGCACTTCCTGACAGTTAAGAGTCTGAGGGTATGGAATGGGCTTCCATGGGAGGTCGTTGAGGCCCCATCGGTGAGGGTGTTCAAGGATAGGCTGGACATGCACATGGTGGGCATGTCGTGAGCGGAGCTGGCTGGAGCCGGGGGTCAGACTAGATGGCCCGGGAGTCCCCTTCTGACTCGCTCTGTTTCTATGTCTCTAAATCCAGCTCCCCTTAGCACACCTGAGGATCAGCACATCTGCTGAGCAGAGAATGACCATTCACAACAAGCAATCCAACAAGCTGGAATAAGAAAAGGATGCATTCAGACATTTAGTCTATGTGTGTTGCTTGCATCGCTATGTGGAAAGAAAGTCTAGAAAGAGCTGGTGAAAGACAAGGGACTGATGGGGTTAAGCATGGGCTGTGCTTAGTCACAGCTTGGGGCCTAGGCACCTCATGAAGCGCCTTCTTCCAAATGTTTCTCTCTGTGTCCTGCACAGAATATCTGAGACCTTGCTCAAGGTTCCACATCCAAATAAGGTATCTGAATGTCCATTAAGCCTGAACCACATTCTTTTGCTTCTTTGGAGCTGCTCCAGAAGTTTTGGGTTGATCATTTCCTTGGCTATGTTACATCATCATTATCATCCATTATCATTCCGATATCACCCCTTAGCCAAATCCCTCTGGGCAGTTTGCAACTTTAGAACATTGAATGTTGGTGCGTATAGATAATATTTTATATTAGATATTGATTAATTTTATGGTATTTTTATTCTGCAAGCCACTTTGAGTTCACTTGTGAAAAAAGGTGAGATAAGTTTCTGTTAGACTCACATACCTCACTTTATAAGCAATCTCTTCAAAAATGATGCACTCAACTCTTTGAGGAGGGAGTGGGTGGGAAAAACCATTGGTACAGGTTGCAATATACTTCTTAAGTACTGAGCATAAAGGTAGTGTTTTTCAAGCTGTGTGTGGGTGGTGGGGGATGACAAACTGCAGAAAGCAAGTCCACTGCATTTATTTGTTGAATAATTTGGATAAAATCTGTTTGTTTGCTGCCACCGTAATGTGCTGAACCTACTTTCTATTTTTGGCACAGTGATATGAATGGGATCAAATGGAGATTGAGTGTGATGGTGCTGCTTTCATTAGGGTGCTGTGGCTCTTTGTCTTAGGGATTTGTTCATTTAAGACACAGCCTGATAGGGATGTCCAGAACTTGACATGTCATATGGAGCTGGGAGATCCAGAAGTGATCTTTGCCTATCCGCTCCTCCCACTCTGCAAGTCAGCTAGATAGTTGGTTTGGATCATCAGGCTGGGGCACTTCAGATGGGAGTCCGATGAGGTTGGAATCCCTCCAATGTAGCCCATGTCCTGGCAGACCCAGTCTCCTCCCCATTCCAGAATGTCCTCAGTACCTCCTCTCTAAGGTTACTCTTATGACCTTGAAGAAGAAGTGGACCTGGTTATTTCCACGTAGATCTCCTGCTCAGAGGACCTTTGGCTCTGGGAATCCATTGCATCCTCTCACCTCTAGATGCTGTGGGGGTCGGGGGGTGATAAGATCACCTTGTTAGTCACACTGGGAATTATTTTAGCAAGTCTCTCCTTTGAATATACCAACAATGATCAAACAATATATCTCTACCAAGTTTTGTTTTCTTTTAAAAATGGATTTTCCTCATTCATACCTCTCAAAGCAACACATTGCTGGGCAAAACATATCTATCCTATTCTCTTTTGAAAGGGTATACAAGTGCTACCTCAAAACCAAGTCAGAGTGGACAGGTATTTACCTATACGGAATGTACATGATCTTTTCATGTGAATCCTACCTATCCTTTGCTCATTGCCACAGAGAAGTGTGTAAACTGGACTGTGACTGAATCTAAGGAATCTTGCCCAATGTCTTTTCATTGATCTGCATAGGATTACAGCTACAGTTTTTAAGAGGGGGATGATTTTACCGCAAATGAATGTACAAGGAGATTGCATGGGGTAGTCCACAAACCAAACTAGAAAGCTGTGCACATTCAGGTTAGGGAAACTTTCAGAATGACTGATGCACCAACCCGTCTGAAAGTTAGGAGAAATACAGGATATAAATAAGCCCTCTGTTCTTGGAAAAACAAACAGCTTCCCTCTTTTCAACATGTCCTCTTCTTGACGTGCTTTATTCAGAAGTACAAGTTTTGGAAGTGAGATGCATGCTGGCCAACGTACCAGTTCACTATGTAGAAAGGCCATCTCATGAATCTTGATTCCATGGCTTTTTTTCTTTCCTCTTTCAATAGATCCCTCAGGCATTTCATGCAAGGAAAAGGTGGGAGTCTTATAATAAAAGGTAAAACAGTTTTGTCAGTACAAGTACAGATGTGCTTGAGTTAAATATTGATCACATCTCACTGCCTAAAGGCCCTTTAAGATACTTCCTTTGTCTGGGTACCTCTCTGACCTGCTGTTCCCCAGCACTGAGAAAATCTGTTTTGTGCAACAATTCTCTAGTCATGAAACTTCCACTAGGCTGGAATTTTGCTTTCCCATTTCCCTGTGAAGGAAGCTTTTGCTTGTGTCAGTCAGAGTTATTGCTCATGGTAATCTAAATACCTTCATTCTTAAAATCTGTTTCATGCCCCATCCTTCTGTCAGAAAAGGTTGCTCAAGCCGCAGAGCAGAACCCTGTCCTATCATCATTAGAAACCTTTCTTGAAGGACTCCCAGATAAATCACCTTCCTTTGAGAAGTAGGGGAAGACCTTCTGTGACATTGTTAAAGGCTACTCAGTCTTCTAGGAAGCTTAATCTTTACTGGAGGAAAAATGGTGGTGTGTATATATGATGTAGTTGCAATAAAAAGAGTAAGATGATGGATTGGAGGAGGGCTTTAGCGGTTCAGTGATCAAGCTAAAGAAAATCCAATCCTTGGCATCTTGGAATGATCCCTCTCTGAAACCCTGGAGAATTCCATAAGAAGCAGCCAGTTGGATTTGTTATGATTGCACATCATGTTTTCTTGCTCCTCAATATCCACCTTATGCTTGATTTCCTTCTACAAGTTAAAAAAATGGGGAATAAAATGTGTTTGTCTCTCCAGATTTCTGCTTTCCTTTTCATGGCTGATAGTCATCTCCCAATGGCCTGTGCATCTCTCCATGCAGTAGGGCATGAAGTGACTACCGTCCTGTATGAAAAATGTGTATGGATGAGTTTGTATTCCAAAGGATGCATGCCCTGGATGGGACCAGTGAGGCCTGCAAGAGCAGCATTACTATTAAGCAGACAGGAGGGGCAGATGCTGAGTGCCAAGTGCTGGAAAGCAGTGTGCAGGACTAAACGAGAGAACTGTGTATGGCTTTCCCAGCATTCCAAGCTAGCTTACAGATCTCATGGATGGCTGAGCAAACAGTTCTGTTTTCAGCACCAAAATAAGCTACTCTGGTCAACTTTAATGCATGGAATGGAGGGGAAAGACATTTTTGCTTTCACCTCTTAGAGTAACTCAGGAGGGAAGGCTGACCGACACACAAGCAGCCAAGGAGTCTGCTGCCACGTGCATACCCAAGTTATACAGTTCAAATACAGAGCACAACAGGGAAGGCAGCAGCCACTTCAGGATTTTCCTTAATATTTAGCAGCATAAAAATAGGGTGAATAGATAAATACACACATAACCTCAGGCATACTGAGAATTAAATGACACAAAGGGTTTAGTAGACTGATACTGGGCAATGAAGGAAAATGGAAGTTTGGAACAGAGCCACAAGTGCAACCAGTACAATTATCAAAACCTAAGATCCCAACCCTGCAGAAGGAAGGCATTATTGCACCAGTTGAAATACGTATTGACTGGATCAGCAGCCCGATAAGGGAGGAAACCATCAGGCAAACTGAGAATCAGCATTGATCCAAATTCACTTAGTAGAGTTCTCAAAGGAATCCACTCTCCATGTGAGGATGTACCACTGCAGCTCAGTCTAGAGCAGAAGTGCTCACAGTTTGCAAAGTCAGGAACAGATTTTAGAAGGTGGACCTGGAAGTTGTTCAGCCACTAGATGGCCCTTCATATACTCTTCAGCAGATACCCTGGTTAAAAATGCTATCTAGGATTAGTCCTGCTCTTGGAGTTTCAAAAGAAGCAATCCAGGGCCATGATTCCAAACTACAGCATGTTCTCATAAACCATTATAGACCATGATGCAAATAAAAATAAATAGCCGAGCACTGCAAAGAGACTACAGTACATGCAGCTAATATGTTAGGTTTATGATGTGAGTATACAGGGAAATCAGGGCAAGGAGCATATACTCCAAATATAACCTTCTGGAAATCAGCAAAAATGGCTCTGTAGAACAGGCAGTAGAGTCCATTAAGCAAACATGATGATGAGCTTCAGGCACTTAGATCACTCTTGAGGACATAGAACCAGGAGTTGTTCCATATTTTTAGTGAGATAAAGAACTATGTAGAAAGGATGCTTATGGAAGACAAAGTGGTTCTCCCAGGAGCTCTGAGTAAAGGCATTACGAACAAAATCCACACTGCACCTCTGGGAAAAGAGCCACGCCTACGGCAAGTGCCAAAGTGTGTTTACTGACCTGGCCTAGATGCCCACTTGAGAACATGTGTGGAGAACTGCACAAAGAATACAGTGACAAACAGCAAAAGGAGATATTCAACAGAGAGAAGTATGACAATTAGACAAACAAGACAGAGGTGGCTGGTACAGTGGCCAGCATATCTGGGTAGCTATGAATCCTACTAGAGCTTATCAGACCATCAGAAACAAAGAGTAGGTGTCTATGGGCAGGCCATGTGCAAACAGTCTGTAGCCCCATTCACTCAAATAAGTCAACTATTTGTTTTAAATTGCTGAAAGGAAAGACATATAAATATGTGTGGAGTTTAGAAGGACAACCAGCAGCAGCAAGTAGGTGCAGCTTGAACGAGGAATAGAAAGTGAGGAGGAGGAGGAGGAAAGAAGAAGAAGAGGAAGAGGAAGAAACAGAGGTAGAGTGCTAAAGAGGCATGGGAAAAGCAGAAGGCCTGAAACGTACTTTGTGAAAAAACATCTCAATAAAGTGCACTATTTATATGAATCTGGGAGTGTCTCTTTTCATTATCAAACAGTATCACATAGAACAACCTCTATCTAGACACAGGTCTTGCTTCTAAAAGAGGAATAATAGGAAAAGTAGGCTATTAGTGATGAACACACTCTAATGAATGTGAACCATTGCAACACTAACTAGAAACAAATTAACCTGCACCCTCAGACATGACCTAAGTCTATGATAACTAGCTTCAGTCTACAGAGATTTATAAGGCTGCAAGTAAACCCCAAGCTTAGCCTGCCATGGCCTTCTCATAAATAGATCTTGACATTTCTGCTTGATGGAAAGTGGACTGTATTATACAGCAGAAGAGGGGAAGCTAATTTTGGAAGCGACTGTCAAGAGCACTGCTGTGGAGGGCCCTTGAAACTCCATCTGTTCTACCATACCTCTGCAACGAGGTAGGGAGGAGTTGGCTGTGGACACTTAAACGAAAGAAGGCAAGGCAAGAGCCAATAATCTGATTTCATTTTTAAGTGTTTCTTCCCAGCTGGTTGTAGTTGTAAAGACATTAAGGACAGCCAAATAATGTATTAGTTATTAATATCTGATTGCTCTGGAAATAAACAGGAACAAGTGAATATCAGTTTCTCCTTTTTCTGTACTCAATTTTTGAAAATCTCAGATTCTTTCCTCCTCCCAAAATGTAGAGGCCTGTACATTTTGAAAACCAAACTCTTACCCAAAAACCTTGTTCAAACTGTAATGAAATGATCTTAATGTGCATTGAGCATTTCATGTTTTACTACTGTCAGTCTGTCTATCTCTGATTGCTCTGAGAACTTTTAGCTTCTAGCTCTGCATTTTAAAACCCTCATCCAGCTATTATATCCATGTACTTGTGCTATTGTCATTGTTTTTTGCCAGGCAGAGTAAATGAATTGCAACTTTCTCTTTGATGCTGTCATTAGGGTGGTTGTTTTAGTGAAATGAATTGTTAGGAACTCAGTATTATATTGATTATTAAGACTCTCTGTTCTGTGATTCATCTTTTGTGATTACATTAATTCTTGTGTTGCATCTCTATTTATTGTGAACCCAAGTTGACCATAAGTATATAAATCAACTTAACTTGACTATTGCCTTTCCCAGGAGTCAGGTTACCCTAATGAAAATTCATACCATATTACAATGGCCTTTGTTGTGGAATGCTGATTCATATGAATTTTCTCTCTCTTAATGTGGCCCTGGACTCATTTATTTATTTAAATCAAACCATGGCAAACAAATACCACACGCTGAGAGTCAGTGAGTCTGTAGCACAGAATATTCCCAGTGTACACATACAACATATGTCTTTTTGCAGCCTTAGGAAGAGTCAAAATTAGAGTAAAAAAAATAGAGTCCCTAGGGGTTTTTTTCCCTATTATATATTTTACGGCCCCATACATTACTCAGAACTTAGTCTCATGGAAATTAAAATTCAAGAGGACTTGCTCCCTGTGAACAAGATGGCAGCCTTAAAATGTGCTTACTGATTTTATTTATTTTATTCTGTATGCTCCTCAGAATAAGAGAGCAGAGTATACTTTTAAAAGTTATTAGCAGCAGCATCCTAGCCATGATGACCTAGAAGGAAATCCCACTGAGTTCAGTGAAACTTTCTTTCAAGTAAATGTGCACAGGACAGAAATCTCGATGCCCCAGTTAAGGTAGGAACAATCCAAAGAAGAGGCTTGGACTCAGTAGCTGACCTTCCCAAACCAAGGACCCCCAAGGAACTGGGGAAATTCAAATGTAGCCTGAAGACCCTCACAACCTTGTCTCTCACCCTGAATAACCACATCCCAACACTACTTTGACTCCTGATAGGCAGCAAAGGATCTAGCGAAAATCCAAGATTTGCTTGAGGGGTATTTTTTCAGCTGCCAAAAGGAGTTTCTAGAAATGGTATATAAGGAAGCAATCTTCTAGTTCCTAGATGGCATCTGAAGGACCATAGGAAAGTTAAGATTCCAAGATCTGAGGCTGGATACTGTGTTCCAACCTCAGAGTTGGGATTCACTGCTTCTCCACCCCATCACTGCTAGTGGGGGAAAAATTATACAGTACTAGCTCTTCCCCAAGGTTGGAAAAACAACCTTGGTGAGGTACAAGGAAATTTTGCAGAGAATGGAACAGTGGAAAGGTGAAGGTATCAGGTATTTTGCAGCCAATCCAGCCTCATCCCCTACTTCTCCAGCTGGAGAGGCCAAAAAGCACATCTAGGAGAAGGTGCAGTAGAGAAATGTCTTCATCAAAAGAAGCATTATCATTAACTCCAAGCAAATTAAGGTCAGTTATGGACAGTGTCATCATTTCCCACAGAATCAGGCCAAATGCAAAAGTGATTTTATTTTATTAGGGCATTTCTAACCCGTCCAATTACTGTAAGTCTCTGGACGGTTTTTAACATAGAAACAGAGCGAATCAGAAGGGGACTCCTGGGCCATCTAGTCTGACCCTTGACTCCAGTCGGCTCCACTCACGACATGCCCACCCACCATGTAGACGTCCAGCCTATCCTTGAACACCCTCACCAATGGGGCCTCAGTGACCTCTCGTGGAAGCCCATTGCACACCCTCGGGGTCCTAACTGTCAGGAAGTGCTTCCTGGCATCCAAACGGAACCTTGGCTACCTGAGCTTTGCTCTGTTGCAGCGCATCCTACCCTCCTCTGCAGGGGAGAACAGGTCTCTACCCACTTCCATGTGACACCCCCTCACATACCTGTATGTCGCCAGCAAATCACCAATAAATACATCCTGATAAATATGTCATAAAAACCCACAACTGAGGATAAAAACATAATTAAAAATATTTAAACTTTAAAATACCAGGTAAATAAAAAGGTCTTGACCAGATAATGTAGGCGCCAGGTGAACCTCTCTGGGCATTCCATGATTGTCCTGTCGGTGATCACACCACCTTCCTCCAGAGCTTTCTTGGGCTTCCAGGGCTTAATGCCAACACATCCATCTTCTGGATCACTCACCATCATGTGAGAACACCCACATCACAAATCTTTATGGAATCAAGGTCACCTTTAATAATATTGGAGGATTTGATGTCATCATGAAGCAGCTTCTCATTGGTGTGAAGATACTTCAGTCCTCTTGCCATATCCAGGGCAACCTTGAGGATCGTGGCAGCTGGAAAGGGTCCCTGTTGTTTTGTACTCCTTTCCACAGTTAGATTGTTGAGAGACTTTTCTCCCCCATATTCCATGGCAAACCACATGCTACCAGCTTCTGCAAATGCACAATACCCCTCAATGATGAAGATACTTTAAAATTCTGGCTTCTTCATTCAGTCTCTTTTGATAAGTATTTTGCTGGATGGAAACACATTTGGGATTTTACTTCTTCATAGCCCAGGGAGAGCAAGAGGTACCTCTGGGAGATCTTTTCATGAATAAACATATACTCCAGTTCTGTAGCCAAGCACCTGCATGAAGGGAGATGCTGGAATAACTACTGAAGAAGAAAAGCAGCCCTGATCTTGGTTCCCGTCCCACACACATATGTTGGGCATCGTGAAGGCTATCGCAGCAGCCAAGGCTGCATCCTGCTGCCAAAGGGGTGTGAGTGAGCAAGCGAGTGACCTGAGCCACCATACCACTCCGCCTTGGAGGGGCAGCTGGGCAACGCTAGGATAAGGCTTCTAACTAAAAGCCTTTACTATGTTAAAGCTGACCGACCAGGCTGGCTTTGTTGAACAAAGGAAGAACAGTTCAGAAATCAATAATAAAAGAACCAAGTGAAATCAGAATATTGGCCATTGGGGAAATATGGCTTAATGATTTCAAATGGAGTACTTCCTTTCCTACTAAACCAAACAGTGTGGACTCCAGCTTCAAGGCAGTCCTACCTACCTAAGGGCCAGTCACTTTGGCATATCTGTCCACTTAACCTGCTGTAGCATCCTTGGATTAATGATGTTAAGTCCACCCCCCACTTCCCATTATTTTGCTCACTAAACTTTCCAGCAGAACTTGAATCTGTCTCTCAACAACATCCTGGCTTATCTTTTGGTCCATTGGCCTTGGCATTTCAGCTTCAGATTCTGGCCTTACCTTTTGAATCAGAATCTATCACCTTTGAAGATTCTTTAATAGGATGGCTGAGGTCAATCCCTACACCAACATTTCTAACATTTGAAGATCAGTTGGCTCCAGTTATTGTATTTTGGTTGTTCTCTGCTTATAGGACAAAATGACAATTATAATTGCATTTACATTTAATACTCAGGTTTTCTTCTTTTTCCCCTGGACATGGTGACCGCAATTATTCCCACAAATCAGATTAGCCTTGTTGGCTTCAATAATTAAGGTGAATGAAGTAGCTGAACTCTACATAGTTGTTCTCCAGGTCCCAGTAACTGCCAAGTCTAATGCATTTTGGCAGGAAAATATAGTTTTTTCAGCTTGAACTTAAAGGCAACTGATGCTGAATAAATCTTGGCAGGTTTTCCAAAACTCCTCAAGAAACTCTGAAGAGAAAGCTTACCATAGGTTTGACTTGTTATCCACAGCACAATGCCTGAGACAACAAGTTGATTAGTCATAACTAAAAAATAATCAAACCTCACATTACTTTGAAAGCCTGGCAGGCTTAGAATAAGCAACGTGCAAATAAGAGTGATGCCATGTTGTGTTGCAAAGGGGGTTTCCTTCTTTCTGTTCTCTTAAAACTAAATTCCCACAGTAACTCAACAAACTAGAAGGGGATACACTTGAATATGAGATGGCACTAGTGAACTGTCATACCTCTAGAAATACAGATGAAGGAGTATGTGTTTCAGCTCACTGAGTAAGATGTGCTTTAGACTTTCTCAGGGAGTAAGAGCATCAAGCATTTCCATTGCCTCCATTTCCAAACTTAGTTCAAAGGGTCAGTATGAATTTTGATTCACATCAAGTGAAAGCACTTTTTCCCTCTTCGACTGAGGAGGAACTTGTGTTTTCTCTTCTACTGCTTCCCTTGAACATCTGAAGTGGTTCTAACTGATGCATGCTTGTCAACTGCTCCCTGTTGAACTTTTCAAAGACAGAATTTATAGGAGAGAGGCAGGGGAGAAAGGGAGAGAGGAACTGACTATCTGGCTTACTTCATTGCCTAATCATTTAACATTATATCCACATCCCTGTAAAGAAGAGAAAATAGGCAACAGGTCCATAAAGGTTGGCTCTTTATTGTCCTGAAATACTGGAGTATTCCTGCTTACATCTCAGCCAATTTTTGTTTCTGTTTGTTTGTTTATCTCTAGGAAAACACTTCTGGCCCCAGCCCATGAGTAATTGCCTCACTGCTCACAGAACTCACTTTCTTATGCCAAGGAAGTTCAACCAACATCCCCACCCCAGAGTCCTCATGACTCTGAGTCTGTGAGCCAATCAAGTTTTCAGCAAAACCTGGACCAGTCTGTAGAACCTATAGGGTATTGCAGATATTACAACATTATAAGGCATGCACAACAGTTGAGTTGGGGCCAGTGATGTGAGCAAGTGAAATATGTTCCCTTCCAAATCTGTGCATACTCAGAGGAACTTCTGAATAGTGCTTATGAGCACTTGGCTCTTTGATGCACCCCTGCTTCCTAATATTTATTTGTCTTGCCCAAATGTTTCAGTGAAAATCATAAAATGGGCTATAGTAGTGGAAGAGGTGCATGATTTGCAATGTTTGGCCTTGTTGAGGTTCTCCAAATGTTTATCCAAAGATAGATTTTGCTGATTTGCATTCCCGAACACAGACATCTCTCTTTGTGCATCTTTAAAAAACAAAATCAGGAAAAATCATCCTTGTCCTGAATGGGGTAGCACTCCCTCTGAAGGACAGGGTCCGCAGCTTGGGGGTACTTCTCGACCCGAAGCTGACCTTGGAAGATCAAGTGTTGGCCGTGGAGAGAAACACTTTCCATCGGCTTCGGCTGATCCATCAGCTGCGTCCCTACCTGGAGGATGATTGCCTGGCAACAGTGATGCATGCATTGGTCACTTCCCGATTAGACTTCTGCAACGCGCTCTACATGGGGCTGCCCCTGAAGATGGTCTGGATACTTCAATTGGTGCAAAGTAGAGCTGCCAGGTTGCTGACGGGGACTGGGCGTTGTTCTCATATAACCACAGTCCTTCATCAGCTTCACTGGCTCCCCATTGAAGTCCGGGCCTAATTCAAGGTGCTGTTGCTTACCTATAAAGCTCTAAATGGCTTGGGACCTGGGTACTTGAAGGAGCACCTCTGTCCATACTTGCTTTCCCGCCCTCTAAGATCGGCGGCAGAGGCCCTTCTCTGGGAACCCTCTGTGAAGGAAATTAGGTGGGTGAGTACCCAGAGGAGGGCCTTCTCTGTGGTGGCACCCCATCTGTGGAATGCGCTCCCCAGAGAGGTCTGCCTGGCGCCGTCATTAATTGCTTTTCAGCGCCAGGCCAAGATCTTTTTATTTAAATGTTATTTTAATTGATTGTTAAATTATTTATTGCTTTTATCTAACTCCAGGATGTTTCCAATTCTGTATATTTTTGTATATTGTTATTTATTTGTTGGAAGCCGCCCCGAGCCTTATGTGAATGGGGCTGCATACAAGCACTCCAAATAAATAAATAAATAAATAAAAGTACATTTTTGATTGAAAAAATGCACATTTGTAAAATGTGTGAATATGCATAATGGTATTTCCACAGTTTTAGAAACAGATATGCAGTACAGTTGTTCATGAAAAGGAACACTTTTAAATGCCAATGAACAATTGGGAAACTTAAATTACTTCCTGAGAAATGGGTTTCTGTTTGTGTTGATGGTTGCAAATGGGTTGTGTTTGCATTATTTGGGGGCAGAAACAATCATAGCAAAAAGCTCCCCACACCCCTTCAGCGAAGTCCTACCTAATGGTTTTGAGAAGGTTCATTGGTGACTGAAATCATCTTATAGTAGACCATGACCCATCACCATTGTATGATCTCCTGATGAAACTGGACAATAACATAAGATTTGAGAGGTGACAGAGTAAACTCCATTGGGTGATTTTCAAGGAAAAGACACTCCACTTGTCTTCAACTGATTCATCTATGCCTTACCCCATAGCTTTCATAATATCTGGGCATAATGCTAAAGCATGAGAAGATAGGATTAGGATGAACTGGAAAGGAGAAAGATGGGTTTGTAGACTGTTCTCGCCACTCAGATTTTCAATTGAGTGTAGATGCAATTTGAATCTGTGTATGTCTCCAGCTTGCCAAGAATTACTTAAAGGGGTTTTCCATAAGAGAGACATGCTCTTGTGAGTTTATTGTCAAACTCCCCCAAAAGAAATAAGGACCTCAAAAGCAGAATGAAGAGCAAACTACACCAATGCTTCAAATTCCTCTCTTTTACAACATAAAATGGTCATCCAGCACAGTGCTATCATAAAATTAAATCATTCTCACTTGTCGTTTCATAGGGTCTATGCTGACAGATTAAAAACTACATGGCAAAATGTAATTTCCTAAACTGAAGGTGTAAGAAGAATGTGAAATATCATCCCTTTTCAGAGGCAGCTCACTCAGTCTGGTTTCTTTTTGGGGGTAGAGCATGACTCACAGCTGGGTACAATTGAAGACTGCTATCTGCCTTGCGGGTACAAACAGCACTTGTCTTGAGAGCACTACAGGAAACAGTGGAAAGCGACAGTTCCTTTAACAAAAGTTACTCACCCCCGATGCCTCTCCTTTGGAAGAATCCCTACAACAGCTGTCGTCTTAAAGATATTACGCTATCCTGCTCCAGAGGCAAAATACAAAGATACATTTGGGTTGCACTTAATCATAGCTAGAGTAGACCTATTTTGTGAGGCACATCATTGGTAACTAGGGTGTTCATAGCCTCTTTGAGTTGGATTAGTCATGACTACAGTAGACCCATCCAACCTGAATTATGTAGGCCCCGTGGAGATCTTCTAAGCATGACTTAATCAGCAATAAGCACTGTGAATATGAGAAAGAAACACTATAAAATTGGAATCTCTACCCTTAACATCCGCAGGAAGACTCGTGTAATCATGAAACCATGGAATAGTAGTAAGAAGGGGCCAAGGGGCCAACCCCCTGCTCTGTGCAGAATTCCAGGTTAAACTATCCCTCTCAGATGGCTGTCTAGCTATGTCTTGAATGCCTCTAGTGTAGGAGTGCCCACCACCTCCCCAGGTCATTGGGTCCATTATTGTACTGCTGTGACTGTCAGGAAGGTCTTCCTGATACTTAGTCAGAATCTGGCATCCTGTAACTTGAGCCAGTTATTCTATGTCCTGCAGTCTGGTATGATCAAGAATTGATCCTGTTCTTCCCCTTTGTGACAGCCTTTCAAGCACTAGTAGAGTACTGTCCTATCCTCTCATTCTTCTCTCCTCAAGGCTAAACATGTCCAATTCTTTCAATTTCTCCTCTCAAGGCTTTGCTAATTGAGAGTGGTTCAATTATCTGCCCATTGCTATGTACCATGTTAGCTTGCAAGAGGACCCTCCATGTTCAGTTGGAAACATGTTCACACCCCACCTCCCTCTCAACATTTCTGTTTTACTCTGGTAACAGAGAATATCATTCTGAAGAAGAAAGCTTCTCGTATCCATGAAGATTCTGTCCATGAGTGAATGGTCTCCAGTATACAGCACAGTGTGCCAGAGATAGGAAGCTGCAGTACGTGGCAAAGGCACTGGAAAAGTATGTGAAGAATTCCCATGACTAGAGGACAATAAAGGGTGAGACGGGGACAGGGCTAGCATGATCCCTGTCCTCACATGTTTCCTTTAACCCTTTCAAAGCACCTGAATAGGGTTTCATATACTTCCACATATAGCACCATCCTGTCACTGGCTCACCAGCTTTATACTGGAGCCCATTCACACATTCAACTGCCTAGACAATGAAAATTCAGGAAAAATAAATCCACTTGTGCTCCATCCATAACTTATTCCAGACACCAACAGTAGCTTTTCCCAGAAAGTAATGACAGTTCCATTGTCTCTGTAGCCACTTCTTTCGGCACAACTAGCAACTGTGAATTCCTTTCCCGTATTCTTTTCTGGAAGAGATCCTGGGGCCAGGGGGAGGTAAGAAACACAAATAATAAAGCCAAGTTGGGCAGGGGAGATGGTACTCATCAATATTTGTACTGACAGATTGCTGTTTTACAGAAAACCTACTGGGACTGCTGTTTGGGAAGAGAGCGTGTCGATAGCAGATGCACGCACAGCTGCAGGAGCCCACTGGAACATTCAAGGCAGCCACATTTGGCAAGGTGGAAAAAACTTCAGGGACGAGTTTGAAATGTCTCTGTTTATACTGCCCTTATATTAAGCCCCAAAGAACTGAGAACAGATGCACTTTCCGGGTGTTCACAAGGCAGAACTGACAGGAAGGAGTTAATGTTTCAATCAAGAATTTCAATTGGATGCACAAGCTTGTTGGCTCAACCCTTGAGCTGTAAAGCTGAAAACAAGGGAAGGGGGAATCCCAGGAAATAATAAAGATGTGTCCTTACAATTGGACTGTTCAATAACATTTAATGAGATTCTTTTTAAACACACACAAGCCCTCCAAAATGCAGATGTCCAAATGCTCTAAAATTAATTATATTTGAACCATGCAGAAATTCAGCCAGCAACTAATAACTCAAAGCAGCAGTGCAACACCCAAGAACATACAAGTAAACACACTGTCTCCCCTCCAGCCCACCCCCTGCATATACCAAGACTTGGGAAAAAAAAATTTACACGTGAACTTCCTTGAGCTGCTATCATGGTGCATATATGACAGCAGTTTTAATTATGTTCATATCAGGGTCTCTGCTCCTTTTAATCGATTGATGGTCTTGCAGGAGGATGGCATTATGATCGCATTTCAATCTGTGCATGTTGCACAGGATTCTGCTCTTCAAATTATCCCTGAAGGTTCATACCATGAGCAATTGGAACAGATGGGTGGAATTTAATTTCTCTGCATGTGTTTTACTGATTTTCCTCCTGTAGCCCCCACTCCCAACCCAGCTATCAGATGAAATATAGTCTCTCTGTTCAACCTGTAGCTGTCACACTCTTAGGAACACGTTGTGATTTGAAATTTCCAGAGCTCACACAATTCAAGTGCTGATTTCAGGTTCGAGAGGACCCTGGTTAAAGTGCCTTCTTGTAGACCCATTGGGTCACCTTCAGTGTTAGTCCCTGGTGGTGTCATTGCCCAGCAACATCATTCTGAAACTGCCAGGCCTCCAGGTCTAGCTGCTACTTTAATTTCTTACAATGTCCGTGACAAAGCACTGCTCTGGGGAATTGTAGGAACTTAAAATGGAAGCTAGACCAAAAGTGGCAAGTGCTGATGCCAACTCTGATTAAGGCATACAGAGCTGAAATAGACAATACTTGAAAGCCATATCTAGCAGCTACGGCTTTTTCTTTTTCTTTTTTTTACTCCAGAATAGACAAGAATGGTGATGCAGATTATGATTTACCCAGGTGGGAGTTGGGCTTATGGGAGCTTTTAAGATCTGGGGTCCCCAATCATTGCTGCTAGGTATGGCTTTAAAGTAATACCTAGTTTGGCCCTTTGGGTCTCTGGTTTATACCTTTACCCTCCCATGACTTCCTTCTGCCCTTCAGTTGCTGTTGCCCATGGCACTCACACTTATTTTCTCTGCCTTTTGTGCTACTGTGTGCCACCGCCAAATTGTGGATTGCAACGGCACAAAAGCAGTCATCCAGTAACTGCACAAATGTAAGCGCAACCCTGGTGAAAATTGTTTTCCATGTGATCATGGGCAGGAGGGGCAGATTCCAAAGTTAGCCCAGCCAGGAGCAGGAGAGAACCCAGAGAAGGGAGAAGGCGAGCATGATCTGCTTCCTCCAAGGTGGCAGTGACATTTCCCAGACTTGAAAAAAATGACTGGGAGCAACAGAGAGACATGTGTGAGCAGCAGGACCACGTTCTCCCACAGTTTAAACATATTAAATAGTGGCACAATCCTATCCATATTTAGATAGAAAAGAGTCAAATCAACAAAAAAAAAATGATGGCAAGAAGCCCATAGGGATTTTCACCAAGGGTTCACTTAACCATATTGTGTCTTTCCTCTAGTCTGTGAAAAGATTTACCTGTATTTTTGAGCTTAAGTTATCCTTGTGAGTGGTCCAAGAGTAGCATACATCTCTGGGTAACGCTGTAGCCTCTTCCACCACCCAACATCTGGAACTGGAATGACCTATAATAAAAGTTACCTTGCCATGGAATTTGGTTAAAGCTGAGGAAGCTGGAGAAATAGCAGGTCACAAAAGAGACTGTTTTACAATGAAGGGCTGGTCTATCCTGTGGGTGCCATATAAAGATGGCGGTAATGGGGAGAACACAGTTCTTGCTTCAGTTCTATGGAAAGGAAACCAAGATTCTTCCCAGGGAAAAGCAGTCTGAGCAGTGCCTAGTGCAATTTTGGGCTTCCAACTTGTGCATTCAAAAAACAAGGGAAAATACCCTGTTGGAATCAGTCATCCAGGCAACGTGGTCAAACACTAGCTTCTAATCTGTTTCAGTGAGATGCACTAGATTCCTTGCCAAAGCTCATCCGACCATTATCTTGGCTGTGTGACGTTTTGGTTCCAATATGCTTACCCTGCGTACATATCCAAAGTGTTGTACTTGTAATGACCACTTTAGCATAAATGTGGTTCAGGCAGCTTCTCCTTGGAGCTCCATCTATGCATCAGAGCCCCTGAAGAATTTCCCTTTGTCTACAGCTAGTGGTGCCCCAGACGAGAGTGAAACACACACACACACACACACACATCATTCTCCTGAACTTAGCCATTCCCGAGAGCTGGGTTAGGGGAGATGTAGCAGAACCTTTTTTATATATCTGCAATAATCTATGGCACATAAAGAGAAATTAGGTTGACACATTCTTGGAATTCAAAAGTCTGTTTTAGCAGCTTAGTTATAATTTGAGAATCCGTGCCAGATCATGAAGCAGGAAAAGCACCAGCATTTTAGAAATGCCAGCTTACTCTAATCACTTTGACATTTCCAGTCATTAAAGTGTGTTGTACTTGACTAATGTGAAATCCGTTTATTTAAAAAAAAAAATGGAAGAAGAGCTTTGTGCATCCCAGTGAGGGGCAGGAAATGCCAGCTTTCATTCTCCCTCTTTGCGGCAATGATGGCAAAATGCCGCCTCTTATGCAATTTGTCTTTCCTCATGAAATAGGTCACTTACCTGCAGAGATAAATGGAGAACTAAAAGACTTGCTGGGATCTCTCTCTTTTGGGAAAAAAAATCCTTACCAATAGGCTTTGTAATATCCTACACAAACCTGTCTTGGTACCAACTACTTTAGAATGGAGGACATGGAGGATGCTTTCTAGGAATCTAGGATAAGTTGAAGCATTATCAGCTCTAAAACAGTTTTAAGCACCTAGAGCTACGTCTAAACATAACTCCTGTTCTCCTGTTATGCCAGTTAGTGCTGTAAAAGATGGATTCAATGCATGGAGATTGATTCTCCATGAAGTACATTCTGGACATGAAGTTTCTCTGCCCCACCTAGGTTGACTATTGGTCCTTCCTGCACAGAAACCTTATCTGAGCAACAGAGTCTTCATGAGTTCTGATCTGTTTAGATCTGCTAGAAAGAGAAAAGGGGTGGGGGACACGTGCTTACAGCATTAAACATCACTTCAGATCTCAGCTTCTTGAAGGAGAGGCAGAAAATCAGAGCCCAAACCAGAACTTATTCTTCTGCTTTGGCATCATGCTTTGACTCAGCCACTCAGATTCAGATCCAGTTCCCCTCCCCGTATAATAATGATGGTGGAGCTTACACCTATAAAAGGATTATCACTTCCTAAAAGAATGGCATCAGCCAGGAAGTACCATTCTGTTTCTCCCACCTGGTATATGATGTGACTTGACCATTTGCATTGCTTGCCCCAGTATTAGTCTAAATAAATATGTTGAATTGTGGCATTCTATCAGACAAGTAAGACCAGTGCTCCCCTGTGATTCTCCTCTCACTTTAATTAGGTTTTAGAAGTATTGTGAGTTGGGGGCAAGAGGCGTACAATGTTCACTTTCTGAAAGATGTTAACTAAATTTTAAATGCCTTGTACCAAATCACCCCCCTCCTCTGAGTTTCCAAATAGTCCAGTAAATTAATTCTCAGCTACTTACCTGGTTTAGAGTTAATTCATCTCTGGTCCTGAAATCCCATTTCTCCTAGGAAAGGAACCAACTGCACATACATAATATAGCATGCATTACTAATTCCTATCTGTAATCTAATATATAGGCATTTGAGTTTCCTCTGCCAGATACATATTTTCCTTGTAGGACTTCTACTGTCATTCCAGCTACATATTTATTTATTTCTGGTTCACCTGATTTCACCCCATCTGCTAACTGTCCATCTCTGGCTACGTGGAAAAGCTGATGGTCTGTCAATAAGAATTTGCCTCGAGTCACATCCAAGTGATATAGACATAAGCACCAACCTTCTCCTATCACCTTGATTGTTCCAATGATATTTACCACAAACCTGAACAGAAATGTGCATACACACTAGGCATTCTTAATAACAGCAATTCCAGAAAATAGCTGCAGTATTTATGAAACTGATTAGTAGCTCAGGAAATAGGGTCTTCCTTAATTTGATTAAACACTTCATGATACAGACCCCTACAATAACTTTGGATTTTCTTTGCAATATACTGAAGTTCAACTTGCACTCACCTTCACAATGAAGGAGAGATGCTGGCTTAGGTTTCTGAAGATGTTCAGAACCCTTTTATCAGGTCCACTTTCAGAGCTTCATTGTGTGGTAATCAGAGTGGTCTTCTTCTCTGATAGCATCCACAAGGGAAAGGCTGGCATTTCACCTGTGGCTATTTATATTTATATCCCACTTTTCCTACAACATGAAACTCAAAGTGGCTACTTGGTATTCCCAGCTATGCACTGGTTGAACATGGGAATAAAAAAACTAAGACCATTAGACAATGTGTAGGAGATCACTGCTTAAATCTTAAAATTATAGAAGTGATAGTTAATAATTTTGGTGCTCTTCTCTCTGTTAATTGGATGCATTTATCCTTGTGATAGCCTGCTGTTAGACTGTTATGTTTTGTTGTTGAAGCCGACTGCTTCAGTGACTCCATCTAGCCACCTCATCCTCTGCCGTCCCCTTCTGCTTTTGCCATCTATTGTTCCCAGCATTAGGCTCTTCTCCAGGGAGTCCTTCCTTCTCATTAGGTGGCCAAAGTATTTGAGTTTCATCTTCAGTGTCTGGCCTTCTTAAGAGCAGTCAGAGTTGATCTCCTCCAGAACTGACTGTTTTGATCGCCTTGCGGTCCAAGGGACTTGCAGGAGTCTCCACCAGCACCACAATTCAAAGGCCTCAATTCTTCGGCACTCAGCTTTCCTTATGGTCCAGCTTTCACAGCCATATATTGCAACTGGGAAAACCATAGCCTTGACTATATGCACTTTTGTCGGCAGGGTGATGTCTCTGCTTTTTAGTATGCTATCTAGGTTTACCATAACTTTCCTCCCAAGGAGCAAGTATCTTTTAATTTCTTGGCTGCAGTCCCCATCTGCAGTGATCTTGGAGCCCAGGAAAATAAAATCTGTTACTACCTCTATTTCTTCCCCATCTATTTGCCAGGAAGTGAGAGGACCGGATGCCATGATCTTAGTTTTCTTAATGTTGAGTTTCAAGTCAACTTTTGTGCTCTCCTCCTTCACCCACATCAAGAAGCTCTTTAGTTCCTCTTCACTTTCTGCCATGAGAGTGGTATCAACTGCATATCTGAGGTTGTTGATATTTCTCCCAGCAATATAATTCCAACTGGTGATTCATCTAGACCTGCCTTTCTCATGATGTGCTCTGCATATGAGTTAAATAGGCAGAGAGACAGTATACAGCCTTGCTGAACTCCTTTCTCAATTTTGAACCAATCAGTGGTTCCGTGCCTAGTTCTCACTGTTGCTTCTTGATCTGCATATAGGTTTCTTAAGAGACAAATAAGATGGTCAGGTACTCCCATCTCTTTAAGTACTTGCCACAATTTGTTGTGATCCACACAATCAAAGGCTTTAGCATAGTCAATGAAGCAGAAGTAGATGTTTTTCTGGAACTCCCTAGCTTTCTCCATGATCCAGCGTATATTGGCAATTTGATCTCTAGTTCCTCTCCCTCTTCGAAATCCTGCCTGTACTTCTGCTAGTTATTGGTCCACATACTGCTGGAGCCTAGCTTGTAGAATTTTGAGCATAACTTAGCTAGCATGTGAAATGAGTGCAATGGTGCGGTAGTTTGAACATTCTTTGGCATTGCCCTTCTTTGGGATTGGAATGTAAAGTGACCTTTTCCAATCCTGTGGCCACTCTTGCGTTTTCCAAATTTGCTGGCATATTGAGTGTAGCATTTTTACTGCATTGTCTTTTAAGATTTTGAATAGTTCAGCTGGAATACTGTCACCTCCACTAGCTTTGTTGTTGCTCAGACTTCCTAAGGCCCTTTTGACTTCACATTCCAGGATGTCTGGCTCGAGGTCAGTGACCACCCCATTGTGGTTATCAGGGACGTTAAGCTCTTTCTTATATAGTTTCTCTGTGTAATCTTAATTGTACTTTATTCTTGCAAGTCACCTTGAGATGCCCATGGGGCAACACAGAGGATACAAGAAATGTCTAATACCTACAAACTAAAGAACCGGGAAAAACTAAGCAAACACAGCCCTTAGCCCATGCTTTAACCACAGACAAAGGCATAGACAGAATCTGCAACTGGTACCATTCTCAGTTTTTAATGCAGGAATAAGCCATAATTCTAGGAAGAGGAGAAGACAGGATTAGTTCATGGGACTTAAAGAGATGCTTTGTCCATCCCTTATCCTTCAGGCAGCTGGTAATCTCTTTTTCACTAGCTAGCTACAGGGTAGGCAAGGCTATACAGATGTAAAATACTTTCTGTCTGCATTTCATGGATTGCCAAGTGTCTTTCATATGTTATCTGCACCTTGATAGAATCAAATTTTGTGCAAATCCAGATGCAAAATGCACAGACTTATGAACACCCCATGTGTATATTCATACTTGCCTTATAGGGAAAAAATATAGTATTGTGTGATATGTGCATGTGTGCATGTACATGTTAAATCTACAACTAAATATATATACAATTACCCAAAAATAAAAGTAAATAAAGCACACACACATAGCCCACAGCTACAGTGGTATCCACAAGTTATTCTTGTTATTTTTAGAAATTCAGACCCACCTTCTCAGAGTCCATTGCAGATTTATCTAACATACGTAACTACTGGTATCTTGTAAACCTTGCATTTTCTAAGCCTGCTCATTCATGGAAAAGGTCTTCAAAGATCAAGAATGGTAAGTATGTTAGCTTCTACACATCCACATATAATTTTGGATTAAAAATGTACTGCACAGTACAAGTCTACTGGAGGATCTGTCCATCTAGAAAATTTGGCAAGCACAGGATTTCTTAGTATGTCTAAACAAAATCAAAAGCTAATCATGACATTATCCTAAACCCATGCTATTTAATGGACTGCAGTGGTCTATCTGATACCTACTTACACACCCAGGAGGGGTATATGTAAATTATGTATAATTGCTCCTACCAGAAATATAATTAAAGTGAATTTATATTAATCTAGGGGAGCTAAAGAAAAGGATCATGATTTATGAGCAATATTGCTGGCATTTTCAAAAGGCACAAAGCCATTCAAACTGAATAAGTAAAAACTATTAGTAAGTAAGGCAGTCATAATTGGATGAGCAAAAATCTATGCCTCTAAGGCATATTATTCTATACTTCTCCAGGCAGAATGAAAGGAATAATTTATGTATAGGAAATAGGAAAAAATAGGAAAAATTGGAAAGATCCTATTAAACCTCATAAAGAAATTAAAAGAAAATGTATTTCTACCTGAGAGCATTTATTCCAAAATTACTTTTCCTGCAGTGTGAGGGTTTATAAACAGTTTAGCAAGAGTAACTGACTCAATGTTTGGTATTTTATACCTGACCTTTCTAGTGCCAGGATATGAGCAAGCCACGTGCAGAAAAGTGAAATCCTGTTTATTGCTTATATGAATTCCAAAACTTTCTAGTTTTGGATCAGAGTGACGTGAAATTTGTGTAGTTTCCTATGACATTTTACTTTTCTTTCTATTTAATGGCTCTGCAGCAGCTTTTGAA
This sequence comes from Varanus komodoensis, assembly GCF_004798865.1. NCBI lineage: Eukaryota > Metazoa > Chordata > Lepidosauria > Squamata > Varanidae > Varanus > Varanus komodoensis. The sequence goes on from NW_025335762.1 coordinate 6,509,559, forward strand.
TTTGGACAGCAAAGCTCTTTTGCTAAGCAGGCTATTCTTCTACCCATCCTTCTAAATAGATCATGCCAAGGCTTTCTAAATAAAATACTTTGTTTTGTTAATGATGACCAGCCTGGCTAGCTCTAAAGAACAAATTAACAGTATTGCAGAAATCAATAAGGAAAGGAACAAGAATAGTTAGAATACTGGCCAATGGAGAAAAACCACTGAATGAGGAGTTGATTCCAAACGGAGTCCCTCTCCTCTCTTCCAAGTGGAAATGGGCACACCTTGACATCACAGTGGATTCTCCTGTTTAAGGGCCAATCACCTGGGATATCTGACACTCTCTACCTGATGTTGGGATTCATCATGCCCAACATCTTTATTTTTAGCATGCTCACTTAACTTTCCCACAGCGATTGAAACCTCCTGATTCTCAGCAACCGATCAGCTTCTCTCTGGTCTACTTGTTATTCAGTCACAGTCATGTCCAACTCTTCACAACCCCATGGACAACATTCCTCCAGGCTCTCATGTCCTCCACCATCCCCTGGAGTCTGTCCACCCCCACACCCACCTCCCCAGTGACCCCATCCAGCCAGCTCAACCGGCCATCCCCTTCCCCTTTTGCCTTCAAACATTCCCAGAATCAGGGTATTCTCCAGTGTGTCCTTCCTTCTCACTAGGTGGCCAACACATTTGAGGTTCTCTGGTTCACTGACCCTGGGCATTTCAGCTATGGATCCTAACAGTTCCTCCTCATCTGATTCAGAGTCTGTTTCTACATCCATTGACATTCCTATTGTGGGTCCCATTCCTATACCTCATTTTCTAGATAGCAATTGTACCTCTCAGACATTTCTCCCCTCATTATGGGGGAGAAGCTATATGGACCAGGAATCCTTTTCCTTGAAGTTTCCTTTTAAAGGTTCTGCATGTGTTAATATTGTTAATACCATCTCTAGCCAGGAATGCAGAAACTTATTTTTGTATATCCATAAAATTTATCATATGGGTACAAATGGCATTGAGGAGGATTTAATTCAGTTTATGCAAAATGTACTAGCAAATTCAGGCACTGTATAAGTCCTATGTGCTTGTTCCATTCCAAAACATACATGGAGAGTGTCTTCAGACATGTATGTCAATGCCAGCACCAATATTCCCATCTGTTCCATGTCCAACTTTCCCATATCGAGCGCAAACATCTGAATGGGGATTCTGAGTATTCAAGAGAATATGGTTAGAATTCTACCAATGACTGGCAACTACAGTAACTCCTTCCATGGGACTTTTTCAAATTAAGAAGTGAGGGTAGATGGTGAGGCTGCAAAACCCAGGAGAGATGTGTATTTATAAGCAAGGGAAGGAGAAAACACCCACCACAAATGCTAAGTCAAATTCAAAAACAGGACAAAAACATTTAGAAGAACTCCTTTACAGTACTTACAGGCATATTTTTCATCTTTCATCATTATATTTCAGGCATTTTTGTCTCATTGCCCATTCAGTCCATTTTGGGGATTTTATTTATTTATTTATAGCTTTATCCTGCCCCCTACAAACATCTCGGAATGGCTTACAATGAATAAGTAGAATAAAACAAACCCCACAGCACCCAACCATTAATATACTAAAACCCAGTTAAAATCAATTAAACATTAAAATAGCTGGAAAATAAGAAGCATTTTTCCTGAAGCTGAAAAGAATGTAATGTTGGTGCCAGGCAAACCTCTCTGGGGAGTGTATTCCACTGCCGGTGCACCACCGCAGAGAAGGCCCTCGTCCAGGTACTCTCCCTCCTAATCTTCTTGAAGGAGGGCTCCCAGAGCAGGACCTCCACTCAGAGCTCAAGGGATGGGAGGGCACATAGGGAAGAAGGTGCTCCTTCAGGTACCCAGGACCCAAGCTTTATTGATCATAACCTGTACCTTAACTTGGGCCTGGACTTCAATTAGTAACCAGTGTAACCGGTAGAGGACCGGCAATTTTCCTTCTTACCCCTCTCGGTTGTATTCTTTCTTCCCCTGTTTTGTTGGAGTCTTGCACGCTTCCTTCCTCCTTCAGAATTCCTTCCCTGTTCACTGCTTTCCTTACCTGCCTAAACTGTCCTTCCCATCATGCTCCCTGCTGCCACTGTGCAACAGAGTCATCATAGTGGGCTCATGTGCATCCAGATGCACCATTTTGCTGACCCTTTTCTAAGGGGAAGAAAATGCCTGGTAAAGGTGAAAGCAAATTTGGGTGTGGCTCTGTTAGTGACTAAGGGCAGTCAGAACTTTTTATTATTATTATTATTATTTAAAGTATCTCACTGGTGCTTTGGAATGTTGTTGACAAAATTAAGACATTGCTTACAATTATACTCCCTGTAATTTATGCCATTTGACAGAAAATGCCAGCAGCCAATAATGCCAGTTCTGCTAATGAAACAGATCAGTTTGACAGCAGAATGATGGTAGGTTTTCAAAACAATTGCTATTTGCAGGCAGTTCAGGCACCAATAATAATTGATTTTTAGAATCCTTATTTTAATTAACCTTTTTAGGGATGGTCCATCATAAGACATGCTAAACATTTCAATTGCCAAGTTCTTTGTATTCCAGTGGATCTTGGAGAAGTGAAATCCTATGAATTTGGGTGGATGGTTGTCATCCCTTTACCCCATCTTCTTTACATCTCTCTTACCATATGCAGCTACAATGGATGAAAAGCCACCAGGACTGTAACTAAGGTTTTAGATATTCCCACAATTTATACAGTTAAGGTTTTAAACCAGGACTATGCCAGGAGGCAGGAGCTAGCAATCTGCTTGTAGCTTTGTGCTAACTCCAGTGTAATAGGCAAGCCAATGTTTCGTAGCTTCCTGTCTACATAAAACTAGATAGTCCAAAAGGGACCAGTGAAACATTCAGATCTGCAGCAATATCACTGAATGTAAGATACAGGAAATTTACATGGCATGAATAATGAAGGTTAAAGATTAAAATTGAAACAGATCCAATGCTTATTTGCTTTTTCCAGGAAACTAATTTTGTTTTACATTCCAACTAGCATTGCCCATAGAAACACACAGGTGTCAAATCTTCTCCTACACGTAATTCAAAGTCACACAACGGAAATAAGCACAGTCAGATGGAAGAGGCTGATATTCCTCGGATGTACCAGGATATACTTATTGCAAAGGATTGAAGGATTCAGTAAAGGTGAGCACAACATTCAGGGATATTTTACTGGTTTACGCTTTTTCATCATCTACAGTGGTCACTTTAGATGGAAAACAGGCTACTACTTACCGTGGGGTGGAAGATCTGGGAACATGCATGTTATATAATGATGGCAGAAGGTAATTAACAGGGAAAAGAAGGAATTGTAAACTCCCTTTGATTCTTTGCAAGAGGATGTAACATGGGATAGCAATATAAATGAAATCAGTAGTAGTGGTAATGGAGTATTAGTATTATTAGTAGTATTAGTACACTGGACTGCAAAGAGATCAAACCGATCGATCTTAAAGGAAATCGACCCTGACTGCTCTTTAGAAGGCCAGATACTAAAAGATGAAACTCAGATACATTGGCTACCTAATAAGAAGCAATCACTCACTGGAGAAGACCCTGATCTGGGAATGATTGATGGCAAAAGGAGAAGGGGACAGGAGAGGATGAGGTGGCTAGATGGAGTCACTGGGGCAGTGGGTGTGGACTCAGGTGGACTCTGAGGGATGGTGGAGGACAGAAGAGCCTGGAGGAATGTTGTCCGTGTGGTCGTGATGGGTCAGGCACAACTCTGCAACTAAACAACAAACCCAATAACAAAAGCTTTCTGAGAAGTTCACAACTTTTTTTAAACCAGTAGAATTTTAAGCCTTGTAAATTGTAGAACCTTTTTGTAACTTTCCTGAGGTAACAAAGCATCCCTTTAATAAATTTTGGATCATATTTGTAAATGGACAGGGTTGCGCTGAGTGAATGTATTGGCAAGGAGAAACAGTCAACTGTAGAATCCCTGTCACTGATGGCATAACAGACAATGCAAACACCAAAATACAGCAATAAAAGCAAAAAAGTCAGAGCAAATTTTGGAAGAGCTGCATGTTCTGTGAATTTCTGCTGTCTCATTTCTATAATACAAAAGAGCAATTCAAGAGAGCAGCATCCATAAGCAATTGCAGTTGGTGCGGCTCTTCAAACAGCCACCCAGTCTAAAATGTCTTGCTCAAAGCCAGGTCTTGACTGTCCAGCGATGTCACCTGAGCTGTGTACTTTGTCACAAAGGACACGGCCCCATGTTTTCTTGATTTAATGTTGTATACCCACCCATCCAGACAACTTTGGCTACTGGCAGTCTAGAAATAAGACCATGATGATCAATGCCATTTGGATACCTCCATATGTCCATAGTTCTCTGGGTGGTTTAGAACAGCTCATAAAACCATAGCATAAAATATCATAAAAATAAAACAAAATTAAAATGAATTTAAAATAGCTAAAACATGCAGTTAAAAATCACCCTGCAAAGGGAAATAGAATCACCCAGATAATCCCTTTAGGCTCCTGGGCAAACAAGAAGATATTTAAAGACTTCTGCATAAAGAAATCTAATGACCTAGAGCCAAAAAGATGGCAAGATTGGTACCAGGCAGCTTGCAGTGCAGAGGTTGCTCCATAGATGGTGGATCGCCACAGAGAAAGGCCTCCCCCTTGTGGCTACGTTGCCTCAGGGTTGGAATTCAGAGGAAGACCTCAGAGGTTGAGCACAGCATCCTAACAGATTGCGCTTGGGAAAGGTGCTCTAACCGGTCTTGCCATCCCACACTGTGCAATTGTATTGAAACATATGATGAAGAGAAATGTGTGATCTTTTATTACTCATGTATTTATCAAATAGAGGGAGGTGATGTGCTTTTAGCTCAATAAAGGCGGATTCCTGCCTTTGTAGATCTACCAATAAATATATCACAGCCAATTTTTCTTGCCACTCAGTGGAGCAATTGACTGTGCCTTTGATCATTGTATCCTTAGAGCAAATTAAATGTATGGCAAGAGGTTGAGATCTTCACACAGGTCACTGCAGAGATCTTAACCACAGCACAAGAGCAATAACAGTAGGTGAGGAAACAAATTGGGGAAATTATTTATATTCAGAATAAAGGGAAGAAACCACAGATATTTCATTCAATATCTGTGGCACTGAGAATTAACTTTTGTCAGCTCAAACTCCGAACGTTATGGAGGGTGCATGGTGGGTACCGGGAGCTAGCAACTTCTGCCTGTCCATCAAAATCGCCCATTCTTGTCTAATGATTAATATTTTGGTCCTCAGCCCCCACCAGGAGGAAAAATGGGCAGGAATGCTTAGAGCTCTGGTCCAAAACTTCTGGAGATGTAAGAACTGAACACCCATGATGGGAAAGACCAAAGTTCCATCTCGAGCAGAGTTCTATTCACGCTGTGGTAAACCATTTGCCCAAAGGAAATCCACAGGTGGGGCATGAATGTAATAGCATCCTGCTACTTATCTTCCCCAGCAACTGGGTTTTTAGAAATACACGAGAGGTAGCATATAGCCATCAGGAATAATAGTCATTGATGGTGTTAACCTCCATTCTGCAGGTGACCTGTAGGGACTCACAGAACAGAAAGCTTCTTCAAAAAAGCTCACCTTTTAAAAGACATTCAAATTGGTGACCAATTATACTGGTAGTGAATTCCATAGTTTTAACTAAGGATATCATTCTGCTTCATTGGCACCTCTAAGTCTAATTGGCTTGTAAACTGTGCTTTCAAAGTGTGGGTTGAACAAAATGTTTCAACCCTCCCTGGGGCCAGTGGGAAGGGCTTGTAACATCTGAATCCAGGAACAGAAAGTGGTAAAGAATGCCCCATGCTTTCAAGCAGAAGGATTTGCCCCCTGCCAAAGGAATATGTGTGCGTGAGAAAAAATACATCTTTCATCTCAATGTATTGTTAATTATTTAAGGGGAAAATCCCATCCATGTTTAGATGAGGAAAAACCCTACAGTGATAGAATGTACCAGGCAGAACCATTGAATCCTACAAGGCAATAAGAAATGTTACTGCTCCTACTGCACATTTTTTTCTTTTTCTTTTTCTTTGTTTGGCAAGTAATAGTCATTCTTCGTGGCATCTTTACTTGTGTTTGGTAGATAATGTACTGCCAGGCACGTCTGAATGTGTGTGGTTCATTTTGGTGCAGTTGTTATTGCCTTATATTATATGAGGATTTTATTCAGCCTTGTATACAACCTGGCCACTTAGTTGTTATTTCGTGTGACAAAATATGTTTTTGCCTCTCCGCAGACCCATAAAATGTCTCAGGGCACTGGTATCAGACTCCCTAATATCTACAATCCCTTCCTTTTGGTGAAGAAAGTTCTGCTACAAGCCATATAGCTTGGTTTGTTTGCTCTCTAGCCCCACTCTCTTTCACCAATAAAATGTTATATCTCATTTGGGAACAGAAGAACCAAAAGAAGGAAAAATAATCTAGCATGGTTTATCCTCTGTAGCAGAAGCTGATTATAGGTCACTTCAATTACAGGTGGTTAGGTTGCAGATGACAAATTTGACTTTTCCATCCAATTCTATCAACTTCACCACTCAGTGAAATTGCTGCAACATTTCATTCTGTCATTATGTTTACGTCTTGCTGTGATTTCACTCAACGTGTGAACTCTGAACCAGCCTGCGATAAGGTGAAATGAAAAGCTTGTTTTTCTCTAGTAAAAACACAACAGGGGATAACAAGGAGCAACCGAGCTGACAGAATTTGATGATACTGTGAACTGGAATATTTCTGGATAGAGGGCCAAGAGTATCTTGGTGTATTTCACCTGTATCTTGGAAAACCTGAATGGGAATCTTTTACAGCCAAAAGAGCAGCTTATTTATAGTGATTAAAAAAAAAAAAAAGACTCTCTCTAAGCTTCTCAGATAAGGTGCTCACAAGGATGTTGAAGGATTTTAGTCTTTCCAAATATAGATGCAAACTGGCCAGATCCCATACCTCCTGGATTTATGTGTGGATCAGAACATAATTTTCCTTCAGCATTGTACTTGCCTGAATTTTCCATTCTACAAGGTAAAATTGTAACATTTTTATTTTAAGCTAAAATGTGTGCACAGAGATACAATTAATTTAAAGATGCATATTTTATGAGAAATACATTCAAAATACATATTAAATACCCATTTCCATGCAGCTGTTAAACCACATGCACAAATGTTAGAAGAATGCGCAAACAGGGTGGGATGGATTAGGCATGTACACATGTAAAAATGCCATGGATGGGAAATCTACTGAACTGTCCATCCCTAGAGGGCAACCTAATTAAATGTATGCCTTCATTCTCTGCTCACCCAGCATGTTTCACCTAAATACACCAAATACACACATATGGGTGCAACATACTTATTTGCATAGTGAACATCCCAGGTAAAATATGTGAATTGGCTGTGAAGTTTGCCCTTCTAGGCACTGGTTTTTTGTCAGCATTCCTGATGCTCTGCCCATATTTGTTCATCAGGCATGCTGGTTGGTTACAGAAGGGAGCTATGTCCTTGCTTCACGTCACCCAATCAGTTAAGAGCTCAGCCCTATGTGATTTAGACAGCAAAAAGCCCCACAAGTTCCAGCATTCATCCACCCACCCTAACTGCACGACTTTGTCTGGCGTTGGGATATCCATGGAGGAACACACCTTTATACCCTGCCTCTGCCATAGTTTGCTTGCAGTTCCCTTCCAGGGAAACTTTCTTCCAGCCAACATCTTTTTAGTTTCCTCTGGTTTTCTTTTGTTTTGTTTCATTCAAGCATCTGCTGGGAAGGAGGATCTACATTCTGGCTTGCCCTGCCTACCCTTTTATTTGATTTTCCTCTCCTTTTTAATATGGCCTATTGTTAGGGTTGGAGTTTAAGCCTATGGTTTGGATCTGCCTGTGGGTTTATGTTTTGTTTTGTGTTCTTGTGCCTGGAATATAGGCAGAGCTGAGCAGGGCTTTCAAGGGCAGAACGTTTTGAAGGACATTCATTCATAACTCAGAGACAACTTGACAACACATAACAACAATAGTCCTTGCCATGTTAATAATATAGTTTGAATATTAGACAAGTCAGGAAAGGCAGACTAGCAAAATGTTCTGAGGAAAAAGAATTTCCTCAGCTATTTAGTACTACTGGTAGTATTTCCATGGTTTTTCATCAGCGTGAGTCATGGAAACATCCCTCATTATGCCGCTCTCACAAATCTATGACTTTTCAGAACCATCCATTTGTCATTCCATCTGATAGCAAAGTTAGCTGATGCAAGCCAGTAGGACTGCAGCCAATGCTGAACCACTAAAAATAAAAGGAAACAAGCAACAGGCTCCAAAGGAGCTCGGGGGTTTCGGAAGTGCAGAGAACTTTGTGTGTGGAGGGTGGAGAATTCCAGGTGGAGCAACACAAGCATAACTCATAGACATGCAACACCCCCAGTAGCCACAAAATGCTGGACGTATCTTGGGGCAGGAGGATGGCAGATATGAGATCCTTATTGCATTGCATCACCTTTCCTCTTCTTGCAAGCAGCACGATGTGGCTAACAAGGATCTCCTCTCCATTTTATCCTCACAACAACCCTGTGCAGAAGGTTAGGCTAAGATTCCAGGCTGACCAGGACTGGAACTCAGATCTCCCAAGGCCCAGCACAACACTCAAACTGAAATCGAATGGAGTATCTCAAGAGAAGGTCTGGCAGAAGGGCTTCCTGGAACAGAGAGCAAGGGGCATATGTAACTGTATTGGGCAGACCGCTCTTCTGGTCATATCATTCTGACCTAGGAACTGGGTTTTGGTTTTGTTGTTGTGCAGTTGTTAAAAAGTTGTTGTTAAAATCTGTAGGTGGGCAGATATATAGTTGCATACATACAGATTTTCATAGCAGAGTAAATCTCATTTTTATGTTCAAATTTGAAATATGTAACATCTATCAATGCAACTATTTCATCTTAGTTTCCAATTGGTTCAGATAAAGGCTAGAAATGACATTTTTTACTTTTTTTAAAGGTTGTGGTGATAAGAAGAAAAAGTAATTTTAGCAAAGTGAACAGTTCCTGAATGCACAAAACACGAAGTCACAGGAGCCGAAGAAAGTTGTATCTCATCTGCCTCTAAGCCCCAAACTACAGAATGTAGCAAATGATGTCAAAGTTTTAGACATGTTGACCTGGCATTACAGTTCTTCATCTCTTCCCCAGAACTGATCAATCTAGGGAACAGAAGGCAAGCAAGTCTTCTGCAGAAAATTGGGGAAATGATAGAAGATAGAAAATGAAAAGGAGCACAAAACCATGATAGGAGTTCTGTCCCTTTCTGCACTTTCCTGTTTAGCAGGATTAAGAGACAATCCGTTCACCCCACCCCCCCGTACTCCACACACTCAATTTCTTCCAATTTCCTTTTGCTGTATCCTGAACTTTGAGGTTTTGTTAAAGTTCTTGGGGAAATGTGTATGCATTTTTGTGTGTATTTCTCCTAATACATAAATTTTGTACATAATTTTGTCAAATATACCCAGTTTTGCAAGCAATGTTTCCAATATAATGCAGTTACTTTCACTGACAAATGCATATTAGGAGTATGTGTCCTAATATACACACATATACACATTATTTCCACTGTAAAATTTGGAGAAGTGTTGAATTTCAAACACTGCTTTAGTTTGGTTTAAGCAGTTGCTCAAAATTGCAAACTTTAGTCAATTCCTATTAAAATCTGTCCGGCTCTGTTTTGTTCAGGTTCCCATTTCTTTCCAGTGAAACTTTGTTCAGTCCTGATTCTCCATCAGATTGCATTTGTTTAAAGACACATGAAAATAAATGTGTGTTCTCATGCTCATTGCATGCATGATATTTTTAAAGCATACATTTTAAGCTCACACAGCATATATTTGTGAGCTGCCCCGAGGCTTCAGAGAATGGGGCGGCATACAAATTTTCTAAATAAATAAATAAATAAATAAATAAATAAATAAATAAATAAATAAAATCATTTCCCAATGCAAATAAAGTATCCTTCTATGTCTTTTTAAAATAAATGCATATCACTCTCACATGCTGCACACACACATTTGTACCAATATATGAATATAATGCACTTTTCTGTGTGCACAAAAAGGACCATTGTGTCTGAATAAATGTAGTATTTGCCTTGGGCTGGTATTCGAAGAACTGGATATGCAAAAGCCCATTCTCTGGCTCAATGGAAAACTTTCCCTTTGGATTCTTCTGGAGGAATCCTAACAAGCCCCTGTCTGTGCAATAAATGCTAAAGTGCTGACTAAGGTAACCCTCCACTTGCTCCTACTGTGCTGTGCTTCTTCTATCCTCTGGACTGGAGCTTAGATCAAGGCCAGGCCTACAATTAGGAAGAGTGAAGCCATCTTGTCGGGCAGCAGATGCTGTGGTCCAGGAGTGGTAACAAAGCGAGGACAAAACTGTACAATGAAGTCTGTTGTTCCAAGATATGCTTCTGTCTTTATGGGCACTGGAGAATGTTGCTCCATTGGCAGCACTGAAATAATTGGGAGCTGGCTGTGACTTGGTTGGCTTGGTAGGCATGTCATGAGTGGAGCTGGCTGGAGTCAGGGGTCAGACTAGATGGACCAGGAGACCCCTTCTGACTCACTCTGATTCTATGTTTCTATGTCATCCTATAGGCCAACACGGTCCTTGCAACCTCAGCAAGTGTTGATCCTGTTTGAGAAACCTCCCATCTTCTCACAATTTCTCCCTGAAAGAAAAAGAGGAGGAGGAAAAGGAAGACACATGACCTGACAATTTAAGAATTATCATCATCATCATCATCATTTCTATACCGCCCTCACTCTAGACAGTTTATAAGAAGGTATGAAACAATACCTTCAGTACAATACAATTACCATAAAAACAGCAATGTTAAAATAAATGTAATGATAATTGAAAAAGAGCTCAACAGTACAATAAAAAAGACCCTGCAAAGGAAAAGAATAGAAACATAGAAACATAGAAAAAGAGCGAGTCAGAAGGGGACTCCCAGGCCATCTAGTCTGACCTCCGGCACCAGCCAGCTCCACTCACGACATGCCCACCATGTGGACGTCCAGCCTATCCTTGAACACCTGCACCAATGGGGCCTCAATGACCTCTCGTGGAAGCCCATTCCACACCCTGGCTAATCCCCTCGGGCCCCCGAATAACCAAGCAGATCTTTAAAGGCCTGCACATAAAGGGCCATCTTCACCTGGCCCTGAGAAGATGGCACGTTTGGTCTCAAGCAGAGCACAGCAGGCAGGTTATTTCAAAGATGGGGGGGGGGAGCCACTACAGAGCATCTTGTGGGGTGGACACTATGAGGAAGGCCCCACAGCTTGAGCCTAGTGCCCAAGTTGGTTACAACTGAGAGAAGCACTTCAACAGGTATGGTGGTCCCAAGCCTTGTGGGGCTTTATAGGTTAAAGCCTATAGGATATTTTATTGTTTTGTCTATTTTATCTGATTATTAATTGTTTAATTGCATTCTATGTATATTTTTATACTGTTTAAGCATTTGTAAGCTGCCCAGAGAACCTTCAGGTTATGCGATGACATAGAACTGGAAAAAACGAATGAATAAATAAATACTCCAACACCGTGAATTGGGCCTGGAAGCATACAGAAATAGAGCTATTCCTCACTCTGATGCCAGGCTTTGTTCTTGGGTGTGTGTATCATGTATGCAATTTGTGAATGTATACATTTGTATATAGCAACATGTTGCCCCCATTGGGAGGACTCACTGCAAGGAAACTGTCTGCCTCCCCCCACTACTGCATCCTACTGTACCTTCTGAAATCTCTCTCTTGAGGTTGGGGATTCCCTGGAAAGGCTTGGGATGTGGGGAGGGTCAGCAATGAAGCAGGAAAGTAGGCAGCATCTGTGAGAGGGAGAGCTACATTGTAAGTAGAGCTGTGTGGTACGCAGGACAGAAAGGTCCTTTGTGTAAGCAATCTTGTCCACGCACAGCATTAGCTACCCCAGTGCTTCTGCAGTCATATGGTCCCTCACCTTGAGATCCAGACTGTGCTGACTTTGAATGGGTCACTCTTCCTTCTGGACATTTTCACAAGGAATCTCATGGGCTGTTGAATCATGCATTGGATTTTAGACTTTGTACTTTCATTCCTCCATCATCATCATCACCATCATCATCCAAAGTTTAAGGCAACTCATGAATCAAGCCTGACTTCTTTCTGGTCACTTCATAAGATAGTTCAAGAAAAAAATAGAGTGCCTAAGAAGCAAGAAAAATGATACCCCCCTTCTTTCTATCTTTGCATGGCATGTTGAATTGTGAAAAGTTCTTTGAGTGGGACACAGAGAAAGAAAAAAATCATCTCCTTTCCAAAGAGAAGAAAGAAAAATGAGAAACATCATTGAGTAAGAATTACAGAGGTGTACCATAATTGCTTGGCACTACTATACACTCCAAAGGCATTTTTGAGCTTTAAAGCCAGCGTATTGTCCAATTTATCATCTCCTTTGCAGCATTTTTACTTTTAGCAAGGGACATACATCATAACACTCAGCAAATTTTAGAAATGGATACTCAACATGGACAGATGGTGCTTAAGATGCATGATGACTGGCTGACTTTGTTCTGAACGTGACAATGTCAGGAGGAAGGCGAGCTTTGTGGGTTATTGTCTTATTATCCAGGAATGGCCACTATTGTGAAGTTGGAGGCAGGAAAGTGCTACAAGGACCAGTCCAGCAGGACTACTTAAAAAGGACAAAGTGTTCCTCTCTTGGTCTGATAGAAAGCTCAAATGAAGACAACTGACCCTTAATGCTATTGTATTTAGAGGGACTATGAATCACTGAATGCGAGCATGGGTGCCTGGGAGGTTTTTAGCAAAATAGTGCAGGGAGTATAAATGATTTTTGATAGATTAGGCCCAAGGCTTTGCTGTTTCTCAACATGTATGTATGTAATCTGGAGGTATTACCCAGTCACACGTAACCAAAATGGTTTATCTGTATGGCTGAAAAGTTAATAGGAGTTGAAGGGAAAACAAGCAACAGAAGCAACCAGTGGCACTTTGAACTAGGTAGGAATCCATTGGCTGCTGCAAAAGTTCTTCCTGGGGGCTTATAGCAGCTAAACTAGTAAAACTTCAGAGGCTGGTGGCAGGTGGTTTGGGGAGACACTGGTTATCTTGACCTACTTCGGTCTCTGTCCAGGTCTCATTCTGGGACAGATAATACTAGAAAGACCAAGGGAATATGACTCTGTTGGTTTTGTTTGATCCCTTTGGTTCTTTCGGAGCATCTCTACAAGTCAGGAGTTGGTGGCACTATTTTGCAATTGTTCATACCTAATTAAGGGGACTATCCCAGAAATTAGCATTGAGCTACAATTGTCCCATCGTTTCAGAGCATCATCTGAATCAGGAAAGGCTGTGCATGTTTTGAACTGTCGTTTGGATGCAGGGATGGGCTGGATGACTCACAGCAAGTTGAAGAGGAATATTGACAAAATGGAGAATCTGTGGGTTAGAGAGTCCTGGGTATACAGAGTGGGGAATGTTTTGTTATAGATGTGGTTGCACTCCCTCAAAGAGAATGGGCACATAGTTTGGGTGTACTCCTGAATTCATCACTGTCATTAGAAGCCCAAATAACCAAATAAATAGGTAAAGAGTGTCTATCACCACTTTGGTTGGTATGTCAGCTGTCGTTACCTGGGCTGAGATATTCTGGCCACTGTAGTCCAAACTTTAGTTAACTCTTTGTAAGGCATGTTATCTGGAGTGACCCTTGTGTTTGGTCTGAAACCTTCAGTGGACACAGACTGTGGTCACCGGGATGCTGAGTGGGACACATGGTGAAACCCATATACACCAGTTTGGAACCCAATGCACTGGCTAGTGAGCCATATTTAAGGTCTTGCTATGACTATATAAAGCCCTTGGGGCCACATTATCTCAAAGATCACTTTCCTCAGTAAAAACTTGTATGATTGCTAAGATCATCAGAGAAAGACTTGTTTGCAGTGTGACTTGTATATTGCAATCTGGCAGCAGTATGAGTCAGACTTCTCCATGGTAGCCCCATGGATGGAAGGAAGGAAGGAAGGAAGGAAGGAAGGAAACCTTCCCACTTGGTATCCAGAAGGTCTCAATGCTTTAGGCAAGTGTGAAAGCCACATCTTTATGCCCAAGACTTTTCCTAAATGATTGTGATGTGCAGTTTATTGGTTTAGTGTTCATTATTGTTTTGATAGACCACAGAGAAAGGATTAAATATTTCTTTACTTCAAAGGATCATAGGTTGCCTTTTAAAGAAAACTTTCCCAAGGTGGTATGCAAAATTTTAAATCAGAAACATTTCATTCCCGCATGAGTGGAATCATCTCTCTCTCTCTCTCTCTCTCTCTCTCTCGCTCTCGCGCTCTCGCGCTCTCGCGCTCTCGCTCTCGCTCTGAATCTTATTATCTACTAGCTGAATGGAGGTGTTGGAAATCAAATATATCCATTAACATTTTTTATATCTGAAGCGACAAGGAATAGATTGCATAACTAATGTGACGATACAGTATGGCTGACCATTGCGCCTTTGCTTCTGAGCAGAATGGGTGCAGAGATTAGTTCTCAGTACCAACACCTTATTTCTTCATTTTGATTCAAGCGGAATGGGTTCCATATGTTAACTGGAACACTTTCTTTATCATGATTTGAAGAACTGTTTTTTAAAATGCATGCATTCCACGAATGGATGGATTCCATTCATGCTTTTATTGATAGCAGTGAGTTGTGGGGTGCGTAGGGCAATGCACTTGTGTGCATCAGGAATGGAGGCTGTTGATAGAAGACAAGTCAGAATTGCGAATGCTGAAAAAGCTCCGTTCTAAGAAGCTCAGCATTGCTCAAAGTCAGAGGAGAGCTTGTGCGCACATCAGGAGCAGACATTGCACATCACTTCAGCTGGCTGTAATAAAGATAACATTTTTATTGTACTTTCTTTGAGGCTCACTTGTAACTTCACTTAAAATATCCTGGAAGGTCTCTTTCAATATTGCACTCTCTATTTCAGTTTTTGCAGGGTGCAAACATTACTGTTAGAGCTATAACAGAAGCTAGTAGCACATCAGTAAATACTAGGGGAGCTTAATAAATTAATAAATGACTCTGTCTACCAATTACCATTAGTATCCTTTTTCCCCTCATAGCAGGAAGAGCAGCATGGAGAAAGTGAACAAACATACCTTGTGCAACCATTCTAGACAAAGCAGAGTCTGCCCTAGCTAAATCTACAGCCCTGGTGGATCTGTTACAGCCCTAAATAATTAATAGCAGTGTCTGATTGATTGATTGATTGATTGATTGATTGATTGATCGATCGATCAGTTGATTGATCAAACAATTGAATGTTTTTCAGACCACATTTCCACCAAAAATAAATAAATAAATAAATAAATCTTTCAAAGCTGCTTGCAGTATAAAAGCAAATATCATCAGAATAGATCAGTTAGGGATCCTAAATAATTTAACTAATTTGTACAAAAATTAATAGGTATATTGAAATGCAGTCATCTTCTGGATTGAGCCCATTTCCATATTTTGTGATGAAATGTTTGACTAAAATTGGTGTAAACAGTTTAAATGTGATTTTTTTTCTTGTGCTACTATCACAAGACAGATGGAATAGACTTCTGACTGCAAATGCATAACTAGCATGGATTAGAAACAGACTGATTCACCTATCCCATTAATAATACCTAGTACGATGTCAGGAGATATCCGTAGTTCACCACACACACACACAGTCATTCTTTGATTCTGATCATTTTGCTTTCCCAGTATATTGTTGAATTTGTTGTATTTTTCAAGTGGCTTTAGGCTATAGCTATTCATCTCTACATCTAGTGATCTGTCAATTGATCATCCAGCAGAAAGTAGCAAAAAGGCAAAAATAAATTCAATAACAAACCAAGGAAGCAGAAATAATTCAAAATTGAATGCATCATTATTCATATATTATTCATATATTTTAAATATTTTAACCCAACTGTCAGGGCATATTATCTTTACCAAGTAGATTATAATATTACAGAAAAAATGTAATTATAAATTATAACTAAAATCAAACACAGTCCTGTTTGGGGAAGTTTGTGGAGCATGAATTCCAGTGGTGGGTCAAAAAAAGAAAGCAAGAACAGCGTCAAAAGGAGAGGAGTCAGCACATTTTAGATTACTGCTCTTAGTGCTAGTAAGTAAGCTCCAAGGAAGAAACTGTAATTTTTTAGAATGTGGGAAGAACCTGCAGAAAAGCTGGGACACAGCCAAACATTGGTGGTTAGGGAGAAGGAGGGCCAGGTTGGGCCCAACGAATCTGCCATTTTCATTCTGGAAATTCTGGAGATCTGATTTTCAACCAGATTCGTCCATTAAGCCTCTCTACATCCTCCTTCTAGAAATAAATAACAAGGCAAACAAGCATTTATCTATTTGATTTATATCCTACTTTTCTTCCCAAAATCATGCTTAAGACAGCTAACAATACTAAATCCATGATAAAACAAAACCCTAATTAATAATAGTCGTAGTACTTTAAAAGCACAATTAAAACATACCAGAGGAAAATGAATCTCTGGTTTTCTTACCAAGCAATTAGTCAATTCCCCAAATTATTCTTAGTCAAATGAGCAGGCTGTTGTCTTCATTAAGGCCAAATAATTTATTTGCATGACTTCAGGTGGTCCTTGAAAACTGATGTAGGATGTCATATTATCAGAATAAGCAATACAGCATGAGAGCTGTTTATTCAGCATTTACACTCTGAAACAAAACATGGATCAGTCAGGATTGAATGAATTACTTGAGCAGCAACTAAGCTGATTATTCTGTGATGTTTGGTGCCAGCTGCTCAAAAATTAATTCTGGCATGTCAACAAGTAATTGCCACAGGAAAAAGATTAGGTTTTGTTCTTTTCTTGAACAGCATCTTTGCAGGAACAACAGAGTAACAGATTTTTAATACAACACTGAGAAATTATTGAAAACATATAGCCAGCTTTGCTTGACTTTTTTTAATGTTCCATGGGCTGATTTGAACTAAATCCGGGAACAGGAAAATCTGACAGTTTTGGTTTTTCTGCATTTCTCGTTCTCTTTCCTTTTCCTCCCCAGTCTCATTCAGTTTGTACGGAACTTTGAGATTGTCTAAATGTAATTTTACTCAATATGCACATTTTTCAAGCAATGTTCATATAGAGTATTTTTGTGTTTCCTTCACTAATAGGAGTTTTTGGGTGCATTTTGCTCTGATATATGCATTTGTGTTCTCTCTTGCTCTATCCCACAGTTGAAAATGGCATTTCAAAATTCAGAGAAGTTAGAATGATTGAGATTCAGTCTATGATTGATTCAGAAGTGCAAAGGTTTGGTACATTTCCATGAAAATACCAACCACATGTATTTCTCTGCCATCCTTAGGCTCCAATGGGAGTCTGCTGATGCTTTGCAGTTGGTACCAGCAGCAGTGGAACAGAGCCCTTTTTGCAATTATCAGAAAAAAGTCATGCTTTGGTCACTGGTGCCCAATTGTCTCTTAAGACTCTACTTCCTCCTCATGCCTTAGAACACTGTCAAAATTTCAGATCTTCCCATTGACCCAAAATGTTTGGATATCCTAGGATTCCATGATGACATATTGCCAGTAGAACAAAGTTTCAGAACTCATTCTTACTGAAGATGGTGTGGGTTTTTGTTTGTTTGTGTGTTTGTTTTTGTTTTGGTGACTTACAACCCCATTCTACCTCCAATCATCAATAAATTTGGGACTTTTTTCCCAAGGGGTTGATTATGCAATAAAATGTTTCCATTGCCATCATTTTTACTTACCCCTATGAAAATCCCACTCAAGTTTCCAGTTGGATTGTTTGAGTTGCTACAAGTTTCTTAAAGAAAGAAAAGAAGAAGGAAGGAAGGAAAGAACTTATAATCTGCATGTTACACAAAAACTGACCTCCATTAGTGATATTAGATGTTTCAGGACTGTCACAGCCTCATCCAATCCATTTGTTTTCTAACTGTGTTGTTAAACCAATATTCTATATCTCCACCTCTAAATGCATTCTTCATTTGAAGACTTCCTCAACATTTCAGAAAGCAGATTAACCTTGAAAATATTGCTTAGCTCATTGAAAAAATACCCAATTTTCTACAGAGACTGAAATCATTTGCCCTGAAGCAAAATCCTTCTGACATTATTAAATGTCACAGTGTAGTTAAAGCACAATTATAGACTAATTCTCAGAATAAATCTCATTAGTTTCTAGAGGCCTTATGAATAAAGAGAAAGAAAAATATGTTGCCATATTTGTCTTTTATCTCAGCTTTCCTAAACAGTGGTGCACTTCTTTTTTTAAAAAAACAGCATGCATTATTGCTGCAATTATGAAAAATTGATAAATTGGGGAGATGAGTTTGGCATCATCATCCCTACCATGTAAACTGCAATGTCGTTCCAATTAGTGAGAAAGAGAGAGAAAGAGAAGAGAGAGAGAGAGAGAGGAGAGAGAGAGAGAGAGAGAGAGAGAGAGAGAGAGAGAGAGAGAGAGAGAGACTAACTTAGTCCTATAAAGACAGAGGTTTCTGCCCAGAATGCACAGAGGGAGGGGAAGGGCCATGCACACTAGTTCCCTCTTCAGATGTCTCCATTCCTATTGGCAACAACCTCAGGCCTATAATGTGTTAGGCAGGAGCTTGAAGAGGTTTTCCTCACATGTTTGGTTGAATGTGCTTCAAAATTTCCAGACTATAAGGTCTTTACTGTTAGCATAGCTTCAATGTCAGTAGTCTCCCAGAAGTGATCCTAAAAGACTGGAGCTCAGTAGATGGATGGCCCTCTGTCTATCCAAAGCCCTGCTGGCAAGATCTTCATCCTGTGCTACAGCTTTTTAGTTGCACTGTTTCAGTGTTCTGTCAACTCATCTGTCAATGAGCCAACCTGTCACTTCAAGAGACCTATCTGGGCTCTCAGAGCAATTCCCTGTCCACCTCAAGTGGTCATGATTTTCACAGTGATCCTGTTAAAACTAGTCAGACTATTAGTCTGTCTACATAGAAAGCTAGCACCAGTTCTTCTATACTTCAGATGTTTCTTAAGGTTATCATGGCTCTTGATGCTTAGGTTGAAATTTTTTTTTTTAGGTTGAAATTTTTTATTTAAATAAAAACATACTAAGCCCTCTGACACAGTGAAGACTCCCCAACAAACTCACAACACTAAACTACAGTAGTGCCACAGACAAGAGCAGAATGGAGAGACTTCTGGATGTGGTGGATCCACATACTCTCATTTTCCCTTTCTGTTTATTGACCTCCCTTCTCATCCTTTTCTGAGGCCAAGACAAGCAAACTTTTAGAGAGGAGCTTGTATGTGATCCAAGTAGTCACATCTATGTGTGTCCGGAGGAGGAGTTGGGTGCTGCTGCCGTTCTTTTGCTTTCCCAAGCATTAGTTTGTACTGGTTTCTTTTCCCTGTAACCCACATCGGTCCCACTTTTGTAGCTGAAGTTGTTGTTTATCCCCTCTCCCGGCCCTGCCTCTAGATAGCATTGTGACATAGCACAATGCAGAAAGCAAACTCCACGTTGTTGGGGAGTTCTACTTTGTTTCTTTATTCCAGAAAAGATAGCATTCATGCACACCCACGTGAAAGGGATTTGAAAATACAGAAGAGACACTGTAAGATGACAATGTGATCGAAAACAACAGTCAATCACTGTGAGTAAGCGCAGAATATTTTATTATGCACAGAATAAAAGCTTTGCTTCAACTTTATTTTACTGTAACACTTTGTAGATTCTTACCTATATTAATTTATCTTGGGAAATGTATCAAGCATCGTTGTAGGGAGCAATACAAAAAGGGTGCCCATGATTCTCCAAAGTGAGAGAGCATCCTGTGGATGGTGGGAAGAGTGCAGAGGTGAAGGTTGTCCCCATACTCCTCTTGTCCTAAGTGCAATTAAAAAGCTGATTTTGGCCATATCATTCAGCTTTACATTGAACTGAAATCTCTCAAATATAATTCTGGTTCCTGAATCCTAGCTGTGCAGATCAGAGAAAGCTGCCCCAGCTGGAGGAATAGCTAGTACCCTGGAAGACTAGAGTAAGATTCAAGGTGATCTTGATAGGTTGAAGTGTTGGGCTGAAAATTATAGAAAGAAATTCAATAGGAACACATGCCAAGTTCTGCAGATAAGAAACAAAAGAAAAATAAACCAAAGGCATCATTACAAGAGGGGGAGTACTTGGCTCAATACCGCAAATGAGAAGGATCTTGGAATTGGCTTCATCTGGAGTACAGTGTCCAGTTCTGGGCACCATAGTTAAGAAAGATGCAGACAAGATGGAAAGGATTCATTGGAGAGCAACAAGGATGATCCAGGGACTGGAAACAAAGCCCTATAAGGAGATATTGGAAAAGCTGGGCATGCTTAGCCTTGAGAAGAGAAGAGTGAGGGAGATAGGACAGCACTCCTCAAGTACTTGAAAGGAAGGATATGATCTCTTCCCGATCACTCCAGAGTGCAGACATGGAATAATGAACTCAAGTTACAGGAAGCCAGATTCCTGCTAGATATCAGGAAGAACTTCATGACTATTCATGCAGTATGAGAACAGGACCAATGACCTAGGCAGGTGGTGGGCTTTCCCACACTGGAGGCATTCAAGATGCAACTGGACAGCCATCTGACATGGACAGTTTAACTTGGAGTCCTGCACTGACCAGGGAATTGGACCTGTTGGCCCTCTGGCCCCTTTGAACTCTGTGATTCTATGATTTTCTGAGAATCTGCCTTACCCCTCCTCTATTTTAATCTGCTGGAGAATATTCACTGCCATCCTTCCCCCTACAAAACTTCACTTCCTGAAAACAGGATAGAAAAGTATAAGAGCCCCCTTTAAAACCAGCTCTTGAAATACTGTTTCCCTACTGTGTGCATATCAGTCTGATTTCATAAAAATAACTGTTCTATTTTACTATTTCCATTTACTATAGTTTTAAATCTACCAAAATTCCAGAACATGGTCATAATCACAATATTGGCCACTGAGAGCTGTACTATGAGGAACTCAAGCATCCTCCAATGCCTGCAGGGAAGAAAAATCATTATGAATTGTAAAGTGTTGATGATTAAAGTTCTCATTTGGTGTTGCCTGCTTGCTGCAATTTTTGCAAGTGATAAGGACTTGGTGTGTGGGCATGTATAGGAGGATAATCAAAACTTTGCTCGAATTGGACTCTTAGCTCCTACACGTACAGGCTCTATGAAGCAACAGCTGGAACATTGTTCCAGCCAGCCAATCAGGTTCCCAGAAAGAGCCCATCATTTGAATTCCTTTGTCTACACTAAACCATTGTTGTGGGAGGTTATCTACATTAGCAGATGGATGGCTGAACTGAGAAGAACAGAAGTGTACCATGGCTGCTGTTGTCCGAAGGAAAAGGAGAAAGCAAAGTTCTCCTAAGAGAAAGAAGCAGAGAAATCAGACCAGATGGAGGAAGCCACAGTTCGAACGAGGAAGGAAGATAAAATCCAGGCAAGTAAGAAAACATACAAGAACAACTCCCAGAAAAAGGGTACCTCAAAAATGTAAGGAACGGCAATTAACCTCCAAAGCTAGAGGAGTCCTGAGTTCCTGTGTGGAAGGACTTTGTAAAGTAGTATCCTCTGAGGCAGACCGCTTGAGGAAGGAAAATTGTGAGCCACAAATTAGCCGGAACACTTTGCTAACTGCCCTGGAACGTTCCATGTCAAAGAGAAAAATCAGGCGCTCTGTGACCCCATGTATCAAAAAAACCAAAAGGAAGAAGCAGCCTTCTGTGGAAGTTGTCAAAAAGACTCCCAGCCCCTCTGAAGAGCAAGTCACACCAAATCAGAAACTCCCAAAGCAGCGCAAGCCGTCCTCCAACCCTGTATCTAACTAGTGTTCCTAAGGGGAAGAAATCCCCCTTCCTCCATGGGAGACTCTGGGAATGATAAAGAACAACAGGGAAGAAGAAAAAGAAGAAACAGCCTAACATTTGCCTCAAATGCCATAAGTTTATCATATGCCATTGCCTAAATATATTCACCAGTTAGCCCTTGATTGGAAACCAAGCCAACATCTTGTTCATGACCTTGTCTGGAAGACAATTCCTCTCCTGCAAGAATGAGGATGCCAGATCTTGAATGGACATGAGACATTGCACCTTGAATGGGTGAGAATATCACCCATGGTAAGATCCAACTGCCATATCTCAGCCAAACTAGGTCATTTTTTTCTCTTTGTACAAGAGCTGCCCAATACTGAATGTCAACATATCAGAAATCTATGGCAAAAAACCTGTTGAACAATTGTCAAGGAAAAAAAAGTCTGAAATGTTTCCTAAGGGTAATAAAACCTTCTTCTTGGCAACCCAATATAACAAACCTTCAGTTACTGAGTTTGGGATTAATCTTAATGCAGGATGTCAATGGTTCATTATAATAGTTTTTAACCTTTGCACCAACCTTTACCCTAGATCTACTTTTTCCCCGTACATATGCTTTGACATCGGCAGAAACTTGGACTATACCACTATGGGACAGTGATACATGTTTTATTTGTTTTTAACCTATTCTAATTAATTTGAAATTAGTTATGTGGGTAAGAGAACCAATGGTACTTGTTACCATTGAGATAATGTTTGCATCCTTAAGTGGTTCTATAGCAGTAGTTATATTGTTGCATTTTCCACTGCTTTTCCAAAAGAATCATTGACCACAGAGGTCCTATTTCTCATAGTAGATTTTGATAACATCCAGTGAAGGAGAAAGGACGAGTAGCAGAGCATTTTAAGCCCTTTCAGAATTAACTAAACAAAGGAAATGTTAATATTTGGTAGTACCACCCGTATATTGCATCAAAAACGTTCTACACCCAGTGTGTAGAGAAAAAAGTAAAAGAGATGGGAAAATAATCTGAGTGAATCCTTGGCTAGCTGGCACCAGTCAGAACAAATGATACTGGGCAGAACTGATCAGTGTTCCAATTTCTTTTAAAATTGTCTGGTTTTGGTTTCATTCTCATTTTTCTTGCAAAGGAGATCCCTTGGGTTTTTAATACGTCATATGCCATGCAAATATTGCACATTTTTTCCAGTTCCCAAAACACTACTTGAGCAAATATGATTTTCCTAACACAGGCAGAGTGGAATGTATATTTGCAAGTTTCATAGGTACCTATTGTCTTGACAGTTGAAGAGCCCAAGGGAAATGTTTATATATGTAGAGATACGAAGTGTCTACTGTCTCTGTTTTGTAGCTTGTCAGGCAGGTTTCATTCCATCATTCACTCCTGGTCAGAATCAGATTTGCTCGAATCTTGGATATTATTAAATTTGCATAATACCGTGGAAAATAAGTCCAGTCAGCCAGGGTGACTTATTTTATAATGTTAATGTGTTTTATATTTTTAGTGGTTTATATTTTAACTGATGTTGCAAGTTGCCCCGAGGCTTTGGTGAATGGGGCGGCATAGAAATTTTTAAATAAATAAATAAATAAATAAATAAATAAAATTTTAAGAAGTGACCATCCACAACTCAGGAAAAGTTGGTCTAGTGTGCAATCCAAGAATCAGATTCTTAGAAATTTGAACTCACCTGATTCTGCTGCAGATTTCTCTGACATCACAAGTACAGCTATTCCAGCTGGGAGGGACAAATAGATATGCGTGCAAAGGATACAATTTGGGACTCTTGGCCAAAAGGGAAGAACTCCTCCTTGGGTAACTATTAGTGGGGAATCATTGGGATGGTGGCCGGTAATGAGTGGGGTCCCACAGGGCTCTGTCCTGGGGCCAATCCTGTTCAATCTTTTCATCAGTGACCTGGAAGGGGGTGACAAGTCTGCTGATCAAATTCAAAGACAACGCTAAAATGCGGGTGGTGGCCACAACTGAGGAGCAGGTACTCTGGATCCAGAAAGTTCTGAACAGACTGATTTGGAAGTGGGTGGGAGACAACAGGATGGTGTTCAATGTGGCTAAGTGCAAGGTCTTGCACTTGGGGCATAGGAATAGGTGTCATAAGTACAGGTTAGGTGACAAGTGGCTGGGGAGCAGCACTTGTGAAAGGGACCTCGGGGTGCTGGTTGACTGCAGGTTAAACATGAGTCAGCAGTGTGATGCGGTAGCCAAGAGGGCGAACGCCACCCTTGGTTGCATAGCCAGAAGTGTGGCTTCTAGATCGAGAGAGGTATTACTACCACTCTACACAACTCTGGTGCACCTGCAACTGGAGTATTGCGTTCAGTTCTGGGCCCCACATTACAGGAAGGATATAGCCAGGTTGGAATGGGTGCAGTGTGGGGCCACAAGAATGCTGCCTGGTTTGCAGGGGAAGCCATATGTTGGCAAGACTGAGGGAACTGGGTCTTTTCAGCCTGGACAAGAGATTCTGAGGGGATCTGTTGGCGACACATAGGTATGTGAGGGGATGTCACATGGAGGTCAGTCAAGGACTGTTTTCCCATGCGTAGGAGGGCAGGACTCATCCCAGTGGAAAAAGGCTCAGGGAACCAAGTTAGATGCCAGGAAGTACTTCCTGACAGTTAGGACTCCCAGGGTATGGAATGGAGATCTGTGCACTTAGGAAATCTGTGCAATTTTAAGGAAATAGGCAAATGTCACATTTGACCACAGCTCAGTTTGCAGTCTCCTCAGTCACATGGAGCATGCAAAGATCTGAAATCTGATTGGAAATCAGGCTGTGGGATGAGCTGCAAGATGACATGTGGTGAATCTAGCAATCTGGAACATTACTTCTTTGCCCCTCTGTATTCATTAGATCTTTTGCTTATACATGGTAATTTAGGGATGCAAGCGCAAGCCTGACGCACCCAATAACTCAGTGCTCCTGGTGCCCAAATGCTTGTGGAGCTTCTGCTCCTGTTGTCTGCCGTTCCTCTAGGGCTGGTTCTACCATTGGGCAGAATGAAGCAGCTGTCTCAGAACACAGATGCTATGGGGTGGGGAGCAAACAGTGGTATTTTTTAAATTATGATATCATCCCATCTTTTTTCCTTTCAAGGATCCCAAGGTGGCTTGCATGAGTCTCTCCTCCTCTCAATTTTATCTTTGCAACAAATACCCTGTGAGGTAGGCTGGCCTGAGAGCCTGTGACTGGCCCAAAGTCCCACAGCTGGCTCCATGGCTGAGTGGGGACTCGAACCCAGATCTCCTGAGCCCCAGTCCTTTGCTCTTAACCACTACACTACACTGGCTGGGACCAAGTTGGGGGCTGCTAGACTGCTTTCTGAGGCTAACGCCTTCCCTCAATTGTGATGGAGAAGAGTGTCTCTACACAAATGGTGAATTCGGATTTGACAGCCCAGTGGCATGGCATGAAGCCAGAGGGACCATCTTGCCCATCCAAGGAAGCAAAATGTCTTGGGCCAGCCCTGCCGTGCTATCCAGAGTTGTTTTATTTTATGCTATTCC
The DNA here is from genome assembly GCF_004798865.1 of Varanus komodoensis. Lineage (NCBI taxonomy): Eukaryota > Metazoa > Chordata > Lepidosauria > Squamata > Varanidae > Varanus > Varanus komodoensis. Next base: position 6,535,098 of record NW_025335762.1, read on the forward strand.
AGGGTGATGTATTTAGGCAATGGAATCTGGAAAGAATTATGATACTGAATAAACACTGCACCTAAGCAGGGAATTATCATCAACCAAAGAAAGCATCTGAAGGAATAGTTTGAAGCAATATACGCCATATTCCTGTCAAAAACAATTTTCATAAGAGCTAAATTTTCACTACGTGGCAGACAGATGTGCTTTTAGGATATGGCAGATTGAACATTCTCAAGTGGCTGGTTTGCATCTGATTTGACGTTCAAATGTACCTTCAACATATGTAAGCTAGTAATGTCCAAAGTGGGTGGTGGAGAATCATTGAAGCATTCATTAATATATATGTATACATATGCTTTCCTGAATAAACGTGAAATGTAAAACAATGGCAGCCACGTGTAGTATCTGTGGCCATGCGCATCCGTGGTTGGGGAACTTGTGCAGGAAGGTTCAGTGGCCATCATGCCCTGCTTGTGGGAACCTGTGGGCAGCTGGTTGGCCACGGTGTGGCCAGAATTCTGGACCAAATAGACTCTTCTTCCATACTTATATACCGATTGCTGCTGGCTTTTCCTTTGAAGGAAGTAAGGGGAGGTTTTGTTCTGTTCTTTTGAACTGTTTATGTTTGTGTGATATGCTTTATTTTGCTCTTTCACTTCATGGCTGTGAAATTTTATTTTTGTGAACAGTCCAGACAGGCAATGACTTTAGAATGGCCTTTGCCTTCACCTGGAGGTGTTTTAAGCATCCATTTGTCGAGGAAGCCATTGTTCCATGCTGTCCTGCAGATCCTGCATGAAACAGTGGTTCAGCTAGAAGATCTTCTCCAACTCCACTGTTCTAAGTCTTATATTCAAAGAGAGGGGTTTGTATCACAGAGCATTCACAGTGGATCACATTGGAGTTTCTATCTGAGTGCAAGGAAGGGGCATACCTGTACACCATAGGGCAGTCTTGAAGAATTTAAATCTAATTCATGATTGTCCTCCTATATTTCTCCAGAGCCATTTAATTTCTTGCAGTGAATGCTGCTGAAATGGTACTAATCTGGATGAGGGAGGGGGTTAGTAATAAATATAATAACACCTTGAAAGAACAAAAAAAATCAAATTTGCAACTTGAATTTTAAGGATGGTGGAAATTGTTCTTGCAATGTGCATAATGGTATCTCTTTAAACCTGGTGCTATATGTTATCGTTCTTTAGTCAGTAATGTGCCTTTGGGAACCAGCTGTTTCATACAATGGCAGCTCCTCCCAATCAATCATTCTATCCCTAGGAAATTATTTTCCAAGTTGCCTAGGTGGTCCTTCAAGCCAGCAATTTGAATAAATAATGCTTCCAAAGTTACTTTCAGACAAAAAGAAAGTGATTTTAAAATTAGCACTCTGATCATGCAAAGCCTCTTCTGATTCACAATGAGTTGTCAAGATCGTAAAGCTGGTAGTGGAAGAAAGACCATTCATTTGGGAGAAGAAACTGAGCTGCTGAGTGGATTGGTACACCAGCAGGATGACAATTTGACAAAGGCAGGCATTATCCTTGTTATGTTTTCTAACGGCAGCAAAAACCTGTTTGAGCTAATAACTTCATATTCCATGGAACCTCCCTGTTCAGAGAAATACACCTCCAATATACACTGGACTCAAAAGGAGGGAACCTCTCTTGTGTTCTGCTTCTGAAGCTCTTAGGGACATCTAGATGGCTGATGTTGAAGATACACTGCTAGATCATACGGAACTTTGAACCGGCCCATCAAGGCAACATTTTATATTCTCTTACAAATCGAAATACATGGAAGTATAATAATATTTGTTGTCCCTTATAGCAACCCCATCAATGAGAGCCCTCCCACAACATCCCTCATCCAGCTCTTCCAAGTTCATGTCTGCAGCTTCCTTTGTAGAGTCAACCCATCTCTTATTTGGTCCTCCTTGTCTTCAACTGCCTTCAGCTTCCCTCAGTGTGATTGTCTTCTCCATTGAGTCTTGATGCGATAGCAACATTTGAGGCAGGGTAAATGACAGTCTTTCTTTCTTTCTTTCTTTCTTTCTTTCTTTCTTTCTTTCTTTCTTTCTTAAAACATTTCTATGCCGCCCCTTGCCAAAGCCTCAGGGCAGCTCACAACAAGTAGAAGAGGATGCAGACGTTACCCAAGCCCAACTTTGGGAATGAATATTATCTCTGGGGGAACGGCATGTGCTTATTTTGAAATAGATGTGTGCTGAAATCAAACAACATGGCCTTTCATTTTATAACATTTGCCTAACTGATGATGCTCAGAACAAAGTATTGCCATAAATAACTCGTGTCTGCATCTGACAAGCCAGATGTGAAGGGACAAAACTGTCGTCCTTTCTTTTTTTCCATTTAGCGCAGTTGGACAATATTAGAGGCACATGTGCGGGCAGGGGCGCTAGTCAGTTTCTACAAAAATGTTAATAATTCAGAGGCAAAAGTTTCAATTAAAATATAGATATCACGAAGCAGGTGAAATATAGATCCCAGAATGTAGGCGTTTGTAAAGTTCAGCAGCAAGTCAGAGGAAAAGAGAAAGTTTTACCTCGGGAAAGACAAAACTTAGTTGGCAGAAATAAGCAAAAACTACCTCCCTGATTGGAATGAGCTGGAGGAAGAATGAGAAACTTAATTTTAGAAATTAAAAGCCAAATGCAATGAGGAGGAAGCAGGAATGGTCGTGGTGGGGGAGGAGGAGGAGAAGGAGGAGAGAAGGAAACAAGATCAAAGAGCTAGAGATGAGAAAGAGAGTTCTGACATGGAAGAAATGTTCAAGAGAGTTGGACCAATAAGATATTTCTTGAATAAAGGCACAGTTCTATGGCGATGCCCACAGGGCCTCAAAATCAGAAGCTTATGGGTATCTGGTGCAAGGCAGGCAGAATGGTGGAGATGATCTTTGCCTCCACAATTCCCAATCTTGAATTTTATATAAGATAGGGCTTTTTTACCATCTTAGGGAGGAGCAGGGAGGGGATGAAAGCAGCTGTAGGAGGCCTCATTTCTTGGCATCCCTGTCTCCTTTTTTCTCCATCCTATTTCCCCTTCTCCAAGGTTGCTTTCCCAGCCTTGGAGAGTGGATCCTTCGGCTCTTCTGTGCCAGTTGTGGCAAGGCAGGCGAGAACAATGTGAGCTTCAATTCCCAGCTCTGAAATCAGAGCCCTGTCTCTAAACCTTAGATCTGGGAATCAGGATCTGGAAACCCTCGGATGCTTTCTAGAGACCACATGATTGCTCACTCTCTTTGAATTAGAGACACCATCTAGTCAGAGTCTTAAGCTGTTTGTGCTCTTCTCTTTGCATTTTGTGTGTGCTGTATCCATTCAAATTTTAAAACTTTTTCCTAAATATTTCCATGAACTTAGTTATTTCAAGTTTTCTTCCACTTTTATTGGTTACCCACCCTATCTCAGCCATCCAATCCTGCCTTAAGTATATACCTGAAACCCACAGAGTTTTGAAATTGATTGGGTAGGCAACATCGATTGTATCAATAGATGCCAGATTGACTTAGACATTCCCCTATAAAATCATTTGGGTTCAGGCATAAGATATTCCAGATTCCCAGCTCCAAAGCTGGAAGCAGCACTTTCCAAATAGAACTGGAAATTGAGACAGCCAGCCTACAAGATATCCTGAGAGCACACAGCCTTCTTCCCGTCTGCCGTGAAGCATGCTAGGGTTCAGGGGCTTATTGACTGGATTGTTCCCTAAGCCACCTTGTGAATATTAATATCAAGAATAGTCTAGGAATGCTTTATTTTTTATTTTCCAGGGAAAGGACAGTATTTCTCAACAAATAGTGCAAGTCCAATCATTCCAAATCCTGGTGGAAACATTCTGGTGACCATTCCAAAAGTCTGCCATGCTTTCACCCATATGCATTTCTCAGGGATACAGACACGACCTATTCTTGAAAGAAAAAAAAAAAAACAAATACACATATTTTAATGACATCAGCATCTGTCCTCTTGAAATATTTTAATTTTTTTCCTGTCAAATCAATCAAATCAATCACATCCTCTGAATATAAGATTAACTTTTTCCTAGAAAGACTTGGCACAGTGTAAACAGAAGAGAATTTGGCTCTTGCCAGTTGCTTCTGCTCCAGTGCTCCACCTGCTCACTTAAAGACATAGCTAGAATCCACAAAAATAAAGAGCCCATAGTTTCTATCTACATAAACAATTACAACTCTACCACTTACAGAGGTAGCCAACATACACAGTACCACCCTAAAATATACATGGTTTTCAAAACTGTGCTTTCTATTAATGCAGTGACTACTTTGGGATAGAAAACTCTTGAGTAAAGCCTGAGTAGATCTTATCTTCTTTCACTTTTGGAAGTGATCTTCTGAAAAATCAAATCAATAAAACATCCTACTTATTCTACAGCTGAAATTCTACATTCATCAAAGCTGAGTAAGAATCAGAGTTTTTAAACCACTCAAACTGATAATTGAGTGACTTAAAACCTTTTATTCCCTCATAGCAAATATCAGAGTTGGGTGAGAATTGTTAAAGCATTTCCATCTGTAATTGCTATTATTTTCTTAATAGTGTTATCAAATGAGTGCATGTTCTCTCTTAGCCATTTTGCCCATAAAGGGAATTAAAGGTTGAGTGTGATACTGTGTGAGTTGCATGTTAATTGTTTCTCTAGAGGCTGAAGCCTTCCCTGAATCATTACCTCTGCCTTTCATTCCTCTCCAAGCTTAAGGAAAGCCATGTGATTTCCCAGGTCATCTGGGTTGCTTTAATAAACTGAATATTCATTGGAACAAAACAAATTCCTGTAAACATTTCTTTGCCATCTGTTTATAAAGCATGATCAATCAAACTGCAAAGTGAAGCTTCACAAGATAGGGAATGGAATCTGTTTTTGTTGAGTGTTTTTTTCCCATTTCCATCTTTCTGTCTTAATACTTGTGAAAATTACTGTGAACCCAATGACTAGGTCCATGGACAGTCCATCTAAACTAAAGGGTTCAACAATTGAAACTAATCATTCTACTTCTTTTATAGAAATTTACAAAAAACCACAGAGTTCTTCAAAACTGGGAAATAAAGAAGCCTAGCATATTTGAATATATGAGAAAATAAAGAAATTTGCCTATCGCTAAGATAGTGCTATCAGCAAATCCTTTTGACTTTTGAATCCCTTCCCCAGGAGAATATTACTCTACCTCCCCACCTTCTCAGGCTTTGCTACTGTGAGAAATACAGATTAGTGGGTGCATTGGGTAAGGGAGCTTAATTTTTCAAACCTCCCCTCACACAATGCATGTGTGTGTGCTAGGGATGTGCACAAATGTTCTTTCTGTTTGAAAATTATTAGAATCTGCCCTGTTCTGCAAGCTCAAATGCAAACTCAAACTATCCACCCCCCCAAAAGCCTTTGACCTTTGCTTGTTTAAAAAACACTTTTTAAAATATATATTTAAAATGTGCATTTCCACAGCTTCATCAATGGGGAGAAGTGCTCATTTCTGGAAAACGTACATAGAAATACACAATTTTCAAGTTCAAAAAGGTACTTTCACATTCAAACAGAAAAAGCAAGTTGCAATGAAAAAGGGACATGTTGAGCTAAACTTCAAGGCGTATTTTGACCATTCTTGGTGAGTCTGAGCATGTCGTGAGCGGAGCCGGCTGGTGCTGGAGGTCAGATTAGATGGCCCGGGAGGCCCCTTCTGACTCGCTCTGTTTTCTATGTTTCTAACTATCCTGCTATTTGGGAATCACCTCCTCCTTCTGATGGTCCCTCAATGCATCTCCCAACAAAATCTATCACTCGTAACAAAAGACTGGCAAGCTGTTCCAAGCCTCCTTCCTACCAGGTGTGGGTATAAATCATCCTGCCCACCAACCAAACTGAGTGCCTCGGCCATCTGCTTGGGGAAACAGCAAGGCAAAGAGGACTGTGTGGGACTGACAGAAGGTGATGGACGCAGAATGCTTGTATTTCCCACCCAAAGAGTGGGGAAACTGCTGTGAAGAGAAGTTTCTGCGGGCCTTGTCTGCTTGTTCTGTTCTCTTCGAATAAAACTTTGCCGCATTCGTAATAGGAATGAATATATTATAGCCACTTGAGGTATTCAAAAAAAGGAGAAAATACACCACAAGAAATCCATAGAGCAAACCTATTTTTCACAATATGATGCTTCAGACTAGCTCAGGAGCTTTTTGCCAAGACAAATTGTTTTTAGCTGAATATCTGCTCTGCGGTAAACATTCACTTCATGCAATCCAGATGCTTCCCTTCAAGGTTTCTCAGAGGTGACTGGGATATCACATCTTACCTGATCGGAGGTAAATGTGAAATTTTGTGGTTCCGCAAGTGGAACGGGGTCAAGCAAAACTGAGCAAGTGACTTGCATACACCTTGAAGACTCCATGAGAATGCAGAGATAAATCGTGAATGGAAAGAAAAGTGAAAGAGTCCATTGAGAATCAAGCTTGCATCATGGTAACCAGAAGGCATGGAAAGCTGACTGTACTTCAGGACTGGGGAGAAGCAAAGTGAAGCAAATTCAAGGATAAGTGAATCTGTTTGGCCTACTAACAGTTTATACTATTCTAGACGACAGGAACACTACGAGGCCGGGGCACTGCATAACAGCATCGTATTATGGGTGTTGGAAGCCATCTTGCTACATGTTGTTTCAAGCACTTCATAGTATGTTAGGAAATGCAGTGTGTAGAAATTCACATGTAAACGCCAAACCTGCGGAGTGAAATTATGGGGCAGGAGGGGGATTTCTCCGGTTTGCATGATTTTAGCATTACCTACACTGAACCACATTTCTCACATTGATACCATTCAGCCAATATTCAGGGATCGATTTGGGGTAGTCCACCTGTGTTTTCACCACCCTGAATGATTCATCACAGGCCACCCCATCTCCACATCATTTATTAACATGTTTTAAAGCATCGGTCCTGAACAATTCCAATTTTTCAGCAACCTTGGTTTCTCATACATCCCCCAAAGATGTATGAGAAACTTCCTTTCAGTTCTGTTTTGTTCAGGATTGACCCAGTTCACAGCTTTTGAACTGAACATGGAATCAAGCTCAGTTTGGTCCATACATTTCCAAGCTTACAGTGTGATTTGATGTGATCTTGAAATAAACATGTTTGACAGCATGCATCCATCTGAGAAATGTGCATGAAAAATGCATACTTCTGGAAATACATACACATGTGCTTAAATTAATCATGGAAAAATGTGTGCATTTCAAAGATCTGCACCACTGATGCTTGCATTTGAGGAAAAGTATACAACAAAAATATGCAGACATTTTCAGGAGAAAAAGGAAACAAAACATGAGATTAGTACATGAGATGGATTTGAGCTGGAATTTGGAGAATGTTGACAAATTAATATTTTGCTTGTATCTGCATCCCTATTTCAACTATTGTGAGCACCATTCATTGATTACTATTCTCTGCTACTCTACCTTACATCCAGTTACCAAACCAGAAGAATACATTTTCTCTTATGAATATTTATTTAGGGACATTTGGTAAAAAACTATGACCATAAGCTTTTTGAGAGACCAATTTAGATCACTTGCTAGTTCACTTACTTGTTGATACTCTTAAAGAACTCTAAAGGTGTAGGAAGGAAAGGTTTCCCTTTGAAGAACCATGCTCGTTTTACTTTGGCAACAGTTATTCTCCTATATGCTCAATAATTTTATCTTTAATTATATTCTCCAACAAGTTACCCAGAACAGAAGTTAAGCTAGCCAGTCTGTAATTTCCTAAATTGCTCCTGGCTGAATTTTCTTCTGAAATACCAACATTTGGATGCTTCTCATGGAGTCATTTCAGGCTTTTAAAAGTAGCTTATGATTATGCAATTATTTTTCCTCAAGAGTGGGAATGAAAAGATATGAGAGCACATATTAGAGTGATTTAGGTTTAAATTTGGAAATTAGGCATGTGGACAATTGCACTACAATTACCTTGTTTAAATTGAAAAACAAAGAATCACCATGCATCAAAAGGCAGGTTAAAACCCACCTTTCCTAACTCTTTCATGGGGATGGGGGTGGGGGTGGAGGGATCATTGCTTCTCTTCCTATCTGGAGCTCATAAACATTATCACTGCACAAAAAGTCTTCAACTATCTGCTGGATGAATTCAGGTGAACATAAATACATCAAGAGTAGCAGATTGTTTGACATGATTCCCATGCTGACCAAACGGAAGAGCCCTGCTGAATGAGACCAAAGGGCCACCAGTCCAAGCATCGTGCTTCCCCTGAGGCTAACCAGGCGTTCAAGGATGTTTCCAAGGGGAATCAGAGTAGCCAGCCACCAAATAACCAAATACCAAATAACCCCCAAGCTATAGCTGTGTGCTCTTTTGAATCACATTATTTTCTCAAGTGGGTGAGGCAGTGAACTGTGCAGGCGGCTCGTCATGCTGGAGTGAGTGCAGGCAACAAGGGCATTAGAGGAAGTATCAGCCTGTCAGGAATGAAGGAGGCAGTTTTCTTGGCACGCATTTCAGGACCGGGGACACTCAGACTCTTCAGACCGGGAGGAGGAGTCCTGAGAAACGGCGCTTCCAGATATCAAGAGGGAAGAGGCAGAAGGGCTGAAGGCCACCATCTCCAGGTGTTCTGGTGGGCCCTGAGAATAGCCAAGATCTGACACCACCAGGAGGGGACATGGGCATGAGCCTGAGGAGCCAGACATGCCTGGTGCAATCCTTGACCCCATGACGCCGCATCAGGACAGAAGGACTAGCCAACTAGAGGATCACCAAAGTGGCTGCCCCCCCCCCTCCAAAAGGGCCCTCCCAGGGGACAGTTCTCAGAAGGACAGTTCTCAGATGCAGCTACTCCGGGTTCAACAAACTTCTCCGTGCAAGCTCAGAGACTCTTTCTTGGCTGGTGATGCTTTACTGGATGTCCATTGGAGAAGAATGAGCATTTGCCAAAGAAGGGTCTGATTTTTTGATTGTGCGAAGGAGGAAACCCAGCTCCCAACAAGCCTATGGACCCATTTTGTGCTGTTCAGGAAGTAATAGTGGTTGTAGCAGAAATGGGGGCAATTTTGTCCCTTGTCTAGGATGCCCAAATTCCTTGGAATGACCCTATAAATGCCTCTAAGCAGTGCAGAAACAAAAGCCATCTCCCACTTCTGCCCTCTCAACAAAACCTGTTGCTTTTGATTAGGATTGTTGGAGAAATCTGTAGTAAACTCAGATAAGTCTGAATTTCTAAGAATCTGATCCACAGATTTTGCATCAGGCTGGCTGTTTCTGAAGCACACAGATTCCATGGACTTGCAAAGGTTTGTTTGTTTTTAACTTTTCCATACTATATTGCAAATTTAGGGCTCATACAATACAAAGCAAATGAACAAAAATGTGAAAATGCATGAAAATATGCATATTCAGGGATTCCTATGGGGGTGTATTTTGGAGAGTCCACATTTGCATAAATGTCTACGAATACATCTGTATAAAAATCTAATTTGCAGTAAGAGGACAATGCAATGAAAGACACCTGACAAACCACGATGGAACGCATGTTACAACTTCCTTGCATCCCTATTTTGCATACGCCTCTTTCATTCCCATACTGCCTGAGATCTACGCTATTTTGGGAGCATTATGGGAAATTAAATAGTAGCCTCTGAACCAAAGGATTTGGCTGGGCAAGCATCCATGCTGAAGGTCTTTGCCACAATGCTGGAGCCCCTGAAGCTGCTTAAAATTGTCCCAGGTCTAACACTAGTTCTAGCTACAGGATGCATCCCAGTCGAAAGAGAAATATGCCCCCAAAGAGAGATGGACATGCCTGCATGTTTCACTTTCTGCAACTGCTTTGTTTTCTTTGCTTTGCTTTGTGAGAACAAATTCATTCCATCCCCTTTCCACATCAACCTGTAAAAAGGCTACCAAAAATCTGGGCACTTTTCTTTCCTATTACTATTTATTACATTTTGTATACTACCCAGTAGCCAAAGCATTTTGGATCCATTTCTTCAATATACACTTTTTGAGGGCGACATTCCGCAATATATGCAATTTGTAAAATTTCCCTCTGTTTATGTCCTTGTGTATGCAATATCCCCAATGTACACATTTTAGTACACTATCTGCTCTATGCTATGCATGTTTGCACAAACTTTTTGATTGGATATCTGGGTCTCAAAAATCAGAGAAGTGTGAAAACTGAAGGATAACTGGAATTCTTGTATTCATTTGGGAAATGCAGATTTGGTTAGTTCACACTAAAATATGAAACATGAAACATATCTCTTTCATCCTTATCTCAGACAACAGGTTGTTGGGGACCAATGATAGGATAATAGATTTACTGTTAAAGATAGGGCAAGAGGAACGGAAAAAATGCAGGTGGGAAGATAAATGAATGTATGCATTAAAAAAAAGAGTGAAAGACTCTGTATTCAATGACATGGTAAATTGACTCCAGCCTTTGCAATAGCAGGGGTGTTACAGGCACTGGGAGAATAAATTGGATAACCTGGCACCTAGGAGTAAAATTGTGCAGGAACATTTCAATAAATCTCAGGGAAATGAGATGTATGGGTGCATGGCAAATAGAGCTTTTCTACTGTCTTTTCCATGACAGTGGTGATGCACAGAAGCCTCTGTTCATTGCATCTTTCAGGGGGTCACTGTTGTTATTGAATTATAAAATGGAAGGAATAGTTAGAAAAAGATGAATTATCAGGAGTACATTTTACCATTAATTGGCAAAGTCTGCATTCCTTTCTACAATCCCAGGTATTCTTTCAAGAACTCGGCTTGTTAGGCATTTTGCTCAGCCACTATGCAGAGAAGTGGATGATACGTAAGAACACCAGTGGCAAATGGGATGCAGAAAATGTGGGGAAGATGGGTCTGGAAAGAGACAGATGGCGACACATATGAATAGCAAGCAACCTGTTTATCTGTGCCTCTGGATGAAGACCAACATGCTACCTTGTATAAATATGAGCATCAACCCACACATGCACACGTCTGCCCACAGTGTGCCAACACTCAGGATTTGAATAGCAGGCACCAGATTTTAAAAGCAATCTAACAGTATAGAGTAGCTGAGCCATTGTTTATTGCTTACTGATTAGAGCAGCTGATGGAATCAATGCTGCTTGAATGGAAATCAAATTGCTTTCTGAATCGTAGGTGGGTGTTGTTTTTTTCAGCTTATCTCCTCCCCAACTTTGACTGCTATCAATCTTGCCAAAGTTCTCTCTATCAAGATCTTTTTTCCGCACCATATACTGCAATGAGAAGTGAAGCAGCTTAAAAAAGTTCCAATGCACTATTTAAAATGCCTGTTCATGACTTGCATATTTTGGTAGAGAGATTTAACAGTATAGTAATATAATCAATGATAATATTAATAATTGGCCTACCCATTCACCATTCAAATCAATAACTAGGCTATAGGCAGCATTAGCATTTCAAATATCAAATGTTATTGATAAGTAATAGGAGCTACAGCAAGAACTATCCTCCAGTGGGGTGCATTGATGGTCTTTAGCTAGAATCCAGACTAATATTGTATTCCAGAAATACCATCTAGCACTATAAATTGAACTTGGACTCTGTTGCAATCAGTGAAACAAGCCAATCTTGACTTATATCTCATGGATGTCATTTGCAAATAAACTCAGTTAATCTGGCTGGGATTCAACCATTTCCATTGGGGCAATTCTGCATGGGCAATTCTTTTCTTTGTGAAAAGTTCATATTCAAGAAAGAATTTAATAGATTTTAAATGGGGAGATATGGAGAAAGCAGATCGAATAGATTTCCCCATCCTGTATGCAATATGTGTATATGATCTGAAGGAAAAAAAGCAAATACTTGCTTCAGGATTCTTTTTCAAGGTACATTATATGGCTAGTAATCAAAAACGAACCCTGTGGGTGGGAAGGTCAATGTAGCAAAGGCAACAACGCCACTTTGGAAAATTGAGGATGGGGCCCTGTCTGATGCTGCCAAAGCCCACCGGCAGGAAGCACAGGCAGAGCTCTGCTTCATTCACAATTTCTCCTTTCTTAGGGCTGAATTGGTGAGTGGGACGCCAGTCCCAATTATCTCTGGTGACAGTGCACAGCGCTCTATATTTCCTGATGCTGATGACAATGGTGTCCCCCCCCCACCAGAGACACCCCCTTCCCACTGAGTGACCACCTCTTGCCAGCCTCTAAAGAAAAGACTCTGTGAGGTGCATTTGTGGTTGTCTTTCCCTTGCTGTTTAAGCAGCCCAAGATGCACAAAAAAGGAGCTGCACAATAAGGACCATGAACGGGTGAAGAAGAAGGACCTAGAACTGGACTGAACGGGTGAAGAAGGACCTAGAACTGGACTGACTGATGACCTAGAACTGGACTGACTGTTTCTCATTTACAGGGGGATTACTGAATAGAAAATCACCAGGAAACACTAACTAAATATCTGGATATAATCTATCAGGTATATTTAGAGTACAAGGATGAAACTTGGCTGGTTTATGACAAAGACATCCTTTGATAGTATATTGCAAAGGGATACATTTATGATCACAGCAAGGCCATTGGCATTGGAAAGTTTTGGTAGCGCTCATGTCTTGGCTTAGCAAGACACTGCTTTCTGCTCCATGCTTCCATGGGGCAGTCACTTTAATGCCAGCCACTGCGCTGGGAATTTAGTTCTGAAGCCACACGTCCCTGGGTACCATGCAGGTTCAGGCATGTGTTCTCCTTGTGCAATGGTCCACAATCCTAACCAGCCTCCAGTTAAGAGTTTTAGGGAAGAAGTCAGAGACAAAGCAGCTCCCATGGGAGCCAAGCCCAGTTAGACTGCAGCCCCTTAATTGTCCCTAGAAAGAATTGAGCTATTTACCTAAAACAGGGATTTTGAACTATGCAAAGACCATCCTTTAAATGATGGGATTTTATTATTCTGATTTAGTGTGACTCCCCATTGTTTTAGCCCAGAAGACAAAGACATCTTATACTGAAGTGATGTGTGGGAAGAACTTTCATGTGTTCAAGTTCCAATTTGCATGGGGCCCTACTCTGAGCATCATCTCTGCAGTTTGGATCATGCCTAGGGTGCTTGTATGGGTGCACATAGAAAGTATGATATGCAGATAAGGCAGTGGAACACACAGGTTGGGTCAGAATCTTAAGTCATCCTCTGGATGTTCATTTGTGTATCCCATAAATCCCACATCACCTCATCAGCTTCCTCTAAATGCCTACCTGCTCAGCTCTCTCACTCACTCTCTTTTTTCCTTCTAGCCCTTCTTCAAATTTTGGGTGATGCATGCTAATTCCTAGGCCAAGATCAATTGACTTCTCTGCTAGGTGGATTATCACCTTGTCTGTTGATCAGTCAGAGATTTGGGATCATTAATGCTTCATTGCCTTTATTGATTCTTGTTAAGTACACAATCAAGAAAGCACTCCAGTGTTTGGGGAAAAAAAATTTAAGTCTAATTGCTAAACCCACCATGTTACAATGGAATTTTATTGCATTCTTGTGCCTGAGCAATTTTCCCAGTTCAATTTACAAAGGCACATCCAAGTTGTACGAATTCACTAATCCCTCAGGTTCTGTAATAAGGGTAAAAAGATCTTGGATGCCCAATTTCAGCATCCCAATTAGCTGTAGTTAATAGGACAAGGATGCAGAAAGGCCTCCTGAAATGTATTTTGCTGCTCAAATTCCCTTCCTCACATACGTCAAATTCTGTAACCTCAACAGTGAGAACATATGGTCCTAGCTGGAAGTATTTCCATCTAGCCTATTTTAGGCTGTAAGGGAGCTATAATACAAACCCCTGGAAATAGCAAGCAAGGTCCAATAAGGACTTACCTCTCCAGCAACCTCCTGGAAAGTGAGCTTATTTGGAAAGTTACTGCTGGAAGCATGTCATCTCCAATGTGTCACTGTCAGAGAGGCAATACCAAAGGGAATTGAATTGGAAAAGTACAGACAGTGATAATTACCTTAATAGCCAGCATTCCCAAAATTGATTACAAAGGCCTCATTGCAATGGCAAGCCAATGAATGTATGTGGCATGAATGAAAAACAAAACAAAACAAAAATTAGAAAATCAGAGTTGAATTTCTTCATTGGGAATGTGCAAACCTGCAAGACTTTAGCTGACTGGAATTCTCCAAATTTATTTATTTATTTAGCAGACTCATTCTATTTAGCAGACAAATTCCAGTGAAGCTTGTTCTGACTCACCCCCACAGCAGATGACAAGTGCTGCTTTTGTTTGCTTTTGACATACAAACCCAGGTATACTGCTTGAGATTTCCATTTCTGGTGGGGGGGGGGGCAAGGACAAGGGACAGACCCTTTCGAAGGGGAACCATCAGTAAAATGGCAGGATGGAGATATGTTTTTCCCTCCTCGTTCTTCCCTCTCTAATGTGTGTGACTGCTTGCTTGCACTAGGTGGGTATGAGGTTTTGGGGGAATTGAGGAGGCAACTGAAGTGTGTAATGTGTATAGCAGATGTTGTGCAGTGCAAAGAGTATTATATTGGTGGGAGGCAATGACATTGGCTGAAGGGTAGGCAATTGTGATTTGTGTGTCTTGTATCCCCTTCCATCCTCAGCAATTTTGGTAGCTTCCCTCTAGTCCCCTCTAGCTTAAAGGCACTGGTGAGGAATATCAGGTCAATTAATGGGCTGGAGTTGGGGTTATCCTCCCAGACTTTTATCTTCACAGCAAGCCCACATTATTTATTTATTTATTTATTTATTTATTTATTTATTTTATTAAGACATTTTTATGCCGCCCCATTCGCCGAAGCCTAGGGGCGGCTTACAACATTAAGTCAAAATGCAAACATTAAGTTATAACCTTAAATTAAAATGTTTGTAAAGTGCAGACATAAAGTTAAAACACAAAAATAACGATATAAAATAAGTCGCCCTGGCCAGATATGTGCCAGCAAAATCTTGTTTCATGAAGGAGGAAACAAGGGAGTTGACCAGGGTTTTTGTGCAGCTCAGTTGGAGTGTTCCAGAACAGGGAGAAATGCAGATCACATCCCCTGAGGTAAATACTTTATCCAACAGTCAGCTAGTTTGGCAAATATCAGATAACATTCATTTATTTCCTATGCAACATTCTTAAATTCCAATAAAGAACAGGTTGTATGTGTATTTGGGATCGTGGTATATCGTATATGAGACTTATGGGACCCTGGGAAAGCTATTTCATTTGAGTCTGATGATTTCTATAGCATTTCCAAAACAGCTATTAGACAATGTAATAGTTGTACACATTAAGAGTCAAGATCTGTACATTTGTAACACCATTTGCAGAAATCGCAATCTTGTGAAAATCTGGCCTTTTGCACAAAGGGAGTCTGAATCTTCATCTTTGCATAATTTGGCTAATTGTTAAACATATTTTATCACATTCACAAGTTCTTTAAGTAACCACACAATTAGTGGTAAACACTCAGTAAATATCCTTGGCAATTTCATCTGTTCACTACATCCTCATTAACTTGCCATGTTCCCTACTTCACAAGGAACTTACCATTGTTGATTTGGTGTAGTTTGGGAAGATGGATCAGACTTTTAAAATCTTCCTCCATGCGAAATTGTTCTTCCCATTACTGTTATGAGCAAAGTGTTGGGTTTTGGTTTCTGTTTTGTTTCGTTTTGATGCTCAGGGAATTTGTGCAAATTGTGCAAGTCTGAGATTTTTCCACATATCCTGAGCTTCTTAAAACTAACTAGCTAGACAGATTCACACAATAGGGTGGGGCAGAGAATAACAAAGGTCAGGGAAGAAGCTAGATAATCTTTTTTTTTTTTTAACTATGACCCCCATTTGAGCAAATCATGGAGGCTGAAAGCCAACAACTGAAGACAATAATTTAAACATGTGTCCATTTGATGCATGAAAAATGAAATTTTTATTTTTGTAATCCACCCAGGGATCCATGTGGCTAATAGGGCAGGTTAGAAATCAAATAATTAATAAATATTAAAATCGACTATGACAAGTCTTTTGCATAAATTTGTACCAGTTTCCTGACTTTAATTTTAAATAAATGTGTACAAATAATGGCTGATTTAAAAAGCAGAAATATGCATGCAGGCTTGACTCCCATTGGACTGAGTCAATTCCAGCATGGGGGAGTGGAATCCAGGGGCTGAGCCGGGTAAATCCATTGGATATTCACACACACACCAAATAGATTCCTTGTACATCATTATCATGTACACACACCTTGAATATGTCGCATTGCTTTGGGCTGTTTTCCTCTAGGTTTCCCACAGACAAGTCAGTGGTATGCTAAGGATTAGAAGTAGTCAGTTTCCTTACTTATTTAATGAACTTGTGGAATTGTTACATCTGGATCACCTACAACTGCCTCTCTGCTGCACCAATTCCCTTAAATGTTCCCTATACATCCTGATGCAGGTGGCACAGTGGTTTAAACTGCTGTGCTTCTGGGCTGGTTGATTGAAAGGTTGCTGGTTCAAATCTGCACAATGGGGTGAGTTCCCATTGCTCCGTCCCAGCTCCTGCCAACCTTGCAGTTTGAAAGCATGCAAATGCAAGTAGATAAAAAGGTACCACTTCGGTGGGCAGGTAACAGCATTCCATGCACTTTGGTGTTTAGTCATGCCGGCCACATGACCACGGAGACTGTCTGCGGACAAACGCTGGCTCCCTCGGCCAGGAAACGGAGATGAGCACCGCCCCCTAGAGTCAGGCATGACTGGACTTGAATGTCAAAGGGAAACCTTTACCTTTATACATCCTGAGCCCTCACTCCAAAATGCACATAATAATCTGCCAGTCTTAGATTCACACTCAATACATTTATGGACAGTGTTCAGAAAATCTTCGTTGTTTAATGGTTTGTGACATGCCAGAGGAGTTTCTTGTTTGCGGGTGCATGCATTCCATACCACACTACTCCACTCATTTTCAAAGTAACCCTGTAAAATAGTTTCCATTTAGAAATTAGGATGAAATGAGGGGAAAAATCTCCTCAGCTTGATTCTGAAATAGGCATGTGTTTTCCAAGAGTCCTCTCCAATGTAATATTGTTGCATGAGCACTAACAGTGCCTTGCGCACGCCTATTACTGTATCATCTCTCACAATTCTGGTTTGATGTCAGCTGCTTATTCTCCAAGCTACAACTCCACAGCCTGGGAAGGGAGTTTTCAGAAGGAACTCTTCTGAACAATTTCCCTTTATGCATATCCTGATCCTAAACACATTAATAGGACAGACATTTTCAGAGCCAGAATGTGGTGCATGGGATTTTTACAAGGGAGAAGGAGAGGAGAGGAGACCCACTGATATAAGTGGAGTGCACCCAATGCAGTCTTACAATGCTTGATTTTTTTTCCTGGTAGAAACTCTGGATCCTCAGCAGGTCCAGATGCAAGAGCAATGTTCCACTGACTCTCACAGCTTCTCATTTGCATTTAGTCATCAGATTAAATATAAATTCTTTGCAACACGGTCCTCTCTGTGCTCATCTTCATTTGAATATTTCTGTCCTAATTAATGTCACTTAATGTAAAATATTATTCTGGGTTCCACACAGCAGTTGTAAATTATTTACTGCTAAAACATGTTGACTTTTCATAAATTGTTTGTCTAGCTTAGCACCATACAATCAAACTGTAGAGGGAGAGCAAAATCAATCACTTATAATAATACCCAATAGGAGGTTTACCACCTACATTATATCAATTTTTATGTCTGACACAAATCGCTGAAGCCATTACTCTGGATTTTTATTTTCTGAAGAGAATGAGGCATCCACTTTTTTTCTGTTTCTCTTTTCCTATCTCAGAACTAATACAATTTAACAACTTGGGAAATGCACATTTTAGTCACTGATTGCTCAGTAAGGCATTAAGAAGCTACCTTTTTAAAGCTATACTCATTAAGTACACTGTTTATATCAAATAAAAACTGATTCCAAATTTAATTGAATGTACCCAGACTTAAAATTATGCCAGATTTCTTTTTGCAAATTCTGAAAAAGCACTCATTCAGCAATTCATTATTATATTAATTCCACATTTTCCATGAGATACTGACCAAGACCACTAGTAATAATTTAAAATATAAACCATCCTGTTCAATGCAGAACAGTATATTAAACAAAAAAAGGAAAGGGGAGAAAAAACAGACCAGTAAATCAGAGTGAAATCCTAAATGGGTTGTAAGTGAATGAATAAAGTGGTAAACCATGCACCTATTCCAACATCCTGCTATCAGGTGTATTGTGTGTGTAGTGGGGGGGGGGACTTCCTCTATTTTTTTCTGGTTGGTTCTTCATTTTTGTCAACTTCTCCTGAGTGATTTTAACTGGGCCACCTCCCAGCTGGTGCAGAGAGTGCTCCAATTGAAGGGGCTCCCTACCCCTGAAACATTCCAGCTTTTCACCCACCTGGTAGAACTTTCCTAGGGTAAATGTTGCCTCTATGCAAGACTTGCCCCAGCACCTACCACTGAAGCTCTTCTGTGACACATAGGCAGTCCACCCCATTCAAATGTCTCTAGAGGGAATGTTATTGTTCTGCTTATCAGTTAAAAACAATGTCAGTTATGCAGAGAATTCACCAAGGAATGGTGTTGCTACAGATGGAGATGCACCATCCAAGTTTATGTTGCTACAGGTGGAGATGTACCATCTGCTAGACCATGCTCTGTAAGGAATGCCACCAGATTTCTGTTTCTGTTACCAAAGAGGCAACCATGTATTTCAAATTATGAAAGTAGAAGATGCAGCAGCTCTGCTCTCCCTCCAGCAGGATTTCACCCCCCCCCCCCCCCCCAAAAGGTTTTCCCCCCCCCCCCCCCACATATAAGCCTTTCTCCACACCCCTGAAGAACGCAAACATCTCAGGACACTCCAGAAATCCCAGAACAGTTCTGAGCTGTGCACTTTGTCCCAAGCATTACTAACATTAATCAACTTCTACACAAATGCACACAAAGCAGCTTGTCTTGAGCATCTTTTTGAGCTTTCCCTAAATGGTACCTTCCAGATGTTTTGAACATCCCATCGTCTTGGACTATATTGACTGGGCTGATGGGAGTTGCAATCCCAAGCAATTGCAGGAAGCAAGCTTGGGAAAAACATATGCAGTGAGTAGACTTGGTCATACCGAGAATCTAATTTAAGCTTGAAGAGAGAGCATAAATCAGTAACAGGTGTGTTGCTTTACATAGAGAAGGTAACAGGGAACAGAGTTCCTGCTCTACAGTTAAAAGGATTGAATAGTACGTGATATGAGAGAGGAGCTGGAGTCACTGCCAATGAGAGTACGCAATCCTGAGTTACAATGACAAATGACGTCAGTGCACTTCAATTGCTAACCCATATATTGAGATTATCAGGGTCTATGGTTTAGCAATGCCACCCTTATTTTTCTGCTGTAATGGGTCAGAAGGTAACTTACATGTGGTACAAGCTCTGCAACTGAATAATGCAAAACTTTTAGGGCCAAAATCCAATAACCACTTACCTCTTGAACTCAGTAAATGGACTTCTAAAAAACCATGCATGCATCCATTTAGCTTAGTAAATTTAATGAGAACTCTAATAAAAGTAAAGTCTTGTTTTTCAAAGAATCTGATTGCAAATTAATCATCACTTAGTTGATTATTCCCCCGGTATCACACAATCTGATTGACAGAAATCAGCAGGACACCAGTACCCCGCCATCACCAAATAAGGAACTGCTGCTTTGAAGTTAACTTCTAATTTGATTGTCAACAATTTTAATATGACATGCAGAGACAAGAAACAAACACATTAAAGACAAGAATCTTGAAGTATGATGGGTGACTACTGCTCTATTTTTTAAAAGTGCTATTCAAAATGTTTTGAAAATGCTAAATAAAGATAAGAAAAAGCAAACATATGGAACTTCCCCGCCCCCATCAGTTCTAGTCAGAAGTAATTACACTGTCAGAATAGCTGAAGCTATTTCAGTCCTTTAACTGACTTCCAGTGGAAAGCAAATAATGAAGTGATCAGCAATTCCTGGTTTTGGAAACATTTTTAAAACCAAATAGTTGTACCTGGTACGAGTACAATGAATATATATGTGTGTGTGCGTGCGTGCAATTCTACAGAACATTAAGTTTTAATTAAAAACAACCTCTTGGGGCATATAAAATGTTTTCTTAATTTCCAAATGCACTGAAGGAAGCATTCAGGAACTGGCTAGTTGTAGCAAAAGTATTCACTGTTGTATATACATGGGAATGCTAAAATGGAGGAATTGGTTCTGTTTTATTGACATCCATACTTTCTTCCTCCATGATCACAATCTAACCTCCATCTAACAATCCTCTGTAAGAACTGCAGTGTTGTTCCATTCCTTCACATTTTCTGCAGGAGCTAGAGTTTTGTGAGAAATGTATGGTGTAAATTTATTCTAGTGAATTTGGCAAATTCTCACCTTCTAAATCATTGGCAAAATAGAATTGCATCCTGGAATCTGCAGCTTCCTGAGCATGGCAACAAAGCTATGCCATGAGGGAATGTACAAAGTGTGTGTATTAGTGAAAATTGCAGAAATATTGTGAATCCGAGAAAAGTGCAAACTAAGCTACAGTGAATCAAGGAAAAGCATTTGAAAAAATGCATACATAGGCACACAAAATGTGCAGATATTGAAAATTACAAGAAAAAATTGAAAAAACCTTCCACACATACAGAAATTAGATGGCATGGAAATATTAGTATGGCAAATAAGCTGACTGGAATTAAGCTTTTAGTATCTGCCGTGTTTTTAATCAGGGTTACAATGGTTAATAAAGTCAATGGTTAGATCAATCCATCAAAAGCCTCTTGGTCTACTAAAAACATGTTCCCATTTTTGCCTATGTTGTTCCCATTTTTTCCTTTGTTACTTGCCTATAGAAAGAAAGAAAGAAAGAAAGAAAGAAAGAAAGAAAGAAAGAAAGAAATGGTGCATGTAAGCATAATCTTAGAAGCAGCTTTCTCTCTACATGTCTACTATGTGTACCACCTAAAAAGTGTATATTTTGCTTCAAAACTATTACACATATGTGTGCATATAAATGCTGAAAACAAATTGTTCAACAAAACTTCAAATAATGCTTTTAATTGGCCAACACCACCATTTTTCCAGTCCCAAAATACCTGATCTTGACATGTTTCTTATCATAATGTGAGCAAGAGTTCCACAACTATTAATTTACATATCTTGAGTACACTGTTCCAGGAAGCACAGTCTACTTTTAGCCCATCTGAAAGTGACATGGACTAAGAAGTTAACCATAACATGAAGTCATGAAACTGGGCATCTTTCTGAAGCTATAAACATATTTTCAAATGGGAAAACCTGTTTTTGATTGGTGAAGAAGAGATGTTGCAGTAGAACTACTATACCTTATATTGGTAGGTGGTTATCTCAAATTAAAATCTGTAGCCAAGATTCCCTAATGAAAGAGACTCCAATAGGGGGCAGCATGCAAATGTCATAAATAAATGAAGATAATTGGCCTTCATTCACAGAAGATCATTTCACACCATAGGTATTATACATCAAGTTCAGTGTGGGGCTAAGCCATTAGGCACACCTTGGAATATACCAGAAATCCAGTTTTGATCAAGAGTCACCCATTTTACACCTTTCAGACCAATTTGTTTATTTCCAAGCATGAAAAATGCATCCTTTTAAAATGTGAATGTAAATATGCCATAATCAATGGGAAAATAATACACACATTTCAAAGATGCTCACAATTGATGTGTGCATTTTGGAAAATATGCAAAAAGGAAATGAGACCTCATAATCTGATACAGTTAGAGTCACAAGAAGCTTTCAAACAGAACTTGAATAACTTTGGAATTCAAGTCTTGCTGATTCACACATCCTTAGCACAGTTGTACTTTTTTTTAAGCATTCAGTGAACACGGAGGGGAGGGGAATGGTGGAAGAGAACTACAAGGTCTCAGATCAATCTTTCCCACACAGTTTCTCTGGCCAGAAATAATGTGAGAAGCAAAGACCTTTGAAGGATAAGGAAGTTTGGAGAGGAAAGCAAAATGCCAAAATGCACAGACTTCCTCCAGTTCTGGAAGATGGCCAAATCCTTGGTGTTCACACAAAGAGGAATATGGGAGGAAGGCTCCCATCAGACCAATGTTGAACTCTCCAGTTGCACCATTGCATTCTTACAAGGAAAGCGTATACCTCTCGGGTTGACACTATTTTAAAATTTATTTGTACTGTGCAACACCAACACAATGGACCCACATGATTAAAACAGAAAGTAAAACTAACATAATACAATTAGTGGATAAAATTTAAATAGAGCCACCACACTAGTTACCAATATTTTATGTATCCCTATCTGTTAGCATATAACAGTACCATTGAAAAGAATTATGCACCAACTTCAACAAAGGCGCCTCAAAGGTCCATATATTTATCCATTTGCAAAGTATGCCTAAAGGCCACACATTCAAAAATTGAAAGTTTCATTACATCTTCCATCCATTGTGTTCCTGCAGGTCATCCTTTCCGTGTTGTAACTTTAGACTCTTAGCTGTCAAAGGGCATGGAAAATTCATTGTATTGACCTTGCATTAAATTCCAAAAATTGGAGAAATAATTCAAAAGAACATGTGCACCCTGAATATTAAGTAATGTTCCTCACAAGAGTTATCTGAATTATTATCTGCTCCCGAAAGAGAGCTGCCATTGGGCATTGCCAAACTATGAAGAACAGATCCATTCACAGCATTGACCCCCAAGAACAGCATCCAGTATACCAGAAACATCCATTTCTGCTAAGTTAAGCTTCGCCTAAGATCCGTGACTCCTTGAAAAAAGTTAATAATGAAGCATTTCATTGGATGGGCAAAATGGAGTTCTCCAGCCCATTATTCCATTCTTGGCTGAGACCCTGTGCATCATATTTATTCATTGATAATAAATATTTATAGACAAGAACTATAGGCCAATGTAACTGTTCAACCTTGATCAATACTTCCAATAACACATGCAGCTCTAAAGCTGTAAAAGCAGCAGGACCAAAACTGTATTTGTGCTGAAACAAATGTTTCAATTTCATATGCAGATGTAGTTGGCAACTTCTACTCGATGCACAGTGCTGATCATGGCAAAAAAATAGAGTCCAAGGTTTTATCATGTTCTGCTTAATTGCCTATGTTGCCCAGTAGCAAGAGTTTTCTGAGTGACACACAGGATTTTCAAAAAGTGAAAAGACCACAGTTTCATTAAAACAGAAATTTATAGGAACATAATCTTGAAAGTCGGCCCACCAAACTGTTTGGGATTTACTTCTGAATAGAGAAGCATCTTATTTCTTCGTTAAGAGGCCACACCTTCCACACAGCTACCTGAGACCCCAGCTTGTAAGAAGACCAAGAAGGCTTTTGCAGAAACAAGCAGGATGAGATTTGACTGTGTCCTGCAGTTGTGTCTGCCCCAGCTTCCTCATGGGTTTCTGGAGACATGAACCTGTGCTGAAAGCCAAAGAGCCAAAGACCTCTCAGCTGAGGGTGCAAAGCTATTAAACAGGAGCTGCCACGCAAAGAGAAATGTGGAATCCCTTAGTGCTCGGAGTGATGTCATGTCCAGCTGTGCAAGTCAAGTCTGGATTGCACCACCAACCTGGTTGCAAGAACCAAGCTGATCCCATCATGCTTTTCATTGCTCTTTGCACGCTTGAAATAGGAAAAGCAGAGGCTTATCTGATGCTACCGAAAACGCAGAGTAGATTCCTAAGCATTTAAACAGTGTGACTGGAGGCAAATCGTTTCCAAAATTTATATTAAGTTTTGATTTTAATCAAGTATATTATATTGATTTTTATTCTGAACAAAAGCTAAGCCCCAGTTAATGAAGAAGTTATTTGGTGTAGTTTCAGAGATATAATATCTCTGTCTCCCTAAGAATAAAGTTAGAGACATTTTTAGGATGTTAAGGGGAAATGGGTTAGATACAAGAAAGGGTCTGCATAATTTTCTAGACATTTCCCCAACTCCACCACATTTGAAACAAAGGAAAGGAGCACTTTCTCTTCCTTCCTCTCTTCGTTCCTCCTACAATGCAGAGAAGTTTAATATTCCCATCTCAAGCATTACCTCCATATTAAAAGTGGACCAACCAGAACCATCAGATTTAAATAGGAACTGACTCTGAATAAAGTACCAACAGAAGATAGATAAATCAAAGAAACAGATAAATATCATTGAAGCTGGCTTCCAGTATGGCTTCAGGCCTGGCTATGGGACAGAAACTGCCTTGTTTGCCCTGTATGATGACCTGTGCAGGGAGAGGAAGTGCATCCCTGTTGGTTCTCCTGGACCTCTCAGTGGCTTTCGATACCATCGACCATGGTATCCTTCTGGGGAGGCTGGCAGGATTGGGAGTAGGAGGCTCTGAGTGGCAGTGGTTCCACTCCTATCTGGCCAGTCAATTCCAGAAGGTGATGCTGGGGAACTATAGCTCTGCAATATGGCAGCTTTGCCAAGGAGTACCGCAGGGCTCTATATTGTCCCCTGTGCTTTTTAACATCTACATGAAACCACTGGGAGAGGTCATCAGGAGGTTTGGGCTGTGGAGCCATCAGTATGCTGATGACACCCAGCTCTATCTCTCATTGACATCTAATCCAGGTGAGGCAGTGACTGTCCTGAACCAGTGCCTGACTGAGGGAATGGGCTGGATGAGGGCCAGTAAACTTGAGACTCAATCCAGATAAGATGGATGTCCTTTTGGTGGGCGGTTTGGGCTTTCAGGTAAGTGATTTTGGTCCTGTCCTGGATGGGGCTGCACTCCCTCTAAAGGACAGGGTCTGCAGCTTGGGAGTGCTCCGTGACCCAGCGCTGTCCCCGGAGATCCAGGGGAAGGCAGTGGCAAGGAGCATTGCCCTTCAGCTTAGGCTGATCCATCAGCTGCATGCTTACCTGGACGAGCACTGCCTAGCAAAGGAGACATATGCTATGGTAACTTCCCAGTCTACCCAGAGGAGGGCCTTCTCTGCGGGGGTGCCCAGATTGTGGAATGCGCTCCCCAGAGAGGTTTGCCTGGCACTGACATTATACTCTATCCGACGCCAGGTAAAAAACTTTTTATTTAACCATCATTTTAAGAACTAAGGATTCTAGATGTTTACAGTTGCATTTTCTTTCTTTTTGCTTTGCTGAATTATGAATGTTATTTATGTATTGCTTTGTTATTTATTGATTTAATTATTGTATTACAATGTGTGGTTGGAATTGCATTATTATTACTGTTTTTAATTATTGTAAGCCGTCCTGAGACATTTTATTGGAAAGGACAGGGTAAAAACGTTTTAAAATAAATTAAAAAATGGTCTTGTGGAGCATAGTGTCCTTGAACCTAGGACCTTGCAATTATTTTACTAAGAAAGGGAAAACATTGCTACAAATATATATTAGTGAGCTGTTTCAAGTAAATCTGATAGCTGATATAAAAAAGAAGAGGAGAAACATAAACCAGGCAAGCAATAAATGGGGAAATTTAGGAACAGCAGGAATGAGCTATCTAACAATACAAACTGGAATGCTAAATTAAGGAATGGGAAAAACAGTGATTTGGTTTTTTAACTGATTGTTCCAGATAATACTTTTGGAGGGAAAAATGTATCCTTCAGGGGATAAAGGCTCTTGTACTACACCATCTAAATGTTATGTTAAATTTGAGTTATAAGCACACAAATGCTAAATGCATAGAAATACTGTACCTATCTATCTATCTATCTATCTATCTATCTATCTATCTATCTATCTATTTAGACAGCTTATATGCTGCCCCCTTTGCATAAGCCTCAAGGTGGCTTACAATCATTAAAACCCCACATATAAATACAAAAAATACATAGAATACATGTATGCCTCTGCCGCTGATCTCATGTTAATTCTTGCAAATTTTCTACAAGTTAATTCATCATTACTAAAAGTACAGAGCTTCACCCTAACAATTTTACATATGTGGGGTTGACGGATGTTACACAAAAATGTTGTCTAGAGATGCTTAGAAAATTGGAATAGATTATACAATCAAGAATACAATTTCCCAGTTAGAAGTCTCCCCTCTATATTTGATAAATGAAAATAAAAATTACAAAGCAAGGGGTTGTCCAAAGCAATTTAGTGGCAGCTAGACTAGGAGCTTCTCCAAATGAAAACTAACACAGTAGTCAGAGAAAACTTACTGTGAAGGATTACTTTTATGCAAAAATTACCTAATCTAAGAAAAGTTTCTAGAAACGACCACCGTATAAATAATGTGTATGTTGTATGGTAGGACTTCAACAACTCTATGATTCAAGGAAGGGAAATGTCAGTCCCCACAAACACATGGGGCAGTTCAAAACAATGTTAGGTTAACTGGAGATAACTAAACAAATCAGAAACACTTGTGAGAGGACTCCTATGTATGTAGGTACCATGTACCATGCAGTCATATTCAAAAAACTTTCTGTATAACCAAAGACCTATTCTGTATTAAGGGTACATGTGAGAGAGAGAAATTTTCCTCGAAACTAAATTTTGCAATGCCAGGGGTAGAACCTCCTTGTGAGAGGGTCTAGAGATGTGAAGTTACCTCTGAGCCCCCCAAATTGGCCTTTTCTGCTGTAAAGGGTGTTCTTTGGTCATTTCCAACAGACAGATAGACAGACAGACAGTCAAGACTACTACTCTGTTAGAAACCCAGTAGAAAAAAACAGGATATATTGTCCACTATTGACCTAACAATATTTGGAACTATTCGCATGCTTTAAAACAACTAGGTAACAACAAAAACAAGAAAACAGATCATTTTCAAGTAACACAATAAATACTCCCAGTCATTCAAGAACAGCGCAATATACACCGTGCTTCTTGTGCCATCTGCTTATCCTCAAATATCTAGGTTTGCTTCTCTTAGTCTATTTATAAAATCTTATTTGAAGGTTCTTTTATCTACATGCAACCCAATCCCAGATAATCCACCTGCTGAATTGTGTAATAGCACACAGAAAGCATCATTTCGGATTCTATTTTATGTCATTTTGCATGTGGCAAACCCAGTTTATATTTACCATCCAATCTAATCCCTCTGTTGTGTATCACAGAATCTCAATCCAAAATTTTAAAACAGAAAGAAATAGGGCACTTGTAACTTGAGATGAATTACAAATTCTTTAAGCCTTTTTTACTTGATACGTCAGGCTTGGTGAAATATGTGGGGAACAAAATCTATGATGGCTCAATATAATCACAGATGAAACTCCAGCATTAAAATATAAGCCTTGCACTCTCTTGAAGCTGTTTAGAATGTTTTGATTCATGCTATAAGTTAACCTATTTTCTCAGTCACCACTAGAATAAATTTAAAATAACCACGTATCTCCATTGAGGCTTAAAGCACCATTTGATCTAATGCATTTTGTCCTCATGCAGGATGGACCTAAGTGGCTGTAAGCATAATTAATATCAAACCCAGAATTGTGTGTCTGACGAATAGCAGTTTAGACTTGAGGACTTCAAAAATTAATGAGCACCATTCCTATGAAGACACAATTCATTCACAATGACCTCAGTTATTTCCATGTTCTTGTACAGTGCAAATGTACACTCATCTAAATGACATGATAAATGATTCAGAAATCAGTTTTGCTTGCAATCTGTCTGGTTTACTGTTTACCTACAAACAGCACTGCAAACACTGTGACTTCCCAAGCTAATTTATCACAAGAAAAAGTAAATGTATTGACCTACAAAATGTCAGTAGATTTTGATCTATTGGGAATATTAAAAGGTAATGATATGTTGGGAGATGCCTTTGAACTATGGAGGAAATAAGAAAAAAAGTAATTTCAATTTACAGCATAAGCAAACTTGCTATATAATGAAAATGGGGTGCCACCAAGTCCCATGGGCAATAGAAAATTGTAGGTATGTAGTTCATTATATCTTGAAAAAATAAGCAGTGATGCTCTTACAAATGAACTGTCATGGGACATGTGCTGGAGGAAGCTGAACCATAGGAATGAATTTATCAAATTCCATATTGGGTTCTTATTTTGTGTGACTTCTAAGTTTCCACCATCTTATTTCTTCCCCCCTTTCCACACACGTGCAGACAGAAATCATACATCTTTGTGTGTGTGGAAGGGAAGGTACACATTTTGTACACATTTGATGAGATATACATTTGAAGTTCTACACAGTCTGAGGCTGGAGTTTGTCTCCTTTGCAGACTAATCATTTCCCTGCTTCAGAGTCTCCAGGGACTGAAACTTGGGCTGCCCTGCATGCAAAACATCAGTTGCACATCTGGGCTGCTGTGCCTCTTCACAGATCTACAGGACAAGCAAACTCTGGTAAATCAGGGATGCTGGGTCAGAAAAGGTTTCATTTTGTTACTGAACTGTTTGGTGGATTAGATGTACTCTTTATTTAGTACATTGATATCCTTTTTTCTTTCAAGGAACCCAATGGCAGGTTAAATGAGCCTTTCCCTCTCCATTTTATTTTTACAACAACAGTGACTGGCCCAAAGACACCCCAGGCACTTCAAAGCCAAGCGGAAACTAGAATCCAGTTCTCCCAAGTCTCAGTCTAACATTCTAACCACTGCCTGGCATGGGTGCCTATAGAGTTCCATTGAATGCAAAGAAAATGTGTGAGAGTTTTGGAAAATAGCAAAGACATTACGGGGAAAAAAAGTGAAAAAACCTAAGTTTGCAAACAGAAAATGCCATGAAAACGCAAATGGGTGAGACAATTTGAAAAGAAAATGTGTGTTTCAAACTGGTCTGGTGAGATAAAGCAACCTTTATTTGTTTTGAATTAAGATGACTGTATTTTCATTTCTTCCCTTCTAGAGTGCAGAGGAGTTTAATATTCCTATCTCTCCATATTAAAGTGGGTCAATCAAAGCCATCAGGTTTTTCAGTCTGAAAACTAACAACTGAAAACAATAATTTAAACGTATTTTCATTGGATGTGTGTAAATCATGAAACTCTACAAAAAAACTGTAGATGCTTAACTAGACAACACTGACAATGACAAGTTCTTTGTATACATTTGTGCAAATTGTCTGACTTTCATTTTAAGTAAACATGGCCCATTTTAAAAGCAGGAAAGTACAAGAAGGCATACCACAGAAAGAGGGACTGATATCTGATATCTGTCTCCTCTTCTGGTCATTCTCCCAACTGGTAGGTTCCTGGCAGTAATATCAGCCAGCCCCAGGGCCTGACTGTACTGCTATTGAACTCCAGATTGGTCCATAACAAAACATTCCTCATACTTGATTTAATTGTGGATGAGGAGAATGACCTGGCATGTGTTACAGAGACCTGGGCAGGAGAAGGGGGAGATGTCTCCCTCTCTCAACTATGCCTGTCCGGGTATCTGATGCAACACTGGCCACACCTAGGGGGAAGGGGAGGTGGGGTCGTCCTCATTTATTGAGACTCAATCTTCCTCACGGGACTTCCTGTTCCTTCGAGACCAGGCCTAGAATGTCTGTACCTGGTGTTGGGCAATCAAGACAGATTAGGGATTCTACTGGTGTACCATGCA
This sequence comes from Varanus komodoensis, assembly GCF_004798865.1. NCBI lineage: Eukaryota > Metazoa > Chordata > Lepidosauria > Squamata > Varanidae > Varanus > Varanus komodoensis. The sequence goes on from NW_025335762.1 coordinate 6,564,707, forward strand.
TCTTCCTGTCCAGCGGAGTCCCAGTCAAAAAATGTTTTAATAAATAAGAAAAGTGACAGAGATTAGGGTTTTTAGATGTTTAACAGTTGCATTTTATTTTATTTTAATTATGTTATGTTTGTTTATGATTGTGCTTTATTCTTTTTTTCTTATTATTGGTTTAATTTGATGGTATTCTATTAGTACTGATTGTATTTATCATAATCTGTTTATTATTATCTATTGTATTATGAATTGTATTTTTATTGTTGTTGATTTTATGTTCTGTAAGCCATCTTGAGACATTTAGTGAAAGACAGGATAGAAATGTTTAATTAAATTAAATTAAATTAAATTAAATTAAATGCTTACCTTGGGGTTACATGTGTAAGCATGTGTGATCATGGGCACCACAGCCTTGGATACCTCCCTTGTGCTCCCACCTGGGTCTTTTTTCATTGAAAGCAGCTCTTTCTCTCAGGCTTTTAATGCTTAAAGTGTTATCAGTGCCAGGTTTTATATTATATTTAGATTGCTGCTCCTTGGGCTATATTAATACAACTCTTCTAGAATGGAATAGAAAAACACAATCAAATTAATTGTCAAAAACCTGGCAGTTTAAGAAGAGAGCTCAGACTATCTCATGTTGACTCAAGTTCCACAAAGTCAGGAAATTGGAAGCTTTTCATTATTTTAATTACAGTCACAGACCAGCCAATGAAATTGGAAGTTGAGGCCGCTTCAGCAGATGTGTCCCGTAATCAGTGGTAATGCTATGCAATGTTCAAAGCTGTGCTTGCTTACAGCTTACTGTCCAGGCACCCAACTTTCTCTTGATCTTCCAGGCCCACATCCAGATGGTGAAGATACAGAGCCTGAGACCAGCAAAACTGCCCCATGTTGTCCCAAACAGCTATTGCTGTGTGCAGCAACTGAGCTTCACTATATTGCTAGAGGACTCCTCCAATGGTTTGACCTTTGCCTGTTTATGGCTTCCAGAAGTAGAGGATGAGTTCAAAGCAGAAGCCCACTTGAGATAATATTTAATTTCTACAGCACTCCAGAGCCAAAACTGTCCGGATGGTTTATAACTACACATAAAAACACAATATAAAATACAAACAGCATTTTTAAAAATCATTGAAAGGTTACCATACAAAAATTTAAAACCACTTTACAAACAAAAAGTTAAAATAGCTTTAAAAATGAAAACACAAGACCTGATCAAACCACTAACAAAGCCCCAGTAAACCAATTAAATGTCCTGCACTTGAGGAAAGCGTTAAGCTGGCATGAAAAGGAAATTATGGTAAGTGGGCCTCAGTGGGGAGCTTGTTCCATAACTGGGGGCCACCAATGAAATGACCCTTTTCTTTGTTGCCTCCTTGAAAGGTGCCAATAGGAGCCAGGTCCCAGGAATGATAATAGTGTCCACGTTGATTGTGGTTGAGAGAGGCATTCCATCAGCTATTTTGGTCCCAAGCCATGTAAGGCTTTATAAGTCAAGGATAATACAAGGAACTTTTTCTGAGCAAAGTGTGGGTGCATTGCAGGTAGATTCCGCAGAATTCTACCTGCACAGCAGACCCAGAACTTTGTTTCTGCCTCAGAAGAAGGAAAGTTAGATCTCCCTTCAGCACTGGTGATGATGCAGTGTCCTCCATCGTTCTTGAGGATTGCAGGCTCCTTCGGGTGATGCAGAGCAGGCCACCTGGGTCACACAGATCTCTCCTGAAACACTAGTCCATGCTTCTCTGCTCCCTAAGCATCTGCCACCAGATGCCACTAACTCACACTACTAGATAGAAGAGCCAACCCTGACCTACGGGTGCCCTGAGATTTAAGATCAAATCCTGTGGCCTCAGTGCATCACTCTGCACTCTTTCTGGCCAAAACACAGGCACACACACATAGATGTGCTCTTAGAAATTATTACTTTTTTATAATCATGTGCTAGAATATCCATCCTAATATGCTAATTTTTATTCTTCTGCTGGCAATGAAACAGATATCATCAAGCTGCTATCAGTATATGAAATGATGAAATGTTTATATGTGGGTTATTGCCATTCCCCTGCAAATGATCCTGCCAACATTTGGCTTGCTTAGAATTGGCATTTTTCCAGAGTGGGTAAGAAAATTAACCCCAGACCAAATTGTAGCCTGGAACTGGTTGCACGGTGATAAAATATCTATGTATTTTGTTTCCTCTTCATGATCCACCTAATCTTATTAATGCAGTTTGCACAGCTAATGTGTGGGTGAAATGAAGGCATCTGGCCAAGGTACAATTTTTCTCTTGCAAGTGCCCTTGAATTATTTTGAATGCTGACAGGTAATAAAATCTTTGAGAAAGATGGAATAATAAAAGCAGTTAATAAAATGAAGCCTCCTTTAGAATCCTCTTCTGAGAGAATTGAGCCATACTACAGCAGGTTGTTTAAAAAGGAGTCGATCAACACTGCAAGAGTATTCCTTTAAAATATAGTCAAAGATACATACATATAATGGAGAATGGGTTGTCTCCAAGCAATTAGAACTAGAAAAGGAGTGCTACTCCCAAGGTTAAAATTAGAGCTGGACAGAAAAGTTCTCTCACAATTCTCCACCCGTGATGTGGACAGAGAAATTGGGTTCAGGAAATTTCGATAATTCTGGAGGAAGAAAATGCTCCATCCTTTTTCACCTGGAAGTTGAAAAAATCCTTTTTCAACCCAGCTTGGGTTGTATGATAACTTCTTTGGTAACCATGGGTGTCCTTGCCCATGTCCCAACAAACTCAGCCCATGGTGCTGCCAAAATGATGTGGAAAACCAGACTTGATAGAACTTCCATGTAACATAGAAATATAGGAATTTTTAGGGTGGGAATATAATACCACGCCCCCTGACCTGCTTTTAAATTGCCTGTAGCACTCCATCTTCGGTTGCTTGTCCCTTTCTCTTCTGCCATCACCTCACAGCATCCCGAATCTCTAGCAGGTTCTTCCAGACCCTTCCTTCAGCTCTGTCCTTCCACTACCACAAAGCCTTGCCTTCTGTCCTTTTGTTTCCTTTCAACCTATCCTTCCTCTGGATCCTTGCTTTTATCCAGCTAAGGGGTGGGATAGAAATCTAAAAAATAAATAAACACAATAAGTCTGCTATCGAGTCAATAAGTCTAACCCAGGGCAACCCTATGAATGAAAATCCTCCAAAATGTGCTATGCATGACAGCCCTGCTCGGCTGTTCCAAATTCAAGTCTATGACTTCCCTAAAGGAGCCAACACATTTCTTATTTGGTCTTCCTTTCTTCTTCTCCCTTTGACTTTCCCTAGCATTATTGTCATCTCCAGTGAGATGTTGAGGGGGGGGGAGAGATACCAGTACAAAGCACACATTTTCCCTTCAGCGATAAAAACAAAAGAAACAACCTCAGTAAAGCACAAAGAACCCCAAGGATCTTGTATCAGGTTGTGAATGATTTGCTGCTGTTGTGCATGTGTGTTATGTGTTAGCTTTCTACAATCTGGAACCCCTTCTCATTGAACTCTAGACTTTAAGATCCTGGCCTTGCCCAAGCACTTGCATTGGTCCTTAGGGAGGGCTTTCCTGAGCTTTCACCTTTTTGTGAACAGCTCTTCTCAGCAGAGAAAATATTCCAAAGCATGACAGATGGGCGTCCAAAAATTCTTGGTTGTCTCCCACATCTTCAAAGCCTTCAGCCTTAAATCCTATACATCAGGGATAGGCAATATGGTGCCAAGGGCATCTGCATGCTCCCATTTCCACAGCCTTTGAACTAAAAAAAAGAAAGAAAGCAATTGTGATGGTGTTGATGGGGATCAAGCACGAGCACCACAGGATACTCGGTCCTGGGGTAAGCTACGTAATCACTGGACTAGCAAGAACTTTCACAGCAGCCATTTTGTGGTGAAGCCCAAACTAATTCTTTGAGCTGGCAGAGGTGTCCACAAACAGGAAAGGTTGGCTTTCCATACTATGCAGACATTCCTGGAGGTAAATCCCACTTAATTTAGTGGGATTGAATGGCCCAGGTTAGCCATAGATTTTCTTTGGATTTCTTTCTGTCTAAACATGCATGGGATTGTTTATTATAAGAGAAATCCAGTCCCCAGGAGCACAATCCTCTGCATATGTACCCCAAATAAAGCCCTACTGAGTTCAGTAGGATTTACTCCTATGTAACTATAACAGTGGGAGTCACACAGTGTACAGCTAGGACTTGCAAGCCCAAAAACAAGTAGCAGCTCTTCTGGGTGAAGAACTTACGGATACATCTATAATTGTATGTTCTGTCATTACTAAGAGCGGCCACTTCTTCTTACAGGCCTCTTTCTGTGGTTCAGTGACAAGGTCACTCTTGCTACACAGGACATCTTTACAGAGGGAGTAAATTGTGAGGCTAAGTGTAAGAAAATAGGCTTGCTTGTGGAGAGTCCATGAAGAGGTGAATTAATTCTTTTCCTTTAGCAAGAAGCTTAAAAGGTTTCTCATGTGGAAGAGCAGCATCATTGGCTAAATTATTCAGATACTTTGTCATGCCTCTTGAGACAAGTCTCTCTTCTCCCCTGATAGATTTGCCCTCATATCAGCTCACTCACAGCCCTACTCTCTTTGATTCATACCAATTGGAACAATCGGTCCAAGTGACTACAAAGACAACAGGGCAGATTTTGAATCCCTGTGTCTTCCAGAGCACAAATTGGGTGCATTACTTGAGTCTCAAGTACACACATCTTAGAAACCTACTTTTCAACAAATGGAAAATCCAGTGTGTTCATAATGGGTGGATCCTAGCTTAAGTCTTCATATATCAACACACTTGCTCTCTTTCTCATTGCAGCAAAGGACACCCAAAAAGAGTTTCTGGGTCATATTGGATTTCCAGGAATGGTACCACAAGTACTTCAAGGCCTAAAGGCCTTAGTGGACTGGATGGAGCTCTTACTGTCAACAGCTTTCTTCAACTAGCGGATGATGCGTTGCATTTCGCATCCAGACTAGGGGACAGAAAGAAAGAAAGGTAGCTTAGTACTGGCAACAATTTGTTGGCCGAATTTGGCACACGAACCCTTTAAATTATCTGACCTGAAGCAATTGGAACTATATTTGAAGAAGTTGCATCATTTTGAACAAGGAAAGCAAGGGAAGGATTGCATTGATTTTACCTCTCCTTCCTGACACAACAGGACCAGAAAGTCATGACAGGAAATTTATCTGCTGTGCCACCTCTCCAGTAATAGATCTGACAATAAAAAATATTCTGAAGGGAAGAGGTTCTCCACATACCTTTTCAAGAATGCATTTGATTACCACCAGCCCACATAATATGGCAAACAAAACAATATTCACCTCTGTTAACCTACACTAGTGTTGACCAAATGGTCCATGTCCTGGTGTCCATATGCCCAAAATACACAGCAGGTGGTTGATTAAGCATAGCATAGGCTAAGTCATAGCTGAAAAATAGATGGGGAAAGATTGTGTTTTTAACATACAGCTGACTCAGTTCCTTAAGCCTTTCTCTAAATCTCAGGCTTCTGAGGGAATAACTTAGGTGGCCTCTGTTCAGCTCCTGTTGGACAGATTCTACATCAGACTTCAGACATTTTCATTCCACAGGTTGGGAAAGAAATATACAACCTAGAATGAAAAATGCACCTGACTTCACACAGCCAGCCCATTATTATGATGAAGGAAATGCTCAAGAAAAGTAGGATGCTGATGCTGTTTTGTAAACATCAGTTAATCATGGGTCATGGCAGGGGGATTTCCTGGACTTGACTGGGAAACTACTGCTTGACCAATAGCTTCATTTCATTTTTGTGGCAGAAAACGAAATCACAACACTATTTCCTGTTATTGTGTGGTCCCCCAGAAACTTTTAGGCTTTTGGAGCATGTTCCGATATTTTATTTCCTGCTCACACAAGGTTTTGCTCTTTGGAGGAAACAAGGGATTGTCCTATAGATGGAAGAAGGTGATATGTACCAGCCTTGGGATTTGAAGAGCAGGCATCTTCAACTGGAACACCAGGGCCAGGGGTGATAGAGGTGGAAGAAGCAGCAAGGTTGATCAGTTAAGGGCCCAGTGGTTTGCAAAGTGCAACAGGGCCAGAAGCAAAGACTGGGGCAGGAACAAATGAAGATCAGTCAGTAACAAGATGTGGTACAACCAAAGACAAAGCTGAAGTTAGGAACAGATTCATACTGTTGTAGCAAAACTACGCAGCATTGGGAAACCCTGTATAAGGTCCCTGTAGCTCCTAGCTGGTCTGGATGATCGCACTGGCCCCAGTTCTACAAGAACTTGTAAACCTGCAAGTATTTGCAAGAGGAACTAGGCTGCTTTCTTTGTGAGGCTTCATCCTTTGTAGCTCACAACAATAGATGAGTCCACCATAATCCCGATCATGGAAAATCCCCCTGGAGACTATTTCAAACTCAATTGTGTTTGCTCTTTAAAATCTGAACAGTAGTGATCAAAAAGTTAAATACCCTTCATTAAAATTCTCACCTATTACCATCATGGACCATTCTTTCTCTCTTGTACCAGGCAGGCCAGGGACTTTCCAATGATATTATCCCTTCATTTACAGCAAACTATGGCACATTGAGACTTTCATTAAAGTTTTCATGGGTTTTTCTTTTCCATCCCCTTACTGGGGATGCAATTCAACTTTGAACTATTCTCAGGTTTAGTTTTGTTTTTGGGGGGAGGGTGGGCAACTAACACCACTACTACATTCTTAATTTTTATTTGTATTTAGTAAAGGAGAGCCAAAGTTTAATCCCCTGCAGTGCCCATGTTTCCATGAAAGAACCAACCTGTAGGTTTCTGCATTGCATTTTCAGGAGTGCACTAGAGCCAAGACAATCGACTTTGAAGCTGCTTCTGCTGAAGAGTCAGTTTGAAGTCATTCTACAACAGCACACTCTCAAGAAGATGCCTGCTGGCCACTAGCTTTCCAGTTGCAACCCAACCTTCTGTTATTCCAGCCCATTCAATCACCATATAGAACACTGCAATCTTTATATGAAAAATACTTCTGTTCTTAATAATATTTCGATCTCCCAAAATCAAACAACACAGCTTCGAAGCCAATAAGACTCTTGCCATTGAACCCACACTCACACAAACACACATGCATTTTTGTACAGGTTTATGGGTGAATAGCCCCCCAGTGACAGTCCAGCACTTCACAGGTTATAGAAAAACCTTTGTCAGGTCATTTGCAAAGGCTTAACACATTTCCATGTCCCAAGAAATTGGAACATCCTGTGGATAAGGCAGGAGCTCGAGGATGTGTTGGCTCCATTTCTGTAATACCAACCCAGAATGAGGAGGTCATGGCAAGACAATGAGAAGAAACAGCAGACCCTGCCCTCTCCCTGAGGTTGGCCGTGTAGGTTGGGCCAGAAGGAGAAGGGAAGTGAATGGACAGTGAGAGGGAGGGACAACTTGGGAAGTGGGGGTCATTAAACGCAACTTGCCCAAGACCCAGGAAGCTGATTCTGGCTGAAATATGTGCCATCTAGTGACATGAAAAAGCTGCATGAACTTCAACTGAGCCTAAAGGCAGGTAGCTCTGGATTGTAGCTTGAGCCAAAGACTTAACTCAAGGTTTTCTCTTCCTGGGTCAGTGGGGAGTTCAGGCCGGGAAACAAGTAGTAGTTCCTATATGTCTTGTCACGTGAGTGTTGTCTTCTTAACTAATGGTGGGAAAAGCAAATCTGAATTTAAGCATTTGTTTTTGTGACATAACAAGTGGTCCCCCCACCACACACACATTCAGTGAGCCATCCTACTGGGCATTACTATCTCTGAAACTTTTTTTAAAGTTTTTCATTTGTACCATTCTGCCTAACAGACAGACAAGCAAACAAACAAACTTTCTGAAAATCAAACTTTAATTTGACAGGAGCCAATGCCCTAGAAAACATGAACACAATGGCATTCAACTTTTGATTCTTAGCTTAGATAGTATCACACACTGACCTTAACTTGCAAAGAAAACATATCTTGAGAAAGGCATGTGCCAAAAGCATCTGATTGTTGGTTTCCTCAAAAGGGGAAAAATTACTTGAAAGGGGGAGAGAATGGAGTCCAGAGACTTAAAGAAGGCAAATTAAATGTATCATGCTATTAACTTAAAAGATGGAGAAATCTTTTCATTTCTCCATTGCCAACTTTGATCTTCCTGAATTGGTTTGAAATATATCTTTCAAAGAAACATGAAATGTATGTTTTTATGTACGCTATTTGGCAATCCTTTTCCTCCCCTTCTTTCTTTTTCTTTAGTTCCTATCTAGCAATTTTGCTTCCATCTCAGACTTGGTTGAATTGAGGACCCATCGTAAAACTATAGTGGTATAGAATTAAGGACTAAAGTGTTCTCTATCTTACTTGCTTTCATCTTTACCTGACTTCCAAGTGCATTGGATGGATGAAATGGGTGCTTATATAAGGAACTGTTTCAAATTCTTTCTGATTTAGAAGAGCGTTCTACAAATACATTTTCCGTGGACTGTTTCTGAACACATTTTGCTCCACTGGTAAAAATATCCTCATGACAATCAAAGCAATTGATCATCGTAAGCAGAAAGGATGTTCCCAATCCAAAGAATATAGGAAGTTATTTTGTGGATGGGAACAAAAGCAAAAGAAAGCTTTCACACTTTGGACACATAAAGCATTCTGAACAAAATTGTGAATTATGGGCATATTCATATTGGAAGAAGAAATCTTTCAGATACCCTGGTCTCAAAGCATTCCAGGATTTATACATAAGAACCAGCATCTTGAACTGGGTCCAGAAACAATTTGAAAACCAGTACAATGGTTGTAAGTTTAGTGCATTATGCTCTTTCCTATGCACACCCAAAATCAATCTGGCTACAGCACTTCACGCTCTCCAAGAGCAGCCCCATGTAATATGGAAGCAGACAATCTAAAGGTAGAAGGATTAACACTACGGATCGCTATAATGAGATATACTTTCTTCAGTAAATGTTTCAAAGCCACTCTTCTCTAACCTATCCCTTAGACTGGTCACAATGTCTGGGAATGATATTAAAGGCACAGTTACAGCCCCGGTTTAAAAGGGGAAAACTGTTCTCTGAACATGGAGATCCAATGATGTTGCTGGTTGTCGCATCCAGAATGTGGCCAATGAAATTTGAACTAGCTTAAAATGTTGTGTGAGGAAATCCAGCCCTGTCCCAAAGATCCCATCAGTTTGGCTGTTCAGGTGTTTCTTCAGATGTTGAGAGGGAAGCTTGCCCATAATAGCCTTGTGATTTAAGACTTCTGTCTTCAACCTCTTGGCTTTAGCATGGCTCCTTATAACTGCAAGCATGAATATCATGTCCTGTTGGTAGTTTTGGCATAATGCCCTTCCTGTCTAGCTGAAATCAGATTTGAAAGAACTGGACCTTCTGCAGGCTGGTTTTGGAGGTGGAATTGGCTGGTGGGAAGAGAAAAATGCCATTTCATGCAAGAAACAAGTTGCAGTCATCTGTGTAAGTGAGAGTTAAGCCACAGAGGCTTTGAAAAGCTCTATAAAGACTTTTCCCCAAATAATTTGAATCAGCTGTATTTAGTGAGGACAAACAGTACCAGAGACCTGTTCTCCAATCATCTGCTGGCTTCTGTAGATTTCAGAATATGAATATGAGCTTCTGAACAGCGATATCTCATACACATTTCTTCTTATTTAAAAATTTAATAAACCACCATCATGAGAGGGACATTAATAAAAAATGCAGCTAAGCCAGAAGGCAAGCAATTCCCTGCAATTCCAAGTAATTTTTGAAATGGCTTTTTCTTCACCTGCCACCTGAACTCCACCAAGCTGGAGTTGGTCAGACGTTGCACAAGTAAGCACCATCCCTGAAAATATGCTACCTTGTGTAATGGTGCCCACTACACTTTATCTTCAGGAGTTCAGGACACACCTGGGCAGCCTGATTCTCAGCGGCCCACCCCTGTGTCCTCCATCACAGCTTGCTTGGTGGCTTTCCAATGCTTGTGGCATGCCTCCCCCATTGTAAAAGTCTGAAAAGACTTTCCTAAGGCTTAGCTGCTAGAAGAACTTGACCTAAACTATGTTGCCATTCCTGGAACTGCCCTTTTTGCCTTCAGTCCTCCCTCCCACTGGAATTCAGCTCCAGGGAGATTCCCTGAAATGGAATTTGACTCTCAGTGTTCCTGCTTTAGATGGCATTGGGGTATATTGAGCAAGAGCACAGGAAATGATCAAAAGCACACCTATGTGCTTACGTGGGCCTGAAACAGCTGAAGATGTGGCCTTCATGAAAGCCAGGAGTGGCAAAAACAAACACTACACCCAGGCTTGGCTCATGAGTTTTTGCTCTCCAAGGCAAAGGACTCCGTGGCATATTCTCCATTACACATACAGAATAGGATGGACTACTGGATCTAATTTCAGTGAACATGACAGGGCAGCTTTCTCACCACCAGTGAGATCAGTAGGTAATGTAGGGTCAGATGACGAATGCTGTCCTCTATCACTTTGTCACAAGTCCCCGTCCCCCAGCCTGTCTGCTCCCCTGAGAAAGCCCATCTGCCTAATGGTAGCAGCTGCCCTGTCAGCATTTTACTTAAGGGTGGTAGGATTCAAATTCATGATATGCAGCTGATGGGAATAATCTTTGGCAGGGTCTACTGGTGGGAAGAAGTAGCTCTGGAAGGGATCCTTGGTGTGAAAGTAGAGCTGCAATGATTACTCAAGGAGTCTGTTTAATTCTGGACACTATTGAAAGATTTGATTAAGGAGAGATGGAAGTAGATATGGTAATGGGCCACCAGGTCTAGCAAAGCTGTGGTGGCATCATAATCCTCACATGGCAGAATGCCCAATCAGCAATAAGGTGGTGGTTATTTGCTGTCTAGGAAGTAAGCAGACTATGATATTGTGTCAGCCACAATTTACCTTGGACCAATCAGCATCCCTACAGCATCCCTACATCCCTACCAAGGTTCATGAGTAGATGTATGTCTTGTGCATGTCATTGGCCATAAAAAAGGGGAAAGGGGATAAATAAATCCCAGTAATAATCCACTGAATAGGCTGCTTCCTTTGCCAGTAGCTATTTCTCCAAATTGATTTCTCTTCTGTTTTTTCCCCGTTTTTTATGTTCAAGTTATGGATTAGTGTTAATGTTAAAAACTGCTCAAGAACTAAAGGGTGGCTCAAAATTACTTTGCCTTGAGCTTGCATCTTATTGATATTTTAAAATGTCATTCAAGATTGAAGAATACTTCTGATAGAGGGGAAATTTGTGTCGCTGCTTTACTAGATCAGGAAATATAATTCTCTCTGAGGGCCTTTTTGGTTGGATTTGTCCCTTTGCATTAAAGTCAGCCCTAGCTATATCATATACAAATACAGTGAATGAAAACTAACCCTGATTACACTATGGTAGGGTGTGGAGAGTAAGGATGCCAAGAAAAATCATGGTGGATTCCACTGAGCTTGGAATTCTCAGATACCATGGTGACTCCCTGCAATCCGGCCACCATACTTGTGGCCCTACCTTGCACCAATTCTAACCTGGCCATATCCTTCCTGTAATGTGGGGCCCAGAACTGAGCACAATACTGCAGTTGTGAGCACACCAGAGTCATATAGAATGGTAGTAATACCTCTCTCGATCTAGAAGCCATGCTTCTGGCTATACAACCAAACATAATAATAATAATAATAAAACAGTGTCCCGACCTCCCACCCTCAAAATAAACTGACAAAGCTCCTGACCCAGCCCTGCCCCAAATGGCCCCGAACATCCCTGAACAACTTTACAGCCTTTGGCCAGATTATTTATTTGATGTTGATGAAGTACTGTCAGCAGGGGATCCTAGAATTAAAGCCAAGTGCGGTATGGAGGAAAGAGCTGATAAATAATTTGTATTCATTATATATTATTATATCTTTTTTCTTGTAAGGAACGCAAGATGGTGTGCATTGTCCCCCTCCTCCCATTTTAGCCTCCCAACAACCCTGACTGTCATGAATCAACCTACTGAGTTCCATGGATGAGTAGAGACTTGAACTGGGATCTCTCAGTTCCCCAGTCCAACCACTAAGCCACGGGGATGGGTGAAATGGTTAAAGAATTGTTGCATAACAGCCAGTGATGGGAAGAAATGCATGTATGTATATGTGTGTATGTTGACCTATGAAGGAGAGGAAAGATCCAAAATCCACAGTGGAACATTAAAGTTATTATGACCAATCTAAACAGTTGATTCTTGTTTCTGAAAGCGTAAAGAATGGCTGAATTCCAGCAGCCGAAGGACACTCCTGCCCGAGGTCCCAACCTCCTGCTTGTGGGCTTCCCAGGGGCAGCCTGTTGACCACTATGTGATCCCAAGACTTGACTAGCTGGACCCATGGCCTGATCCAGCACAGCTCTTCATAGGACCACAGAAATCTGGTGCTGTTCTATTCCAGTTCTCTACATTTGTGAATTTCCACTTTGGGTTAGGCATCACCAATTGGAAACACTGCTCATACATCCGAAGCATGGCACTCCAAGGCTTCCAGTAGAACTGAAGAGAACCTTGCTGTATACTTAGGATTTGCATGTGTGTAATGCTTTCTTTTGAATCATCCCAAAGCGTGTTTTTTTCTTTTAAATAAACAGTAATTGGTTCTTTTGTTTGTTTATTTTAAAACTGGCAGGTCAGAAAAGTCCCTAGCACCTTTGCTTCTTGGTGAAATAGCCTTTGACTCTCCTCCAGTCACTGACACACTCCCAGCATAGCTTTATCTTTTCCCTCCATATTTACTGCTACAATTGTGATAGATGCAAGTTGCTATAGCAATGCAGATTTCCATGATAATTCTACACATATTATAATGTTCGTGTTAATACAAGACGGGGGAAGTGGAGACCCAGAGGGATGGGGGAGCAATCAGGAATTATCTTGTGCATTTTGAAAGAACTATTTTGTTTGCAGATGCATCACTGTGTTAATTGAAAGTCAAGTTCCTGACTCCTAGCTAAGCAGATCAGAGGAAGTGGCCCCAGCTGGTCTAGGGACCCTCGGATACAAGCATCCAAGCTCCCAGACAGTGCATGATTAGAGTGAGTAGACAGGGAGAGCCAACAGGAGCTTGGCAGTGGAACTTGGAGGGAGAGGTCCCTAACTTTTTCCTCCCCTGCCCCACCACCTTGGTTTTCTTCCTTGTAACACACTCCCATGTAATGGTAGGACTGTGTTGTTAACCTCCAAGGAAGACAGGAGAAATCAGTGGTTGTTACAACAGTCCCAGCAAGCTAGAATCAAAAAGGTTGCAAAAAGAATAGTCCAAGAAGATTCACCAGTGGTGGTGACCCACAAGTTCTATGATTTTTTCTTCTTCTTGCCTAAGGTCAACATGGCCTGTACATGCAACAAATGCAAGCTAATAGTCCCATTGAGAGAAAATATGAGAGCATTAGAGCAGTTAGTGTCCACCCTCAAGGGAATAAAAGATGAAGAGTTTTTAGACAAAGCAGTGGAACTGCAAAATCTCAGAGTAGTCCAGAAACTAGAAGTGCAAAAGCAGTTGGGGCACAACGGGAGAATCCTGAGGGAAGGGAAAATGAGAAGGGAACTCCTTGGGAAAGGGTGACAGATGCAGAAGCACTAGAAGACACTCTGTATCAGTGGAAGCAGTAGAACTATCAATCCACTTTCAGTTAATCAAGGATGAGACTGGAGGGCAACCTGCAACAGATGAACTACCAGGTATCCTGTGCAACACTGAACAAGAAGCTAAAGGTCAGTCAGGTAGTAGCAATGATCCTCAAGCCTGCAAGAACAAAAATGAAATTGTGGGAGAAACCCTGTTGCATAGGATAGAAACGTATGTTTCTATGTCTCATACCAACCTGAGACATTGTGAAGGGCAGGATATAAAAAGTGATACATAAATAAATAAATGCATGTCAGGAAGACCTGTTGACTCGTCAGGTATGCTGCCTCCCTGGGAAACAGATTAGTGATGTAGTAACTGAAAGATTGCCAGGGCTCACACAGCCTGCTGACATGTGTCCCTTCCTCCTTATACCTGTGGGCAATCCCACACTGCAAGGTGCAGCTAAAGAGCCATCTGATTCCCCCCCCCCCCCAGAAATAAGAAAAAGTGTTCAGTTTATTCTGGGCAACCCATAATATCAAAATCAGACTCTTGGTGGGTCACTAGAACTCTTTCGGAGACTCTCCAAACCGTTTCCCAAAGCCCCATGAGCTTCCAAGCCCCCTTTACATCTACCCACAACTTTCCATTCCCCTCCCCTTATGAAAACTTCTGATGGCACCTGCTTCGCATCCTTGGGCAACCAGATTCCAGGGCCAGTATGGCAAGTATGTTCCAGCTAACAGGTCGGCAAAGCGAGAAGAGAGATCATTCTCTTTCCAACCACCACATTTGCAGGAGCACCAGTTAGTTTTGGAGATGGGAATGTAGGAGGAAGGAGTTGTTCTTCAGTTCAGAAGGTAAACTCAGGTGGAGAGGAACACATGTTGATCCTGCCAGTGTCATATTTAAGGTAAGCATCATTAGTGCCAAGGAGCCACATTCGGACAGACAACCTGAATTCTTGCAGACACCCAAGTATAAAATTAGTCTCGGCAAGACTGAACCAACTGTAGAAAAATTCCAGGACTTTCCCTTCCAAGAAGTACACAGCAAAATTACTTTTCTGCCATGCGGTGCCCACTTTAGTACAAACCTCAGGGTGGCTTTTGAACCAATCCCAACCCTCCACTCAGACTAATGAGCAATTTCCTGAATTTGGTACCATCACCTGACCCACCAGTTTCGTAGGACTTGAACCATGATGGCAAGAAAGCAGCCAGTTAGTGCCAAGTGTGACAGCAATACCTCTGACTCTGACAGCAGCGCCATGGGAAAGAGCCTGGGCCAAAACCCAAAACGGCCATTAGCTGAAAATCATCTAGTCAGTGAACTCCATTAAAAAATGTTCCTTGAATGGAGCTTCATCACTTTGGCAGTAAACATCCCCAAATGAAACAACATTGCATCTAATTTTATTTTTCACCTCCTAAACAAGGACAAATTCATAAATAATGTTTTGGGTTCAGCCAGTTATATCAAGGGAAAGGAATCTTCTTCTCCTGTTGGTTCAAACTGTAGCCCAGTGATATTTAATCTCCCCTGTCCTCATGGCACTAGTCTCAATGGTTGCTTGGGAGAGACCATGATGTTCAGTCTGGTTCCTGGTATTGTCAACCCAAAGGTGGTGTTCTTTGATTGCTCTCCGTATTCCACTGACCTATTGCCTCAGAAAGTAAGAGATTCAAAGGAGCAACAGTAAGCCAGCACTGAGAAGAACACAAAAGGTTTCCCATGGTGCTCTTCTACCTGACATGCAATTCCCAGGGCACCTTCATGTGAAGTCACATGGACAAATATATTCTGAGATGGAAGAACATTCACGGTATGAGCTTGCTGGAATTCCAGAGCCAACTGGAAGTTAAATGCTGCCCATTTTATGAAGCTCACCTTTTTTGTGGGGGAGGGGGTGAAGGCATAAAAATATAAAGGTATATAAAGGTATATTGTCCTGCAGCACCTTTCTGCACTTCCCGCTGATCTCAATGGGTCTTGTGCATGAGAACTAATTGGTTGCATTCTAAGTGATAAAGATAAAAATGGAGGATCCAATGATTACTATGTCCAAATCAGACAAATCCAAGTACTCTCAAGGCCAGGGCACATGTTATACAAATGTGCTTTATAAAAGCCAATCAGGAACGCAGCTGCCTGATCTTTTGGCAAGAAACAAAGTCCTTTCATCTTGAGTTGATGAAATCTACTGGTGGAGGCAAACTTTGTTTGACTTCCATTTGACTATGAACAGTGATGAAAAAGAACTGTCCTCCATTTTATTTATTTATTTATATTAAAACATTTTAAATAAATGTTTAATAAATGCATTTTGCATTTAGTTTGATGATTGCATACTGTAGCATTAAATATACTGAATGTATACTGCTCAATTTCAACCAAAAGGTCAAAAGCCTGGTTATCTATGGGAGTTAGGATGTCTGAAGAAAATGTTTTTGGAAAATCAGCAGGGCACCTAACTGAAGGTCAAAGAAAGGGCTTGAAAATAGGAGTAAGGGCAAATGTGAACAAAACTTACCCACCTGATTGGTTTTAAATAATTTTAAAACAAAACCTAAAAGTAGGAGTAGAGAGAAAGGGAGAGAGAGAGAGAAGAAAAGAATCCCAGAGTTTTAGAGGACGTAAAGGGCTGGCACAGATGGGACTGGAAAACTGGCTGAAAGTGTCGCTCTAAGTATGTATCCCTAGTTATTTTATTGCCCAGTTGATTTTTATGTGCAGTATGCATTCATGCAGATTTTAGAATTTTTGCCTATTAACTTTTTTGTGTAGTATACAGTGAAAGTAGATACCTGTGACCCAGATAAAGTTTAATGATTTGATGAAGGTAGGCAAGGAAGGAAAAAAGAGATTTCCACCTACTAGAAATGGGAAAAGTTGTAGGAAAGAAAAAATAAAAAGGAATGATGATGTACTATTTTGCTTCACCTCCCCCTTTGTTTGATGAACAAGAGATGATCGATTTAAGATATAATCAACGTAATTCACACTTCCTGAATTAGTATTTGAACCAGTGCATAAGGTTTTTTGTGAATTTTACATCACAAAAATTGTTGAATTTTACAATGCAGTTCTCTGATCAAAAGAATGTGCAATGATGCACACATTAAGTAAATTCTCACAAAAACGAATATGTTTGAGGAAATGCCATGCAATTTCTCCAAGCACATACATTTAGGTTGCAAATGATTTCCCCTCATATGAGGTTTAGGTCCCTTTTCACTAATACATATATCGTCCATAATTTTCCCTGCTTCATGCATTTTTGTACTCATTTCTTGTTCACAGCATACCAATGAGAAGTACAAATACCAAAGGTTAAATATGTTGCAGTTCACATATTGATTCAGCAAATGCAAATTTGTGAGCTGCTTATTGAGAATGGAGCAAGTTTCCACCCTGTTCTATTGCTTGCTCTGTAATGCAAACAATGGGAGAGAACTGTTGACTTCCTTGTTATGAAGTCTATCAGAGGCTATATGTTCCCGGCCTCTAGGACAATATCCTCATATGCACCAGTTGCTGGGGAAAATAAAACAAAGGATCCCATTTTTCTCATGCCTCATTTGTGGGCTTCCCACAAACATCTGGTTGGCTGCTGTGTGAGCAAAACAACAGGCTGGTTGAACCCTTGTTTAAAAGCACCATCGCTCTTCCTTATGCCCAACTTCTCCCAAGTCCAACAAAATGGCTGGTCCCAGAATATTCTGATTATGAAAGCAGCAAGTTTGGGATAAATGGTGCAGCCCTGAAATAGTGCATATAGATAGTATGAGCCCAGATGAATCACTACAGGTTGTAGAGAGGGAAGAATTGTTTTCCCTTTATAATATAGGCTCAAGACTAATTTCATTGGTGGAAGATTAAAAGAGATCTCGTCACATAGTACATTTGCTACCACAAGGGGGGAGCGGTGTCAAATCCATAGAGGAAAAGGCCACCTGTGGCTACTAGCCCTGATGGCTATACACTAATGCCAGTGTCAGAGACAGAATGCCTACGTATACTGGTTTCTGGGAACCTGCATGTGAGAGCGGTTTTCCACTCAAGTTTCCTGTTGGCAGCTGGTTGACCACTATTTATTTGATTTATATTCTGCTTTTTTCCAATGAGCTTAAAGTGACTTACATCATTCTCCTCCTGCTGCTCTCCATCTTCTCCCCACAGCAGCAACCCTGTGAGGGAGGCTGGGGTGGGAGTTTGGAACTGGCCTGAAGTCACCCAGTTGGTTCCATGGCAAAACAGGGACTAGAACCCAGATTGCCCGAGTCCCAGTCCGTGCTCTTAGCCACGACACTGGCCCTCACATTACATGAACAGAATGCTGGATGGGTTGAACCATGGTTCTGATTCAACACTGCTCATTCTTCTTTTCTTATGCCCTGCTTGTGGAATTCCCTGAAATGGCTAGTTGACCGTGCTTGGGCACTGAGTCATGTTATGTTCTTACTTTTCAACTTTTCCCCTTCTATTTGTGGAGACTGACTGATTGGAAAGCTTTTATGATAAATTGTGTCTTGGACAAAAGGATTGAACATGTATACGTGCCAAGAGATGAAATCTACTTTTTAATATCTATAGCAATCAATCTTTTGATGTAACTTTTTGAATTATGGCATTTTCTACCTTTCTTTCCCCTAGTGTAGCTCTCCAGAACACGGCAAATATATAACTGAAATATTCTAATAATAAAATGCCATAAGCACAGGGGTAAAGCTGAAATGGAGCCATCAAACCTGATCACACCCTGGATGCCTTCTACTTCAAATGGATTTTGATTGAGTGTCACATATTTACAAGACATGTTGGACACTTATTATACTTTGTCGCTCAGCATCTGCCAGGTGCCACTTAGATTCTTTTGTGGATAACAAGTTTATTGCCAGTTTCCTGGCTTCATTTCCATAAGCTTTTTCAGTTGGCATAATCTATTGCAAATGTCCATAACACAAATACAAATTATCCAGTCAGTCTTATTATGCCTGCAGAAACTATTTCCATGAATTATAGGAAGGAAAAAAGTTATCAGTTATCAAAAGAATCCTGGTGCTCAGATAAACGTATTACTGACAAAGTACAGCTTGCATAAACATGACACGCTTGTTACTGATTTTTACTGGGGTTTTATGTTCCCCAATATTTATCATTCCTGAAGTGCCAGATGTTTACATTCTTGTGTGATGTTACAAAACCAGCTGGGAGTTCTGTGTGGATGTGCTATCATCCTACGAAATGTCACTCACATTCATGTCACCTGATTTTGCGATTGAGAATTTACCACCTCTGCTTTAACAGAATATTTCTCCCTTTCTAAGACATTAGGAAACATAAAAAAGGTATTATTGAAAAGCTCTATGGGAAAAGGAAAAGCCAATACAGTGACAAACAAGTTCTTTAAATAAAGTAAGCCATGCTTCCCTCATTAATCAATATACAAACCTAAATAAAAATATCAAATTAGTCTATCAATAATATTTCAACCATTCATCTGTGTACAGACTTGAACAGAAATAGCATCACTGATTCCCCCGCTCTCTCAGTCTGTGGCATCACTGAAATTAGAACAACTGGACTGCGCATTAAGATGCCTGCAGGGTCCTCGGGTACCCACCATTAAGACGTGCTGTGCTGGGGCACTCAGGATATGACTCAGATAGTGAAACACTCTTGCTGCCCACCTGCCCCTTCACCGCAAGTGTTCGGGTGAGCAGATTCTGCCGTGGGAGCCATCCTACCAAATAAACAAATTCCTGGTTAAAATGGCTGCGTCTGAGCAACACATGACCTACACCCGACCATGGTGATTATGCTGACTTGCATGTTGCAGTTCCATGTTTTGGAGGTCCAACTTCTGGGGACCTCCAAAATGCCCTGTCCTTGATAGCCCTGCTCTGCTCCTGTACGCTCATGACTGTGGCTTCTTTTATAGAACTCATCCATTTCAGATTTGGGCTTCCACTTCTTCAGTCTTTGATTTTCCTTACCCTTATTGTCTTTTCAGGTGAGTCTCACCTTCTGATTATTTGTCCGAAGTACAGCACCCTCATTTTCATCAGTTTTGTTGCCAGGGCAAGCTCAGACTTAATTTGATCTAGGGCCCACTTCTCCCTCTTTCTGTCAGTCCAGAGTATTTGCAACACTCTCTTCCAGCACCGTACTTTGAATGCAGCAATTTTCTTCTTGCCAGTATTTTTCACTGTCCAGTTTCAGACTCATACTTGATGATCAAGAAAACAACAGAGTGGAGGAGGCAGGCCTTGGTCTCTGGTGAAATGTCCTCACACTCAGTCTTTCTTGTTCCTTCACCGATGCCCTCCCATGTCCCAGTCTTCTTTGAATTTCTTAACTTCAGTGCCAATTTGAATTGATGACTGAGCCAGAGCAAGCGAGATCTTTTAAAATTTCAATTTCCAGTCTTCTTTGAATTTCTTAACTTCAGTGCCAAGTAGGTACCTGTAAAGAAAAGGGCCTTTTTTGCTCTTGTGGAATGAGCTTTCTAGAGAAGCTTTTCTGGCACCTACATCATGCTCTTCTCAGCCCCAGGTGAAAGCTTTCTTATTTTCCCAGGCATTTCATACTTCTTTCACTTCCCCGTACTGTGTTTTAAATATGTGCATGGTTCTTAGATTCTGTTTATTTTTCATACTGTACCTTTAAACTTTTATATTGTATTATTATTAATCTTTTGTAAGCCGTCCTGAGGCTTGTGCAAAGGATGGGATAAAAATGTTTTAAATAAATAAATAAATAAATAAATAAAAACAATTGAGCCAGAGCAAGCGAGATCTTTTAAAATTTCAATTTCCAGCCCTGAAAAAAAATTGCTTTAACCTCTGACCATCCAGGAGCCACTGAAGAAGTACAGGTTGGTAGTGGAGTCCATCAGGAGCTGGAAAGTCAAACATTTCCCACCCCTGCTTTAAATGATGGTGTGCTATCAGACAATCACTCTTTACAGTACAAATGGAAGACATTTTATTCAGTTCACCATTTAAAGTGCACCTTAGTAAGTTTGCATTTTTAACAACTTGCAAACTGAAACACAGATTCCTACTTTGTAATGTGGTTTGCCAGTGAAATATGTGTACAAAAATGTATACAGCATAGGATTAGATTAGGACAATTGATTGCAAAAATTAAGCGAAATGCATACAAAAATGCATGCATTGGGAGAAATTACCAGAACATTGTTCGGGAAGTTTTATGTAAACTTTAAAAAAATCGATCAACCAAATGCATGCCTCAAAGCTTGAGGAAAACTGAATTTAAGACTCTTGAAATGACAAATGAAAATCGTAACATCCATGCCCGTTTTACACAGATTTTCAGTATGCATGGACATAATGCAGAGGAGAAGGATCTGTTCACATGTGATTTGTAGAAAGTGAGAGGGGGAGTTGCACTCCCACCTCCATCTCCCTGCACCCATACATTCTGAACATATCTAAGTGGTTATTCATTGATGTCAGAAGGCAATAGACTTTTGTTGATCACAAAATACCATTCAACACCAGAAGATCTATCTGCGTCTTGCTAAAGAGGGCATACAGGGATGCTGATTAAGCTCCATGTTCACAATTGAGCAAGCAACACACATCATGTATTCAAGTTAATTTGCAGCCCGATCACATGCATCTGCACAGAGGGAATCCCTTTGTTCAGGGGGCCTTATTCCCAATGTAAATGAGTGCAGGCCTTTAACCTTAGGTAGCATTCCAGTGCCTCTATATCTTGGGGAAAAACCCATTAAATTTAATGGAAATTACTTTGGGGTAAAGATGCATGGGGTCGCACTGCTTAGGCTATAGATACTAGCAGATTGTGAAAGACCCATGAGTTGAGCTCTAATCTAGTGTGGAAATAGTATGCCATTTTTCCCACTAAAATTCTCTGTTATACTGCTGCATTTTACATATGTATTTCTGCTGTGGACTGACCCACAAAACTAACCATTATTATCCGATAACTCACTGAAGTGTTTGTGCTGATCTTTACACAATAGCAATTCATTAGCTAGAGCTCCGGACATTAGTTTCCTCATTTTTAAATCACTTTCTTAAAATCTTTATAATGCTTGCCTTCATTAGCAGAGAGCTGCATGTTTTAACAGAGAGCTCTGCTTCAGTTCCCGACACAAAAGATTTGCCCTGAGATCATTTCCCCTTGCTTACCCTAATGATACTTAAACAACCAGCATGTCACAATGTCTAGTTATAAGTTAATGATACCCTTACAGCTATTCCCTAGATGTCTAATAATGGTCTCTTGCCTGATGCAACCCAATCAGTGACAGAACCAGTGAAGGGGCCAAGATAATTTCTGCTAACTTCCATACGCAGAGGTCAGTACCCTGCCCTTGCTCAAGAAAACAAGTATCTCTTAGGATTTCTGTTCTGATCCTGCAAGATGGATTCTGATAACCCTGTAGCCATTTAAGATTCTACCATATGGGAGAAACAAGAATGTTCTTTATGGAGATCAGGGAATCGGGGATCAGCCACCTATTTTCTTGTTCTTTGGAAGCATCAATACTGTACTTTAAGTTTAAAAAAGTAAGTAATCACGGTAAATACCCTTCATATATACTCCCTGTTGTGAATTATCTAAGGTTCCTAATGAGGGGTGGCTTTGCTTGGTCGCTTTTTGGTGGATTTGCCCATTCTCACCACCCAAGCCTTTGGCAATTCAAGAAGAGTTTCATTCCAAAATCCATACTTCTGAGAACTTTGGAATGACAGCTCTTCTGGTCAAAAGAAAAGAAGTGCCTCTTTTGGGAAAAATGCACACATAATGTGCATCTTTGAGGGACACTGTGTGACCAAGACAATTTCAGCAATGTCAGGTACATGGAGGACGTGGGCATGTTTCTAAAATTCACAGAAATGCACACATCTGTTCATTTTGCTGTAGCGTATACTACACTATGTCCCCAGTTGCATTCATTTACATGGACATGGAATGGGAGAAGCTTGCCTCAAAATCCTGACAATGTCAGAGATAACAACACTAACAGAGCCATCCACTCCTGCATTGTGCATATACAAAATCTGATTACCCATATCTAAGACCAAGTCTTGAACATACTATAGATCTTGCCTTTTTCATTACCGAAACTTGTCAAAGCACCATGATGTTGAGGTCAACATCTGGGGCTTCCCAGATGGATCTCAGTCCTAGTATTACCATCATCCCAGTAAGAGTTTTGGGGAATAGGCCATTGCTCACAGGTAGATGATTTGTTCTGCAGACCCTGACTTTAAAAGAAAGAAAGGACCACGTAACATTTCATGGGGAAATTGCTTCTTGGATTCAGGCTGGGGCAGGAGCATGGCCATCGTGAAAGGGCAGCTGCACAAATAGACTGTCTGACACTAAGATGTATGAGGAATGTGTACCAGTTCATTTTGGACCAGGGGTTACCGATTTGCACCATCTGGCCGGACATGGAATTGTACCTAATGCACAGTTGAAATGCTCATGTTTCAGAGCTCGCCAGGTGATTCGTGTCCTCTCTATGTTTAACATTGGCATGAAAGCACTGCGTCTTTGAAAAAGGTACACAAATACAGCTGAATCATTGGGGGAAAATGCATACATTTCAATAGTGTACATAACTAATGTCTGCAGTAAGGCAGGTATATGTGAAAATATGAAAACCTGCATGAAAATATGAAAAGAAAAAACCAATTGCATTCTGATATGGACTTGAGCCTCAAGGGGTAGTTCAGAGATCTGAGCAAGCTTGACTTTGCTCATGCAAGCATCCATCCCAGCAGATATAAAAAGACAATGTCACTAATTTTCAGGAGAAAAGACAGCAGCTCCAAGAGCATCTTCTTCATATTTAATGGGAGGGGGCACTCTTTGAACATCATAATGTCTCTGAAATGATGCCTGATAAAGTAGCATTTCTGAGGAACTGGAAGGGAACCCAGTGACCTACTTTTGGAGTCCTGTCTCCATAATCAGAAAGAACACACAAGCTGCTGAATCCCCTGTTTAAATACGTTACTTCCAAGGACAAAACACTTTAAGAATTGCTCCCAGCTCCAGGGACTGCTACTGGAAATGCTGCACCATTATTTGTGACCTGAGAAAGGACTGGGAAAATCAAGGGGGCATAATTAGCAAAGCTCAGGTTGAAACTGAAGGAACACACCTTGTCTAGGAGGATGAGCTCCTTTTATAGAAAAGCATCTTTCCCTGATAATTGTCTCAGTGATGAGCTCAGAACATCAGTGGGAAGGGATCAGCAGCCAGAATATTTTGAAGGACAAAAGGGTAAAGGAGAAATATGTCAACTCTCAAGAGGCAACCAGAGAAGGAAAGAGAGACAGACTGACAGAAATAGAAGCACGGGACTGTGTGCAAACGAAATAAAGAACTTGTCAAAAACATTTTCCCAAACTGTGAAACTGAAAATGTCA
Organism: Varanus komodoensis; assembly: GCF_004798865.1. Lineage (NCBI taxonomy): Eukaryota > Metazoa > Chordata > Lepidosauria > Squamata > Varanidae > Varanus > Varanus komodoensis. The sequence continues at coordinate 6,588,779 of NW_025335762.1, forward strand.
CAGAGAGAGATGGCTGTGTCACTCTGGCAGAGACTTTATTAGTGCCACAAGGGAAGACAAGGGGTTCCACATCCATCCCATCACGGAAGATGTTCATTCTGTACTAACCTTGACAGTGAATGCATAAACTGTGAGCAGATCCTGCTAGGAGAGGAAGCAGTAAAAGGAGATGTGTTGGAGAGATCTCAGGTGTGAATGTTTTGGACATGGAACACTTTCTCTTTTCTATTGCAAAGTACCGAAAAGGAAAAATGTTAAAACAAGTTGCATGAAAAGGGAGTTCAGAAACAGAAAAGTTAAGAGCTGGAGTAGAAGCTGCGGTTTCTATCCGTTTGTTACTGGTTCGTATTTATTTATGTATTTGATTTCTATACCCACCAACACCTGAAGCTCACAGGTGATTCACAGCAGCATATTTAAAAACAACATAAAATATACATACATACATATATAATCATCATAAAAGTTGGCAAGACTAAACTTAAAACCAAATAAAAAACAGAAAATGCATACCTTAAAAAGACCCAGTTAAACCCCGTTGCACAAACCCGTCCAAGCACCTTGTCAAGATACTTGATCTGTACTAACTGGAACTCGTCCAACATGACTGGATCAGACTGTGCTCTGCATAGTCTCCTGATTCCACTGCTATAACTTTGGAGTCCAAGTGCAGGCAAATACAAGAGATTTTGTCCTGGAAGTACCTAGTGAACATATTACATTGGGCGTAAAAATGTCCTTGGCCCTAAACAATCCTGGAGAGCTTCTTGTAGACTCTGCGGAGAGTCTACAGACTTCTGCGTAGAACTCAGACTTCTGCGTAAGTTACAGATCTGCATCAGTGAGCAGGAGAGCCTTAGCGATTTGGTGGCCACTGCGGGTTCAGAGTAGTTTTGACACCCCTGCAATATTGCCAGCCCAAGCAGCCCTGAAGCTAGTAAAATAAATTGGTCCTTTTGAAGTCCCCCTGAGCCAAATCCTGCACTGAACTGCATGCAGCACTATGGCTACAGTTTCAATGTTAACTTTAAAGCAGAAGAAATGGAGTGAAATTTTGCATAAGTATTAATTGGCAGGTTTGGTGTTATGTCCTTTAGACAAACCTTTTCTCTGCTTTCAGAGCCTCCACCACAATCTGAGCAGCCGAAACTCCGGGCTGCAATGTTAGTGGGGCAGTGTTTCGGCACGAACTTGGAAGCTGCTTACAATGGTGCTGAACCCAGTTTAGAGCTGGGTTTACAACTCAGCAACATGGAAACTAAAGCTATTTTTAAACTACAGTTTTAAACTATAAGTTTAAACTATACCTTCCCTAACTTGGCGGCCATCAGATATGTTGTATTTTAATCCCCATGATCCCTGGCTAGTGGCTAGCTGGGACTGATAGGATATGAAGTCCAAAATATCTGGAGGGCACTAGATAATTGAAGAAGGCTGCACCAATGATATGAAGCAGCACTCTGTTGTAAGGCCCCTTTGGTTTTTCCAGTTATTTGTTTATCCAAACATTCCTACAGTCTTCCACTTTCTCCTCTTTTAGACAATACGGAGTAGAAATCAATAAAAACCTAAAGCAAACAACCAGTGGACTGGTAAACAGCTGTAGTTCATGGGCTTGCTGCATTGTTTACTTTCTGGATGGCTAGATCCTTTTCTTCCAGAACAAAATATCAGTGAAATCCCAATAGTGAGGAGGGAATTATATTTGAACAGAACATTCAAATGGCACATGTACTACAGAAACTTTGTTTCCATTACAAAAGACATAGTTGTCCGTATCACTGTTTTGGGCTTACATGCAATTTATTCATATACTGATTTATTTATTGATAAGGACACTGGAATTGCAATCTTTTTGAATATTTATGCCTGAGATGTATTAAAGAAATTACTGGTACTGTAAAAGGATACCAGAAGCTGTTTATTTGTAGAAAATGATCTAGTCTTCATTATAGAATGTGCTCAGTGGAATTATGTTTCTATCAGAGAAATCAAGGACTTGAACCAACTAATGCGGTATTAAACCTTTCTAATTTCAATGAGAAGGAACTAAGTATGCACTTTACTGCCCCTCTCCCCCCTACACACAGAATTAATGGAGCTTACAAGCACTTAACTCTTGGAAGGGGAAGAATTCTGTTGAGTTTGTTACTATTTCTCCATACTTCTCCAAATTTGTGTAGCATTCTTCAATTAATATAAAATTGCATATAATGCATATAATAAAGGAAGGTGCACATAAAAAATGTGAACTCTGGGAAAATTGTGTCAAATGCACAAAATCAGGGAAAGTATTCGCAAGCAGAAAACTATGTATTAGGAAGAATGCACACAAATAATAAAAAAACCAAAATCGCAAACTGGCTTCAACATGCAACAAAGCAAACTTAATATGGAAAACATGAGAAAATGGAAGAAACTAAAATCAATGGATTTGTGCACCCCTCCTTGAGTTTGGATTTTATGCACCTTAATACTGCAGTCTCCTTTCCTAGTCTCCTAGCATTGCATGGTACTCCCAGAGGCTCTCAAGTTTTCAGTGTTCCTGTTTGCATGAAAATACATAGCCAGAGATGTGTACACAGAGACTGGGGAAGCGAGCAGACTTGCAAACTGCCTCCACAGTCTCTTTCGGTTTAACAGAACATTGGAACAGAGTTCTTTGCACCTAGTCTGTGCCTTGGTAGAAAAGGGGTAAGCTAGCTTCTTCCGAGAGCTGCAGCTGTATTCTTTCCTGTCTAGCCCCCTTGCACTTCACCAACACAAATTTCACCAACCTTTTGGTCCCTTTTCATTGCAGGCTAGCTCACTCATGGATGCTTTTAATGCCTATGTTGCAGCCAGAAGTAATATCAAGGGGCTGGACCCAGGCAGCAATAAGTAACCGAAATAGAGACAGTATGCAAGATGTGTGCATGCTTAAAAGCAGAGGGCAGAACATGGCAAAATGCAAAGGAATGATCTGTTCAGAATAACGTGTTGGAGACTCATTTACAGACTTGCTTGTGACTGAAGCTGACCCACTGAAAACAATGAGGCTAAGTCATGACCAACCTGACAAACCGTTTTCCATGACTTTCCTCTAAGCATCACTAAGAATCCAACCCAATTTATACTAGCTGCACTACATAAAGGCTCCAATGTTATGTTCCTAGTTTCAAAGTTAAGCATGCAATCTCACACCACAGTTGATCACAGCACAGATGGGCTGCTCTTCCATTATTCTTCTTGACTTCTGCTTGTTCTTAGTTCTCTCTCTCTCTCTCTCTCTCTCTCTCTCTCTCTCTCTCTCTCTCTCTCTCTCTCTCTCTTTCCCAAGCTTTAGTACTGTATTTTCCAGCACCTTTTAAAGTCCTTCATGATTAAAACATCAATGCTCCCTGTATGTTTAATAAAATAAACCACTGACACATTAATTGTGAGTGGCTTTTAAAAGGAACTTAATTACATACCGGGAATATGCACAACAAGAAGTAAGCTGTTAATTTGAAATATAGTTTCAAAATACTTGTCTGGCTAAGTAAAGGAATACGCGTCAAAACATCCTATTAGAAGCGTTGTTGTCTCAGAGTGGGTTTGATTAATGTTTGCAGTATAGAAATGAGTTGAAATTTCTCAGAAGACTTTTTGGAGATTTTTCTTTTTTTCTTTCTTCCCTAGGAAAGGCCATTCAGCAGAATTCCCCAAGACATTTTCACCACTCGTGTGAGTGAATAGGGAACAGTAGCCATTTCCAACCCAAAGTGCTCAGACTGGGACATCCTGGATGATTCAAAATGGTGGTCACCTTACCTAGGCAAGTTCTGCTGGAGCAGTAGCAAAATGAACCAAACTAGTCTTCAAAAGAAAAACATACCTTCTGTGATACTGCCACTGCTGATAAACCCCATCCCTCAGAAAATATTAGAGCAGCCCTGCCCAGACTGATTACTTGACATGTTTCTGGACATCACCTCCCCAAATCCCTGAACTCTCTCCAGGCAACCTGTGGGAACTTGGACTTAGGGCAACAGGAGCCAGATGGCCATTCTAGGCCAAGCATGACTTCTTTACCCATGTGCAAGATTGTTTTTCTTAGTTTTAGAATCTCATTAATTTTTCCTCATTACTTCCATTCATGAGTATATCCTCTCTTTGTTGGATTTGGTGAAGGGAAGGTCTTCTCTTGTAAAAATGTCTTTTATTCAGTATGTGTTTTAAATGCATTCAATATATTCAGTATGAATATTTAATGTACTCAAGTGAGACTGAAGCCAGACTGTGGGTTATGCAGCACACTGACTTCCTCAGAGTCAGGAAGATTCTCTGGACTCACAGAGCATTTTTTAAATTAGTATTGGGGTGGATGTGTATGACAATACACTTGTGCAGAGTTGCATCAGTCCTAGGTGATGTGCACAAATGCACATTTGCAAATAATTAAAATCCATCTATGAAGTATCAAACTTTAATGAGCAGATTATGAAATGAAAGGCCCGTTTGCCCTGATTTGAAGGGAATAGCTCCAAACTAGTCTGAGCAAAACTGGGTCTGAGTAAAAGACTGGAGGTCAATGCACACTATTAGTGTCAGCCGTGCCTTCTATACAGAACAAGGAAAAAATCATCAAGCAGCTTAAATAAGAATGTGATGCATATGCTCCAAGCAACTTTATGTACATTATATAGAGATGTCTCCATGTAATGGTGGGAATGTGCTTGGTACATCCTTCATGCAGTCCCAACAACTTATAAAAAGATCCCAGCTATCCAAACATATAACCCCACAGAACTGTATTTTTATGTAGTTTTAGCATCACCGAAGTCTGCCCAACATTCTGCAACCAATCTTGCAGTCTTAACCAACCTTGAACCCCCCATATGTGTTAGACTTCAACTCCCATCATCCTCATCCATAATGGTCAATATTCAACAATGCTGGAAGTTGCCAAAACATCTGGAGGGGCAGGATTTGCCAACCCCTGGTGTTAGAGGATCATGAATGGTACTGTGACAAGAAATCTCTCATTTTCTCTTTGAAGGCATCCATATACGTAGTATTCACAAGTCAGCAGATGTAAAACAGTTACCTGTCTGGCTGTTGGGACCATCCAGGGCTAGATAAACATAGAAACCCACAGACCTTCTCCAAATGGCACCCTCCACATGTAATGTACTTCAGTTCTCATTACCGCTAGCCAACATGGCCAAGGGTCAAGAATCCTGGGAGTTGTAGTATAGAACATCTGGGAGGCAGCAGGTTGAAGACTGTTCTCCAGTAGCAAATAGGAGGAAGGTATTGCAAGCATGAACTGTGAGTAGCATCTTCCCACTCTTTGCCCCAATGATCTCCTTTGCTTGGAGTTTATATAGGAATTCTGAATGGTCAGAGGGCAAGAATGTTGAGAATAAAGCAAATCTCTCCAGCTGATCTTGTATCCCTAATTTAAACCTAGCAGGGCTGTGAATTTTATAATGTTTGTTTGAATACAAAGGAAGAATCACAGAAATTCTTTACATAGCGAATTTGGCTTTAAATCACATTTCAGATATACATAGTATTTCTGAAGTATAGCACATACATATTATTTTTCTTTTTTTTAAGGTCAGCTTAGGCAGCTCTTCTACCTCCTCTTCCTCTCAGATACAAAAGCTACACTATCTAAGAATTACAATTAAGAGATACATTTTTAAATAAATGTGATATTTTCCATCTGTTGCAATTTTCTACTCCACTGACCCTTGGTTCTATATTTAGACAAGTCTTTACGTCTAAAAGCTCCTATGCCAATTGCCTGGATCATCTTTTTAGTCTAACATATATTCCCACAACAAATATGGTTTGTCTGTGGTCATCTGTCTTCTTCTATTTTAGAGAAAGTAGTTAAAACAATGACTGTCACCTGGTCTTCTTTTTCCTGTTCCCTCTTCCTGCCTTATACCCCATGCAATAAAAACATGTCATCATGAAATAAAGACATCTCTCTCTTTCCAATTGCTTCACTAAGCCCCCTTCCAGTTTTATTTTTAACTGAACTCAGTCATCACCTTACATGTTGCTGTGAGCACGTTTTAATTAGGGATGGAAAAATCTGTCCATTAATATTCAATAGGTTTGTTTCCTTTTTTAAGGGAAAGTGCTTTTTTCCATTCCACTGATGAAGAATTTTGCAGAGTTTGGTAAGTTCCTATCAAAAACTAACCAAACGAAATTCTCCTCATCTGCACTGGCCGAATTCCGTATCTAAAACTTGGAGAAGAACATGCAGGTGTTTAAGATGAGGGAGTGGCAGAGGCAATTCAGCACCACAATCCTGACTGAGTAAACAGGGGCTCGTCACATTCTCTCCTGACTCAACCCTTTCTGAATGGCCAAGAAGGATCTTGCCTGAACTCTCTGCCTTGCAGCTTTACCCATGTTTACTCTAGAATAGGCAATTGGCAGTAGGTGGAATGAGACTAATTCAGACTAGACTAATTCATGCTGAAAATAAGCAGGCTTTTAAGATTTAGATATGGCCTCCCATCCCTACAAAGTAAAAACCAAACGAAGAAAAAGAATAGATACGGCTGCTAGACACAGATTTTTAAAGTAATGGGATAGGGAAAGGGAGAACAGACAGGATTCTCCTGGGCCATCCAGTCTGACCCCCGGATGGACAGACAGGCAGACATACAGACAGAGGCAGGCATGAAGATGAACCCATTCCTTTCCTTCTCAGACAGGAGGGAAGGAGGAGGCAGAAACTAGTGTAGTGGCAAGAGGGCTGTTCAAAGTTACCCAGGGCCATCCGATTCGAGCATCACTAATGAGACTTCTTTACACCCACCCTGTAATTTGAGCAGTGTGGGAAAATAATATTTGGTAGAAGCCATTAGATTTCTCAGCCCCCTTTCCAGTGCAAATCTCACAGGCTGATTGAGAAGGCTACAGGCTGCAGTTGCCCTTCCATGAGTACATTCTCTTCAGCCGATGTCTTATTATCCACTCTTCTCATTCTTTTAATTGCTCTTCAACTTCTCAAGTAGTGCCAGAACAGTTAAAGGTGAAAATAATTATGGTTAATAGGTTGGGTTAGAAAAAGTAAAATTACATACATGAACATAACAGTGGCTTTAGCTTCAAAATACACCCAATAGTGGAGTGAAAATGGGGTTTGAAGAACAGAAGAACTCATTTGTATCAAATCATTGGAGTTGCTGGATTTTTCTAATCATTCATGCAATTAACAGAGTGAAAAATCATCTGTAATTGCATGCAGTCCTGAGAACTGCAGTGTATTTTGAAGATTGCATATGTAATAGGAGGGAAATTATCCCAGGGATGTCTTCCTGGTAGACATTCTCATTTATTTTATACGCGTCGCCATACTAAACATTCCCTACCACCTTTGCAAAATCCCCATCACCTATTAACGTGGTGGTGGGAAAAAATTCTGTAGCTTTCATGGGGATAAAATTGCATCACTTTCCATTGGGGGAATGTTTACTGTTAGATGAGGACTGGGCAGCTCTCCGTTTCCTTCTTTTAAATCCAATGTAATTTCACAGGCAAGCTGCAACTCAGCCATGCCTTTGTCTTTGGACCCTGAAATACTTCTGGGAATAATGAGATGATACAATATGCCTCTGCTCCCAGAAGAATTTAAGGCCCCCAGAGATAAGCACATAGCAGTGTATTTGCTAAAATCCTTTTTAGGCTCATATGTTTTTAAAGGGAAAGAAGAAAGAATAGCCACTTGGTCACCTTATCTAATGCTAAATCCCCATCCAAATGTCACTCCCATGCAGACCTTCCTATCCTAGTCTTTTGGGGGATGGGAGGTTCTGAGAACTTCACAATAGAGGCACTTGCAAGTCTCCAACGTTTCTGAAGCACAGATGTAGGGGATCCTGGAGAATTTTGCATGATCCAGACATGGAAAAGTGCTTTGTGGGCATGAAAAATCCCACTTCACATGGGAAACCTGAACACTTGCCAAACACTTTTGAGAAATTCTTTTAAACCTAGGAACTCTCCTCTGGCTTAGATGTAATTTGCAACTGAAAGACCTCAGAACAGTTGCACTTCCTGCATGATTGCACTGGGATTTTCTGCCCTCGCATGCTGTAGCTTAGAGCATCAGGGTGACGGAGAGTGGGGACAAGGAAGAGAAAATGACTTTGCTTTTCTTATGTGGCATCACCGCTTCTGAGTATGAATGACGGGGACGGGGGGACGTGTTGAGGCAAGAGGTGGTTGGTTCAGGGAACTCTGAAGACTGAGGGCAGGAGGCATTTCTTCTCAGCTTTCCAATTGGTATAGAGAAATTATCTTTTCATTCTTTATTTCCTTTAACTCTTGGATCATTTCTGCCCTACAGGGCATGAGACCACAATATCTGATAGAACACCTTTTCCAACCACAGAGCACTCCCATGCAACATCTCTGGGCTTCTGCTGAATGCCACCTGGATTGGTCCAGCAACGGAGAGCACTTTCTCTGTGGCAGCACCCAATTATAGATGATCTCCTCCCTGCTCCCCTTCCATTGATGCCTACCTAGCACCAACTTTACTACCTTACAGCACCAGGTGAAGTTCACTGTCCTTGCTGAAGCACTTACCAAAGCAAATGGGGGGGGGGGTTATTTCCAGGTATTTTTAGCTCCTTAGTTGTTAAAACATGGTTTTGAAGGTTTAGTGCAATCTTAAGGGGGGTTTATTCTTTTATTTTATATTGTATCTATTCCCTCTTGTTCCCTGCCCAGAGAATTTCAGCTGCTGGGCTGCAAAGAGATGCATGCATACGTGGGACTCAGATAGCAGGGGAAAGACTTGAGCATTCCCAGATTGGATCCCCATTTGCTACAGGATCCCGCAAAGGGGTTGCAGCTTGGCATCCAAGGCCCACCTCTGGAGGAACGCAAGGAGGCTAAACACAACAGGTGCAGAATTGCTACTGGACAAATGAGGCCTGCAAGGTGTCATTTCTATATCTCTGACTTGATGCATCTAACAAAGGGCCTACAAAGTTAGCTTTCAAATAACATTATCATGACTTTGAAAACAAGTACAGTAAAAAAGAGAGAGAGAACTATATTCCTTTGGAGGAAATCTTTATTCATAATCACCCCCTCCCTTTAAACAATACTTTCCCCATTTGATTCATTATTAGATGAATTCGAGGCAATTAAGAAACTTCGAGGCAATTAAGAAACTGAATACACTAGATGTGCATTTCAATTAGCCATCCATCAGGACTGGCAAATTGAATCAAGAGAGAAACAGATGTTTTAAACATTGAGAAATGCACAGCAAGGGATCACACCTGTGATCATGAGATGAGAAATGATAAAGTACTGAGTACCTCTTGGCTGATGGCATATGTGGAATAGGGCTCTGATAGGTTAGCTTTGCTGACACTCAACTACATTTGCATTTCAAGCATCTAACCTTTATGTTCTCTCCAAGCAAAGTTTATCCTTGCAAAAGATGGAGACAACTCTGAAGATCTCCAGTGGGAATTCAACCTGGGAACATTGAATCTCTGTTCACAAGCACATGTCAAAAGTCACTGTGAGGTTCTGAGGCAGCACCAGGGCTCCCTCTGCTGGCCAGAGACCAGAACAGCAGCCCTGGTGGTTGCAGGACTGGGCCCACAGTCAATTGCAGCCACCTGAGATGTTATGAGCACCGCCTGGGAGCCCTGAAGGAAGAGCTGTATCAGAACTGGCTCTTCCCTTCAGAAGTGGTCTCAGCAAGAAGGGTCTTGGATGTTGTTGGAGTGCCCTGTGCCTTCTGGAAACTCCTTCTGGAAACTCTGCCCATTGCCGTGCTCCTGCCTCTGTTTACGGACCTGTTCCAGCTTCTCCTCAGCTTGTCTCTCTGGCATTTGACTCCTGACTGGCATTGACTGCTTTGCTGTATTTGGATTGGTCTACCTTGCACTTCTGTTACCCACCTTGACCTCTGGACTGCCTGACAGTGATTTGGAATGGGCCTGTACATTGCACTGGTTGTCTGAGTCCCGGTGCCCTGACCTGATAAGGAGCTGCCCATGCCCTGGATGCCGATGGTCACAAAGTGCTTCTTTGCGGGGGGGAATCACATTTTTAGAGTGAATTGTAGTCTCTTCCTGATAGGTGGCATCATCTATTCATATATCCCAGTTTGCACAGTGGCCAACTATATGTTTTTGAAGAGGGCAGGGAATGGCTGCCATCTTCCACGGTTGCCCTGGCATCAGGAATTCAGGGTTCTAGTAACGATGACCCTAGAGGTTCCCTTTAGCAGCAGCAGCCACTCATGAACTTGTTTTCCCCCAGGAATGGGCACCAAGTGTCCCTCAAGCAGCAGGTGGGCAGCAACTGCCCAGCAGGCTCAACAGCGGAGCAAAAGGCGATCTGAGCTCATCAGCCCTGCAACGTGTAGAAAGTCAACTGCTGACTTTTGAAATTGTCAGATCCACCTTTACAGCTGCATGAGCTGGTGGCTTGCACTGCATCCTATGGTAGACGGTCTCATGTGCTCAAGACTGCTTGTGGAAAAGAATGTTATTTTCTCTGTCCTCAATCCATTCCCAGTCCATTTCACTGGACAACCTGGCATGCTAGCTGTGCAAAACATAGGCTTCTCCCTCCCCATTTTCCCCACCTTATATATAATTATACATACCTTGATCATCTCTTCTTTTAGTCACATTTTTCTAAACAAAAACCCTTCCGTCATAAGGCATCTACTCCACTACTCCCCCACTATATTCCCTATTTTCTGTGATTCCCATTCCACAATAGCCTTTTGAGCCATGGGGTTCTTGCATCTGCTGTGCAGGTACTCTGAGATGCAGAAAAGTTCTAGGTACCCTACGGAGAAAGAAAAGGATGGAGGAGAAGGGCTGCTGTCACCATTGCTAGCTTAACTCTATAGGCTGCACAACATCACCCTCTTTTACTGGCATTCAGGGAGAGATCCCTTTATACAAAGCACTAACAGGTAAGACTTTTAGAGCTTTTGGAAATGTCTGACTCTGTTTGCGACAGGACAGGCCTCTTAGCTGAGATGCTTGCAGACCAGCGGATTTGACTCTCAGCAGAAAGCTTTGCTCTGTAGAGTTCTGTGTTGTGGTGACCCAAGAACAGCATTTCTCTGAAGCTCTGAAAGCCCTGTTTGTTCCTGGTTTGTGGACAGGGTTCTGCAGCTTGTTTGCGGCCAGACCACTGATCCTGGAAGACCCGTGATAATCACTCCTGAATTTGTGCCCTTGAAGTAGGTGTATCATGGGGGAAAGGGCGCATCTTTACCAGGGATGGTAGACTCAAGGGACAAGAACCTTTGATGAAGCCAGGTAACAGAGCTGGCCTAGGACTCTGATCAGACCTGAGCCTGGGAAGGAGGTTTTCAGGCCAAGCAAGTGTTTTTGAAGGGAAGGAACTGATCCATATGGTAGCCACAGGAAGAAAGATGATGCTAAGATATTCTAGAATCCAGGCCCTCCCTGAAAGCACACCTCTCATTTCAAAAAGGAAGTCTCTAACCAGTTTGGCTGTGAATGTATGGGGGTGCATTCCTATGCATGTTTAGAAAGAAAAAAGCCCTGAAACCATTTCAACTGTTTTAATTGGAATTGCTGTCTGAAAGGGTAAGTTCATGTGGTCTTAGTGGAGTTCAGAGAAAGCCTTTGGGCTGCAGAATCTTTCTGCAAAGAGCTCCAGCCTGCTACAGATGCAGAGAACCCTTTTTTAAAGCAGTTTCCTCAACCACCTTGTCTCTTAAAAAAGATAAATGGAAATTCTCTCCTCCTCACCAAGGGAAAGTTATTTGAAATTCTCACTTCTGCAGCAGCACAATCCAAATTAGAATGGCTGATCTCTTCCCATTGAAGACTGATCATCTTTCTCAAAATCCTTGGAAGTCACATTCGCACAAAGGTCTTTCTCCTTTAGCATGCAGAGGTGCGGGGTGGTCTACTTTTTGGGGGGAGGGGGTAGCAAAGCATTCCTGCCAAACAACTGTTTCCCCTTGGCATGTTTACCTCCCTGTCATGGTTTCCCTGCTAGGTTCATAACAAGTGAAAAGCTACACCATGCTTAGCTGCCAACATCTGAAATGGCAACCATGTTCAGGAGCCAGAATGAATGGCTGGAGGCATGAGATAACATTCAAGGGAGTATCGCTTTGCCTCTTGTAAATGAGATTCATTTGTGGTAGCTAGATGCAATGTGATGCTTGACCTAAGACTCCAATATTTTATCCTGCTAATGTAGAAAATGGAGTGGGTGGAGGGAGTGAGAGAAAGATCTGAGCCAGATGGGGCTCCGCAGGAAATGAAAGGAAAGCAACTCAATGTTTAAACCACACAAGCTGAGCAGTGCAACAACAGAGAGTGGCTGCAACTCAGTGGGGCAGCACATGTTTTGCAATCAGAAGGTCCCAGGTTCAAGCTCCTGATGCTCCAATTTTGTTTTGTTTTTCCTGAAGCATCAGCAAGCAGGTCAAACAGAGAATACATTTCTCTTCTGGGATTCTGCCTGCCTGAGTACAAAGCACCAGGTCAAAGAAATAGTTTGAACTGGTACCAGGCAGGGGCTGTGTTCAGAGATCAGTGGTGGCCAATCTTTTTTGGACTGTGGGAACATTTGGCAATTTGGTCTGGGCACCACCACAAAATGGTTGCCATGGGAGGCATAGTGAAGGACTTGTAACCTGACCAAAACGACTGGATACAAAAAGCAGGTGGATTCTGAGCCCCAACAGATGGAGTCACTCCTTTGAACCCAAAATGTAGCACCAGCAGGACCATCCCAGCTGCCAGTAATTTAACAGGGGGTAGGGCACACTGATGAGGACCAAAGATGTGTGTGTAGAGGAGGGACATTTGGTTCCTGAATTGTAGGAGGGAACTATGCCACCTTTCAAGTCTGGATGTATATTTGGATTGTCCTTGCAGTTCTTCAGAAAAAAAAACACACACACACAGCGGACATTCAAGATCTTATTTTTGATCTACGGGGACTCAGGTTCTTTTTTCAGCAGCAGGGTTGCTGTTTTCCAGCACAGCGTGATTGGTCTGTCATCTCTACACCATTACTGACATACCAAGCTTCTGACTCATGGTGGAACACTGTAATCAGATGGGCTACACTCCAGACAGTCCATTTCTTAACTAGAATTCGTGATCACAACCTGGAAACAGAATCAGAAGGCATATGAGAGGCTGCAAGGACCTTGAAGAAGGCTGGATTATCAATCAGCAGGAAAAGAGGTCAACAACGAGAATGTTTGGTGCCACAACTGTCCAAAATAATGAACGATAGGTGGGTGGGTGTGGGCGACTCTGCAAAGTGTTTCATAAAGCTCATCAGAGGAGGAATAGCACAAATCAGAAGGAAAGGGCAAGGTTTTGAGGCTCAGATCACAGATATCAATAACACTTCACCCACTCAGTTTTGTGGCTGCAGTGGAGGGTGACAAGGGAAGGCCTCCCCACAGCAGGCTGATGCAAAGCCAAAGAATGATGATATCACGGGTGCTGCCCCCCAGCTGTTGGATGCCTTATCTTAGACACCTGCTGGCAAGTGCCAGGATCAAAGCCTGAGAGAGCAGGCAAGTGCCCACAGAACCAGCAACACCTTTGCAGGTGCTTGCAGAGAACAGCTGAGGAGCAATGCTGCAGTGCAGCTGGAGCTTGGAGAACTGCATGAGCGGCTTCACTGTACTGCTGCTCTTTGCCACAGCAGCATGAGCTGCCCGGGGACTCCCTTGTGTTCTTGTTCCCTGCATTGCCTCACCTGAATCCTGGTGCCCACCTGCCCTGCCCACCCACCCATCTCCTGCCTTGCCCCAGTCTGTCCCTGCTTCCATCCTTGTCTGTACTCTGAGCTTGATTCCTGGGCACCTGCACCCGTCCTCCTTGACCTTGCCTTGCTCTTGAATGAAACCTTATCTCTGAAACTTGACCTTTGGACTGTGCTCTTCAGCTGTGCCTTTGAATTGCCACTTCTTGGGCTGTGTTTGCTTGGATCGATCATCTCCCTGACTTTGACTCTGGACTATTCAACAAATGTGCATCGTGTCCCCGGCCCTGCTGCAGGACTCCACCTGCACCCTGGTCCCTTAGTTGCCTGCTCTCCCTGCCCAGGCCTGACAGCAGGGGCCTTGTACAGTGAGCGACCTGCCCAAATCTTCCCTTTGCAGGGAAGATTACAGTGAGCAGCATGTCACTTGAAATCAAATGTGGCTCAGGTTTGTATCAAGCTTATCAGCTCATTATTTCTACCCCACCTTTCACTCACAAGTAAAAGTTTAATATTTCCAAACCATGGGATGCCAACTTGTTTTTTACACCCTGGATAGCAAGATTCAAGAGCTTTGTCAGCAGAATTCTATGCTTAGATAGTGAGAAACATGCCATGCTGGCCAGGGAATGCAGGAATCTCAAGGATTTCCCCCTCTAATATGCTTAGGATGCATAGGGGGAAAAAAATTCTATAACGCCTAGCATTCCCCAGCCAGCACTGACTTTTTCATTATCCTCACAATCATCATCACATTTATTTCCCATCTTTCTTTCTCTTGCAAGGAACCGAGGCAGCTTAATAGGCTCTGCTGATATCTATTTTATCCTCACAGCAACATCCCTGTGAGGTAGGTTAGCCCTAAGTCAAACACCAAGCTTCATGGCTGGAAGGGAATCTCCTGAGTCCCAGTCCAATATACATACCATAGTACACTTAAAAATTTGCCACTTTAAAACTCAGTATGAGCAGGTCTGTTGAAATAAGTGGGACTCAAGTTGGTCAAGATAAACTTTAGTCCCACTGATGTGCAATGGGTCGAATGTAAGCATAAGCTACTCTGAAGCAAACTCACTGACTACAGGTCCCTTGTTGCCCTCAAGCTACAGATTCTGACAGGGAAGAAATATGTTCCTCTCATTTTATTGTGATCTCATCTAATCTGACGTTTTCAAAACATGATGAAAACTGACACTTGCTTGTACTGTGAAATTCACACTTTTCCAGATTTTGTTATCGAGGTCCCTAATCGAAGTATGTTTACAAAAATGCATAGATTAGATAACATGATTGACAAATATGTATAATATTAGGTTACAAAATGGATATACTAGACACAGATGTATATGAATGCATTAGGAGATACATGCTCATGAATTTTCATGCAAACTTTAAAAGCCAAACAAAACTTAAAACTCAAGAGGAAATGAATTTAAGAGTACAGAAATTCTCAAAGTAGGAGATGAACTATCCCTTCCTACAGATGAAGAGAGCAAAGCCTAGAAGACCAAAGAATGATGTGGATGCATAGAATATATATGCCCAGAGAGGTCCGCCTGGTGCCGTCGTTATTTGTTTTTCGGTGCCAGGCGAAGACCTTTTTATTTAAGCAGCATTTTAAATGTTAATATTATTGAATTTTATTTGGCCAGGGCGGCTTATTTTATTCTACTGTATATATTTTAATTGTTATTGTTTTAATTTATTCTGTATTTTATTCAATGTTGTGAGGCTTCGGCAAGGGGCGGCATAGAAATGTTTTAATAAATAAATAAATAAATAAAATATATTGTCATTTTGCTGGTGCATAAGTTCTATAACGATTTAATACATTTCTTAAACTGAACTTTTCCGAACTAAACTTTCTTTAATCTACCCATCACCATCACCATCATTCTCTTCCACTCAGGTTCTTTGTGCATGTGTGAGTGTGTGTTCAAATGTGTCTAGAGATACACAAATGCCCCTAATCTCAGCAGTTGCTCTGTTACGTTCTGTTCTGTTTCTGTTCCAAGTATAGCTTGGAGCATGCAAAATGACTGAAGCTTTGCCTAAGGCTATAATGCTGATTTATAATCCCCTCCCTTTTTTTGGCCACAGGTCAAAGTACTCCTGGTGATGCTAAACTAATCACTTTTTTTCCACCAAGGCACACATGATTCAATTATTATGACAAAATCCTACAGCATCAACATGTTTTATTTCCAGTGAACAAAGACATGAATTGAGGGTGCTTTCAGCTCATCCCTCATCATCCTCAGTCAATGTGGTTTTGACAATTGTTTTAAACAGACGAATAATGTAGACATTATGAAAAGAGTCCATCGGTCTCATGTTGAGTTAAATGGTGAGGGAAAGCAAGCCTTGTGTTTCATGGGATGTGTAAGTCAACTTCTTTCATCCTAAAATGCAAAATCCATTTGGAAGACATTCCAGTGGTGGATAGGACAACAATGGGACAGGGCCAAGCTGGCAAAAATGCTGCCATATTGTACTTAAAGCTCTTACTGTCAGTAACTAAGTCCAAGGGAAGGAATTTCAACATTCTGAAAACTCCCCATCAGTGGTTGGGGGAAGGGGTTGTGGCCATCCAGAGACTCTTAGGATGGGGTTAGTGTTTGAATTATTGCTTAATTACCAATTTGTAAGCAATGTGGTACCAGTGAGGTAGTCTTTATATGGAGTGATTCTAAACAGAATTTTCAACTGTTTCTACTGCACACTTGACACAGCACTTAAAAAATGGCAGATACAAATAACAGTCCTTTATCAAAGCTGGTGGACATGTTTGCATTGAGAACAAGGTCTCTTCTGACATCATCTTTGTACAGTATCAAGCAGAGCTCAGCAGCAATGAAAGCTAAGATGCTGTGCAGAAGTCTTAGAAGCACCCCAGTGTGTCTTAGCGTGTGATGAGGCACAGGAAACCCAAGTCGCCTGACTGGTTGCTCTGCGGGTGGTCCAAGGAATTTGCACAACCTCCTGGCAAATATTCATTGTCCATGCCAAGCACAATGGAGTTGCATGTGCCAATGTGGCACAGAAGCTAAGGCTTAAAGGGTCTGAACAAATGAATAGACTGCCCCTCACCCTATTCCCCAGGCACTGATGAGCAACCCTAGGAAGCCCTAATTTCACTTATAGACTGCTTGACTCCCTATGCTCGTTGCTAGGGAACGGGCCTTGCTCAGTTGGAAAGAACAGACGGTCCATACGCTTGCACAAGGGCGATGCAAGCAGACAATCGGAGAAGCAAAGGAACAGTTTGGGGAACAGGTTGCTAACGATATCAGGCTAGCCATAAATAACACTGGTCTACGAGGAGTAAGCCTCAGAAGTGAAAGTAGCTAAATTTTACCAGAATTGGTTCACTAATACAGGAAAATTAAGTCCTGAGGATTAATTGGCTCCAGTTTCCAAGATACAGCTTCAGGTCAAAATTGTATCAAAATAATTCAACATTACGATGAGGGGGTGGTTATGCTCCATAACTTTTCTGCAAAATGCAATATAGCAATGAGAATGGTGCCACACCAATCTTTATTAATTTATCTTTTTATTGATACTAATAACATAACTTTCCATGCATTTTTTGGTTTTTCATGTAACATTTTCACGCTTTTTGCATAAAAAACTGGATCAGCTGTATCATGCTCATCTTCTTTATCATCTGAGTCTAGACAGCAGGATTCTGGTGGATCTGGAATTGGCAAGTCCTCACCATGGGGTACAGGACGCAGTGCAGATGGAATGTTTGGATATTCTACAGTCCACTTCTTCTTTCTTGAGATCCATTTGCAATTGGGGGAACCATGCAAAAATAGCAGTCGCTGCTATGATTGGTGGCACAGATAAGTGGCACATGCAATGCAAGAATAATGAGGGGCCCAACTCTTGTCCTGATCCCCTATTTTGCATCCAAAATATAGGTGCTCTGCCTTTTTTACCACTGCCGTCATTCTGCACTTTTGAGATGCAAATATAACCTCGCCACAAATGTAGCGGAAGTTATGTGTGCTGTTTACACAGTTTCGAGGCATCCTGGCTTCTGAGGGAAAATATCACACAACTGTTCCTTGGAAATGTTAGGCAATGACACTTTCCCAAGCCACCAGATGTAACTGTATGATCCGCAGATCTGACCAAGACCTTGCAATAAAAGAACAATAAATTGCAGTTAGCAGAAGGTGGCTGAATCCTAGAAGTCTCAGATGAGAGTCCTTGACTCCCTACCCACTGCACCGCCACAACAAATGTGGGTGGAGGAACCAGAAGTCCCTTAAGCCAGCTGGCAGAAGTCTAAGGAACTAGGCCTTATCAACAAAGAGCAGAAGGCCCCGGAGCTCGCCAGCATGGCTTGCATTACAAATGCAGACATAAGAGCACTTCTTAATAAATGCCTGTCTACTCCAGCATGGAAGGGGATAATTTAAGTCATTTGAGCCCTCTATGATACTCTGTGTAAAAGGTGCGAAGAAAATGCTCCTAACACACACATTTAGCCCAGTTACATCACATTAAGTGGTGGTGATGGAATTTTCAAAGTCCTACATGTTTTGAGACAATTATTCTTTAGCAAGATATCATTTCTTCACAGTGCAAGCACAGACATATGGAAGATTTAGCAGGGAAAGTATACTGTGTAATTTATGGCATGCCTGGGGGAGCAAAATATCCTTTGTTGTTGCATTTAGCAACAAGGGGGCAGAGCATTCTCGTTAGGGGTTCTCATTGTTCCATAGACTTTTACAGTCCATGCAGTGACATCTTTCACCTGTATGCAAGGAAGAAAGCAAACTAGGACCATAGTGAGCACAGCAACAGAAAGACTGTGGCTCCTGGATCTTATCCTGGGCATAGGATGCTCATCAGTCTCCAGGCTTGTGGGCTTACATGTATCTGCCTGGGGGTGATCAGATTGTGCCCATAAAGTTATTTTATGCTGTGTTTTATGGAAACATTTCTAGTAATTATATTTGCCGAGCTGACTTGTTCTATCACATGTTTGAGGGCATTTAGAATCTTTGAAAAGAACTTAGGTTGGAAGCAAAAAGATGTTGACCAGGAGCAGAACTAAAATTATGCATTGCATCTATTTGGGGGAGGGAGAATATTTTTTTAAATTACAAATTCCATGCAAACAAGGTATCAGAGGAAAAGATGATACCCGGATAAACACATTGTGTGCATATTGAGCTTTGTTCGTTCTAGCTGCCAGAACTTTGGAACTTTGCCAGCAGAATGTATGCAGCTTTATTAATGGAAAAGCTCTGGTCTGCTTTACCATCATGCTCAGCCCCAAAGAAGAAAATTAATGAATTATTCCTTCATAATTGCAAAACTACATACAATGGCTCTTACAGTATTTGGGAAATGTCAAGGGGTTGCAGGTTTAGAAATGAGATTTCAAAGTCAAGAGTATTTGAGCTAATCAAAATAATATTCCATTAATTCTCTTTCCATGGGTGGGACCTGACTCTTTAGCATCTAAGGGAAACACAACAGAAACCAATATACAGAGTTTACAAAGGTTTTAAGGGGAAAACATCGCAAAGTAAAAATAAAAGTAAAAATCTTTCCTCATATTGAAGACCATGACCTCAGCTGTTCCCACTAAATTATGTTTCTGAAAGTTCTTTCCCCTGTGCACTTATCTTCATCATCCTGCTCTTCCTCCAAGGGTGAAATTGGGGATGTATGTTCATCATATAAACCTTTCCATGATCATTTCTTTTAGCTTTTGTCAGAAAGCTTTTGTTCATTGTTGAAGCAGTTTTTGTGCAAATCTGTTCTTAAGCACATTCACATATTCCCCTCAAATATGCAGATCTCGTAAAATAGCCAATTTCCCCAAAATGTGTGTTTTTACACTTCAGTCCACTGGAGGCAATGCACAATATTTTTCTTCCTAGTTTTCCATGTCTGAAATTGTGCAAAATTACAGAAACAAGTTCATGGAATTGGCAAAAAAAGCAATTGTGCTGCAGAATACGCAGTTCTACAGATTCTTAGAAATTCAGGCTCAATTCAAGCTCAACATGCCTGGGTGAAATACTTAGCTGACTCAACCATTTGTCCCCTCACGATGGTCCTGTGAGGTAGGTCACCTCCTCAAGAAAGAATGCTTTTTAGCCCTGGAGACTGCATGAACACCCCTTTGCATGCCGTATCACTTTTTAGTAATGACTATATCATTTTTCTCTTACCACTGCCTCCCACTTTTTCAGGGGAATTGACTGTAGGACTGAGCTTTTGGCTCTGGCCTCTTGGCAGAGCAGCAGAGCAGCAGAGGCACCGGCTGGGAGAGAGGGCTGAGTGGCCAGGGGACTGGCCAAGGCAAGGTAGGAGCTGGGCAGGGGAGCAGAGGACCAGGAGTAGCAGAGAGGAAGGGCATCATCCCTTGTCTGCGTCCCTTAGCTGCGGCCCGGGCTGTCCGGAGACCTCTAGTCAGTAAAGTGGGGAGGTTGAGGAGAGTGCCGCCATGGATGCAAAAGGAGGTGGTTAGAAGGATTAGATGAAAGAGGAACCTCCACAGGAAATGGGTACTGGGGGAAATAGACAAAAGGGTATACTGGGAGGAGGAGGCCCGTTGCAGAAGGATTCTTCGCAAGGCCAAGGCTGATTACGAGCTGAGACTTGCCAAGAATATCAAGAGCAACAAAAAGGGCTTCTTTCAGCATGTAAATAGGAAGAGGAAGGGGAGACAATTGGTGAGACCACTAAATAAGGAGGAAGGAGATCCAGTGACTGATATGAGGGAACAGGCACAGAGGACTGGAGGGTGGCATCAGTGGTCCCGATTTTCAAAAAGGGTAGTAGAAAGGACATGGGGATTTATAGACTGGTTAGCCTTATGTCCATTGTAGAAAAAACAATGGAAAGGCTCATAATAGAGAGAGATCTAGTGATGCTAGATAGGGAAGGGAGGCTGACAGCCACACAACACGGCTTCTGCAAAAGCAGGTCCTGCCAGACAAACCTTGTGGGATTCTATGACAAGGTTTCGAGATGGCTAGATGGAGGGGATGCAGTGGATGTGGTATACCTGGATTTCAGCAAGGCTTTTGACAAAGTGCCCCATGACATCCTGGTGGAGAAACAGAGGAGTTTTGGGATACACCAAAGCACTGTCTGGTGGATTAGGGCATGGTTGATTGACCGAAAGCAGAAGGTAACCATTAGCGGGGAATCATCGGGATGGCGGCCAGTGACAAGCGGGGTCCCCCAGGGGCCGATCCTGTTTAATCTTTTCATTAATGACATGGAAGAAGGGGTGAACAGTCTGCTGATCAAATTTGCAGACGACACTAAAACTGGAGCAGTGGCCACAACTGAGGAGCAGGTACTCCAGGTCCAAAAGGATCTGGACAGACTATGGAAGTGGGCAGGAGACAACAGGATGGCGTTCAATGTGGATAAGTGCAAGGTCTTGCACTTGGGGCATAGGAATAGCTGTCATAAGTACAGGTTAGGTGACAAGTGGCTGGAAAGCAGCACTTGTGAAAGGGACCTTGGGGTGCTGGTTGACTGCAGGCTAAACATGAGTCAGCAATGTGATGCGGTGGTCAAGAGGGTGAACGCCACCCTTGGTTTCATAGCCAGAAGTGTGGCTTCTAGGTCAAGAGAGGTATTACTACCACTCTACACGACTCTGGTGCGCCCGCAACTGGAGCATTGTGTTCAGTTTTGGGTCCCTCATTACAAAAAGGATATAGCCAGGTTGGAGTCAGTGCAGTGTAGGGCCACAAGGTTGGTCGCCGGTTTGCAGGGGGTGTCATATGAGGCGAGACTGAGGGAACTGGGTCTCTTCAGCCTGGAGAAGAGGAGACTCAGAGGGGATCTGTTGGCGACATACAGGTATGTGAGGGGATGTCACATGGAGATGGGTAGAGACCTGTTCTCCCCTGCAGAGGAAGGCAGGATGCGCTCCAACAGAGCAAAGCTCAGGGAGCCAAGGTTCCATTTGGATGCCAGGAAGCACTTCCTGACAGTCAGGACCCCGAGGGTGTGGAATGGGCTTCCATGAGAGGTCATTGAGGCCCCATCAGTGCTGGTGTTCAAGGATAGGCTGGACGTCCACATGGTGGGCATGTCGTGAGCGGAGCCGGCTGGTGCCGGGGGTCGGACTAGATGGCCCGGGAGGCCCCTTCTGACTCGCTCTGTTTCTATGTTTCTAATGCTGGCTCTCATTCCTTTCCCATCACAAATGTAGCCCTTCTTTCAGAGAACTTTGTGGGACTTTTGCTGAAAAGAGAATGAAGCACCTTAATGACCCAATTTCACTATGCAGGTAGCATACTGATCTGGCCATCTTCCTTCAAGTTCTCTTCTTTCTAATAAGAATCAAACCCAACAGAATTAGTTATTACTTCAAAATAATCCTCCTTATTCATGTTGATCCCATTAAAACAATAGTTATTGGCTCCATGATGATGTTACTGAATCCAAGCAAGCTGTACTCACTCTGAACTAGCTTGGCTTGCTCACTTGAATCGTCACACCCAGACATGACCTGATGTCACTGTGAGCACACCACTGTTACTAGCATCTGCTACCAAAGGTGCGGGTGCTTAAAACTGTGAAAAGCAGGTACAACAACCCTCTGGAGATCTTTTGGGAAATATCTTCCCAAATCTTTTTTGTTCCAAAAAGATTTGCTGAAAAAAGAGTTAGCTTCACCCTAAGCAATGTGGTTACACCATGTAGTTGTTACATGTTTGCTTCCAAATGCGTGAATTAAGCATGGTCCCTTTCCAATCATTGAAAACCCAGTATGTTTTGCATTAGCTGAAATACCCTGTTCCACAGAATGTTTCTCTCCTAGCGGGAGCACAGGAGGAGAATTTTATCTATGGAGACATGGTGTGCAAGGGAGGAGGGGCTGGTTGTTAGTGATTTTCTTCCTATTGGAAATGCTTAATTAAAGCATAAAATGTCAAAGCGT
Source organism: Varanus komodoensis (assembly GCF_004798865.1). NCBI lineage: Eukaryota > Metazoa > Chordata > Lepidosauria > Squamata > Varanidae > Varanus > Varanus komodoensis. The sequence goes on from NW_025335762.1 coordinate 6,611,475, forward strand.
TGGTATGAAATATGATATCCCTGTGGCACCCAGCAAATTAAGCATATCAGCCACCAAAGACATAGGAAGAAAAGCTATATTTGGAAGAAAAAGATATATTTGGAAGAAAAGGATAGAACAGTTACATTTAAAGAGGCATCTAGATAGCGAATGGTCACATTTGCACAACAGGCATTGGGATTTAGGAAGGAAGCAAAAGCAATTGTAGACTCTTAGCATGAAAATCAAAGGAAGATCTACTCATCTTTGGGTGCAGGTGGCCATTTGCAGAGTCACAGATGTTTCAAAGCTGAGGTAATTGTCACAGATTTGCCTTTGATGAAGGCAGTATATACTTGTCTGGTCAGGCTCTTGAAATCAAGGGTGGTGGGTTCTTTTCTTTAGGGAAAAGAAAATGATCCTCTGCTTTGATGAGCAGAGTCTTAATTTCTACATCTGAAGCCTGTTGTTCCCCTCTGAGCTGCATGGCATGCTTGGGCAAATATCGGGCCCACCCTGCTGGTCCTTTGCGTTCTGATCCCTGCTGAGTCCTGCTGGGACCCATAGCAGGTATTATTTTCCCAAATGGGATGTACTGGAAGTTTCTACTCTGGTCCTCTAGGCGTAAAAAATAGCCGCCAGCACTACAAAAGCATGGAGGGTGCCAAGTTTTTACAAAGTAGGCTGAATGTTTTCCCCCCAGTCTGAAAATGTGGCCAGTGGCACCTTTCCTTGTGTGTCCTTGTGTGTCCTTGTGTGCACCTTTCCTATTGTAATGCAGTCTTGGCCTTGATTTGCTCTGCACGTAGGGAGAGTGACTTACCTGTATTTTCTCTTTAAAAAATGTTCAGTTTGAGCATATGAACTAATTATACCAGCAGAAGCTGACAGAGCAGTAGAGGGACTACTGGCGACCCTCAGAGGAAAGGGAGGGAATTCCCGTGCTTAGTAAGTAGAAAGCAACGATCAAAGTAAAAGGCATTGCAGTCACCACTGCACAGGTGCCATCGCTAACTTGCCAGCCTTCTTTGTTGATATCAGCAGCCTGCAAGAATGCCAAAGTCTTTATAGTTTAATATCCCCCCCCCACACACACACACCCCACCACCAAAATGTTTTAATGTGATTTTATAGCTTTTATATTTTTGTGTGCTATCGCTTTGTTTGAATTCTTGTTCATCACTTTGGTGACATTTGTGGAAAGGCAGTATACAAATTATATGTATAAATAATATCTGTGGGTGTTAAAAATGTAAAAAAATAGGATGTGTGTCTATCTGTCCTTGCATCACACCAAAAAAGGTAAAGCCCAGATCCAGGAAACTTGGCATACGTCCCTAACTATTATATTCTAATCCACACAGTGAAGAATGAATGAAGAAAGGACCTTAGGAGTATCCATTAGTTAAATGCCATGTGTCCAAGTGACTGACGAATGCAGTAACTTCTTCAGCCACTATGGACAGGTATTCCTAACCAGCATAGAACTCAATAAACTGTCAGGTTCCAGACATGGATGGCAGGTAGCAAGCCAAATACACTGGGAACCAGGCAGTGGGATCCAAGGCAATGAAGAGTCCAACCACAGCCCAACAGGGAATTCAGCAGCAAGTCATAATCAAGGTACAGGCTGAGGTCAGGAACCAGAAGTACATAGCAGAGCAAGGCAAGGAGATGGTTAGAAACAAGCCAAAGATCAACAATCAGTGAGACAACATTGTGAGCCACACAGAGAGCCCAGCCAGATATGGGCTATTGTAGTGGCATATAAATTCATTAAATAAAATAAGTAATACACAGAGCAAGGAGCAGGTTGCTTGGGAATAGATAACCAGGTGAAATTCAGGAGCTGGAGCTGGAGTGGTCACACACAATATAGACACTGATACTCGCAAAAGCAAGAGACCTGTCTTTCTGAGGCAGCTTGTGGAGTGAAGAGCTTCCTCGTCTAAAGCTCATCCCTCAGGGCTCCCAGTGGAGGCTCAACAAGAGCCTGAGAACGCCAGCAGGGTCTGGGACTGATCCTACAGCTACCAGGGATCTAATGTCTGACTAGCAGATGGAAACCTGGAGCTGCACAGAACCTGGCATAAGCTTAAGGACACTTGCTCCCCACTTTCTGCTGTGGGGTAGCCCCTCTCAGGAGAATGCAGCAGATTAACCACTCCTCCAGGGGTACACCATACTCAGGGTCATGCTTAAGGATTTCCAAAGGGGGATGTCTTCGCTCTGATGGGTACTGGATATCCAACTCTGACAGTCTTCATCTAACCCCAGTGCTATGCTCTGTTTAAATTTGCTTGAAGACTTCATTGTATTAAATTAATGCATGTAAAGCTGGGTCCATTCACTAATACTAAATCAAATCAAGGGGGTCAGCAACAACATTTTCACATGAGGTTGATGGAGATACCCATGGTCTTCACATTTGATTCTTGGTGGTTTGTGTGAGGGAATGAATTGTCTTCCACAAATGACTGTCTTGCAGTGACTAACGATTCCTGCTAGAAATCCATTTCAATGGCAGCTGCTAGAATCAGTCTTGAGTTTATCCTCCAAACTATGTTTAAGGAGAACTTCGAGCCATTGATTCTTTGTGCTAGATTGCAGGGGGAGCGTCTGTCATGAAAAATAATGTGATTTGTGAATCATTGTGCTGTGGATAAGCTTAATCTTGGCAAAGCCTTTTCATGTTTAGCAATGGTGGAAGAAATGTAAAGAGTGCCTTCTCAAGAAGAATATGTAAAAGAAGAAGTGCTAGGCCCACTCTTTTTGATCAATCTCATAAGTTTTAGGAGGAAATAAATTAGTCCTGAAATGTACAATTTAGAAAGAACTTCTGAATAAATTTTCTGAATAAGGCTGAGACTATGTTCATACACACACTTCCCTGATAGTAAATTCCATTAAAATCATTGCGGCTTACCTTTGAGTTGGTAGTTGTAGAATTTAGGTATTACTACTAGTAGTACTACATCACATTTCTATACCACCCATAGCTGACGCTCTCTTGGTGGTTCATAACATTTTAAGTCACCCATTGAAATGTCAATCAGGCCTGATTCTGCTTAGCTTCCAAGATTAGGCAGGATCAGGCACTTCAGGCTATATGGAAGCCTGAATTTAGGGATGTGGAAGTCTGTGAGGAGAGATGGAAAGAACTGGGCATTTTAAGCCTCGAGAAGAGGAGTGAGGGGAGGTATGATGGCACTGTGTAAGTACTCGAAAGGCTGACACACAGAGGAAGGACAGGATCCCTCCTTGATCATCCCAGAGTGCAGGACATGGAATGATGGGCTCAAGTTACAGGAAGTCAGATTCCATCTGGACATCAAGAAAAAAATCCTGGTGGTTAAAGCAGTACAACAGTGGAACCGATTACCAAGGGAGGTTGCGGGCTCTCTCACACTAGAGGCATTCAGGATGCAATGGGACAGCCCTCTGAGACGTAAGGTTTAACTAAGAGTCCTGCACTGAGCAGGGATTGGACACGAAGGCCCCCTGGCCCCCTCCAACTCTACTCTTCCATGATTCTATAAAGCATGTGGAACTGAAGAACTTAGTCTGGAATATACAGGATATAAATAAACTACTACTACTGCTACTTCTTCTTCTGTAAAGTAATTTAAAGATACAGGAGAGTTTTTTGCTTTGTTTGTTTGTTGACCAGCAATATTCTTTGATGATTGAAACCTTTTAATTGCATTGATTATTCAACAGATCTTAAGTCCCTATTGTGTTTTTAAAGCCCTTGATAACTGTACCTTTCGAATGGTTGTTAATAATCTCCATTGAAAGAGAATCCCAGTGAATAAAAAAAACATGCTTAGGGCTTGTCTGTGTTAGACAGAGATAATAGTATTTTTTGTATCAGGAGTTTTATTACAGCACCCAGACAAGAGTGAAGGACAGCTTTTTTATGAAGGTGCTTGCTTTACAATGCTGCTCATCCCATCTCCCTGTTGGCTGGCTTATTGCCCAGGTTCTTCTCCGCAAACCCCACTTTGCTCTCCTGATTTCATTCATCATGGCACAATGACAGATGACAATGTTTATCTAGATTAATCTCCCATCCTATCCCAGAAGCTCAGACTGTGTTATAGCCTCCCACAATGGAATGCATTGCTGTGGTAATTCATACTCACTCACTCGCTCTGTTCATTCTCTTCCTTTGCCTTTGTGACCATGAACCAATAGCCATTCCAGCACCAGCCCTTTAGGACAGGAGTGGGCAGAAGCCTAGAAGCTCCTGCCAGCATAATCAATTATTTGCTTTCTTTCCCTGGTCACTTCCTCATGGACAAAAGCCTCATGTGCTTTGATGGGCAATGAGAGAAATTTCATTTGGAGTTTGTCAGGATCTCATTCCAAAATCTTAGGAGCAAATTGAAAGAGAAATATTTAAGGAATCTCATAACAGAGCAATGGAAACCAGCAGGCAGTGTAAAAATAAGCTGAGGATGGAGAAAATTTGTACTGCTTTGGAGAGAATTGTGCAAAGCAGCCATTCAATTGTTGTTCAATTCATGCACATTTCTCATTCACGCTGAGTGAGCAGTGATTGCAAATATGAACAGGAATCTGCCTTGAAATAAGTGGGATGATGTAAATTGGTGACCTACAACAGAAGAGGGTTGAACTACTTTACTATGATTCTCTGAGTAGCAAAGCAAAACTCACAGAATCCTGCCCATTTTGAACACTGCTTGTTTGCCCAACAAATAGCACACCTTTCTATGCCCCTGTGTTCCAGTCCCTTCCTTTTTTCCTCTTGCATTATATTTACTAAATTGAAGCCCTGTAGTCAGCCAAACCTTTCTGAAGTGTCTAGAAAGCTTCAGATGCTCTACAAAAATGGAATAGTCATAATCATAGTGATTATGCACAAACTCTGTGCAGCTGGATTTTCAGTGTACCACTGGAAATACCTCGCTGGATCTGCTGACACCTGCTCTAGAGCTGCCTCTTCAGAATAGATTCTTTCATGCCATTTAAATTTCCCACACTTCCTTGGGGCAATGCTACATCATGTATGACCCAGGGCATTGTGGGAAATGCAAATGGCAGGTGCATGGTGCCCAATAAGCCAGTTAGAGCATATGAGGCAATTTGAACTGCTATAGGAGGGGGCCAACTCTGAGGCAGTATCCTAAATGCACCGGGGGTTTTTAAATGTTTTTTTTTTTGTTATATCATTATTACTTATGTATGTTTTTATGTATTCTTTGTGAGCCACCCCGAGGCTTTGTTGCGATGGGGGCAGCATAGAAATCTTTTAAATAAATAAATAAATGCACCCTTAATCCTGGAGAGGTGCCCTCAGCCCTGCTTCTTCTTGGAACCACAGTGTTATTGCAGCCTAACAGACTGACCCTTCCTGTAATATCTTTTTCTCCTCACTCCTGCCCCTACATTTGTCTAACAGTTCAATATAATTATTGTTGCTCATAAAAAAATAAATTCCATATAGTAATACAGTGGCCTCCTGTGCTGTTCTCTTTCAAAATAACTTATGGGCATTGTATTTCCCAGTTGCAACATTAGTCCATAGCAGTAATAAAGTTGTCATGCAGACTATGTGATGGACCTCTTTACATTGCTGTAACTGCCTTTCTACATTATAACTGTTCATAAGTTTATGTCATCTTCATAAATATGATCAATGGCAATAATAAAGTTCTAAGACAACAGTGGCAGCTTCTTTCTCCCCTCAACCCCAACTGTTAACTCAGAGGGGATGATGGCTCTTTTACTAGCCTCATTCTTCATCAACAGCTAAGATGTCCATAGTCTTCTCTGCAAAGGACTTTTCACCCCTGAGAAGAGCAGAGCAGTGGGGTTAGATAAAGACTGTCTGACGTTCACCGCCATCTGCCATTTCTCCTTTCAACTTTTTGCCTATCAATTATAGGCAAATAGTAGAAGTGAAAAAAAAGGCGAATAACAATGAAACTAAAAAAGCAGGTGCTTGGCATGGAATCCAACAGAGGTTCAATACTCAGGTAAAAATCTCTCATCTGAACAAAATTTAGGCTGATTCTTATATGCACACTGGATGAGAACACATGATTAAGTTTTTAAAAAGTAAATGAATATCTTGGAATGAGAGCTGGGCTAAAGAATTGTGTCCAGCTTTTTTCAAAAAATTCAAGAGGGCTGAAATTATGGATGTGCAAAACACCAGCTCCCCAGGTTTTCCACATTTATCTCAAAGCTCATTCTTATTCGAGTCGGTATCCAGTCACAGACTTTGTGATGTTTTCTTTGTGCATGAAAATTATACATTTTTCTTATGCATTTTCCAAATATATGCATACAATTTGCATATTGTTAAAAGTGCGCATTCTTTTCTCATTGACTAACGTATACTGCATGCAGACTGTTGAACCATTTTGGTTTTTCTCCTTGAATCAGACTAGAAACTCAGAATTTCACCACAGATCACATCCATGTTCATTCTAGAAGTTTCAGATCGAGCAAATCCTGATCAAAACTGAACTAAGATGAATTTCTCATACATTACCAGTTTGGTGGACAGAAATCCTTTCAAACTTTGGGGGTGCAACCATCCCATTTGCAAGGGTCGGCCAGGTGGCAGTTATCTAAAATTGTAAGAGATGCAATTCACACTTTTTGTGCAATCAATGAGATTCATGACTTGTAGAAGGGAAGAAGTGAAACAGAAAAGAATTGGTGGGGTTGTAAATGCTCTGTTGAAATCTGACAATTGTCAAATAAATCTGATTTCAAAAACTTCAGAAAATATTTTAATGGTGGCTAAAATTTGATTTGATATCCCATAAAAAAGAAGAGAAAAAAATCCCTCCACCCTTCCCAAAGTATGAATAGGCTTGGCTCACTCACACGCACACTCTCACACACTAATTCTCTCTTTCAGTTTAAGTCTCATTTCCTTGTGAAGTTTTTTAAATGTGTGCAAAGAGTTTTTTCAATGTAATTTTGTATGTGTTATTATTAGGGATGAAAGAGAAAACTGTTGTTCATTTTATGACTATATTCCCCTGCAAATTTCACAGCAAGGCAGCTTTTTCAGATTTGTGCAGATTCTATGGGCTCACTGATCTTAAAAATAATAGTTTTTGAGAGATTTGCTCTAATTTACATTTATGATAAAGTACATTAGCACAAGTGGAACACAATCTGAATGTTTCAGGAAGCAGATGTAGCATTGGAAGATACCTGAAAATCTGCAAACCACAGATGGAATAGATTCAGCCAAAACTGAATATTCTAATTAAAAAAAAAAAAAACTATAACATAGACATGAAAAATACAGATTTCACTGACTAGTGGCATTCTGGTTCATGCTTTAGATTCAGGAAGCATGAATTTGGCAAATTCGCATTTATTGGTGTATCCAGTTAATTCCTTATCCATCTCTAGTCTTAAGCGGTGATGCTGCTGAACTTTGTGATGTTTTTGTTTGTCAAAACTCAGTGAGCCTGGATTGATTACAAATGTTCTGTTAAGTCCAGAATGTATTGCAATCTTCAGAATATGAACTGGTCCTATGTGTGATGAATTGGTTTGACGCTCGAATCCTCCACCATGTTTCCTCATCCTCATACCTTGCAGCAGCTCTGGCTCTTTGAAGAGAAGGGCAAGGAAGAGAAAGAGGAGTTAGCAGTATTGCAGTCTTTCTTCTCTTCCCCATGTTCTGGCAAGTGATGATGGTGGGTAAAGTCATGTCTCATCTGTAGGCTATGCCAAAACAACCGACAAGGGAAGGGATGCACACGACATCCTGCCAAACTACCCATTCCCAAGTGATAACTCCCAAAATGCACTTTGATATTGTGCACGTGAAAAAGCTTGCATACCAAATAGGAGAGCTTGTATCAAAGAGGTGCCCTCCTATGATTTAACATGACTGAATTTGTTGCTTTCTGCAGAAATAACAACCCACATGGCGTAAGTTCATCCACCATGTTTTCTAAAGACCTGGAAAGATGAGAACTTAATACACTGTTGGCAGTGTCTTCCACTAATGCGTCCATGCCTGGGAAAGCCCTGTTCTCTAGTCTTTGCTTGTTCTCACTAGCAGCCATGTGATTAAACTTTGTCATCCAGAGCTGAAGTATGTTTGTGTGTGTGTTTGCGTGTGTGTATGCACCTGTACATGTTGTTATATTTCTTGTACATTTGTTAATTTTGTTCAGTTAATTTTTCCTATGCCATTAATGCAGATTGAGGCAAGCAAGAAACGAATCTAATTTACTGTTAAGTGTAATACAAGGAAACCTAACTGAACATTTTGCTGTAACCAAGGAATCTGATCTTCTGATGAGAAATCACCATCAATTTATCTCAAGGTCAAAACAGAGACATTGGAAATTGTAGGTCTTGTGTAATAAAAATATCTCCCTCATAATTTATGTTACCATCTGAGGCTACATTACAAAATTGCATTTGCCCTTAAAATAGGTTTTGCCTTCATAGTTCACTGCAAAATCAGAATGCAAGTTTAATTTGAAGAAGGCTTTTCCTTCCTTGATTTAATGTTATATAAAACATCTCATTCAGACAATACCAAGAGCAGGGAAAATGTAGTCTTATTTTTCATGGACTGTGTGATTCTGATCTAGTGATGAATGAGAATCTCATGTCGATACATTTTTGATAAGTATTTACATAAACTTTACACCGTTCATCATAGCTGAGAAAAAAGAGGGATCTTGAGGATTTAAGAATAAAGACACGGGAAATTGACAAATGCACCCAACCAAGCACAGGGCTTCGAGGGCTTAGCCCAACGTGTGTATTGCTGGATAAAAGTAACCAACCCTGGTCTTCTGATGAGCTCCTCCTCTTTAACAGCTCTCTGGTTCTCAATAACCTGGGATTAGGTGCATCCATTGAATTTGGCCAGTTCACCAGGATGGGAATTTCATTTTGGTAATTTTAAATAATAAATGGCCAAAGTTTGCAATATTTTGCATACTTGCAAGAAATGAGGGTGTTTTCATTTTTATTTTTTTTAAGGTGAAGAATAGAGTTCTCCTGCTCGGTGTCCCAGCTATTCCCTTTCCAACTTACCCATTTCATTCCCTGTCCATCAAATATTGGGGAAATTGGAGGCCAGTACAGGCACAGCACTAATTCCATCTGTTCCCTAGAAGTCCAGGCAATGCTCCCACCAACCACACGTGTGTTATGAAGGAGGAAAACTGAAAGCCAGGCTGCCAGGGCAGATGGAATTACTGCCAGTTGCAATGAAAGGTTGGAGAATTGCTTTTTCCTCTGGAAGAATTCAGTGCAATTCCACCCATCACTTCTGTACCTACAAATATGGTTGGGAATTTAAGAAGGCTTGGGCACACGGCTCTTGCTTTTGCTTATAAACAACTACACCCACAGTCTCTGACAGCATTCCCCATAAAGCTCTGCACAGAGAAATGACTTTTCTTTTAAAATCTATAAATGGCAGGGTGGCGTATTGGGATGGAATGGGCCATTGTAGAGCAAGGGAAATACCAGGTAGCTTATAACACAATGACTCTTCACCTTCTTTCCAGAAAGAAAGAAAGAAAGAAAGAAAGAAAGGAAGGAAGGAAGGAAGGAAGGAAGGAAGGAAGGAAGGAAGGAAGGAAGGAAAAACATGAAAAAGCTGATGGCAACTCTGGCAACATGTTATTTAAGAGACAACAGTTTTCTTAAAGTTGTGCTCTAAGTAAGACAAAATCTTTTTGAGTTCTAAACAAGATGGGAGGGAGACAATTACTAATGCTAGCTTTCATGGTGATGAGAGAAATGGTATATATATATGGGAGGAAATTTAACAGCTTTTATATATGAGTTGTTGCTATGAGCTTTCCAATGTCGTTTAGAAAAACAAGCCATTTTTGTCCCCAAATAATTACATTCTGACACAATTAACCTGTATCTGCTTTGCAGGCTGCAAATGTCTTTTAAGCCTTCAGAGTAAATAAATTGAGTTTCTTTAAGCTGTCAACATGCTTAAATAAGGCAGACCAACTTTGCTGAGCAATAGACATGGTTGTAAAATGCCAACAATTAATATGCTTCACTTAAATAATTCCATGTTTACAGTCTCCACACCCTCGCTGGTGCAAATCCAGAGTAAACCATTTCCTTAAAAAAGATAGTTGGTACAGCAAAGGGAGCATAATAATTAACTCCCTGTGAATGTGCCTTTTATCTCCTTCCCCCAGTGTTCTTCATCACCAGCCTATAAGGCTATGATGGGGTGGGCAACCATGGAGGGTCGGGGCCTCCACGAACCCAAGGAGCTGCCCCTGTCTGCAATCACTACCGCAGCCCTAAGCAGAAATGGCCATGACACTTCCTGGAGAAGAGGTGTGCTTGGATTCCTGTGATTCTACTGTGAAACACAAAGTACATGGAGTGCCACCACATGTTCTCCAGATCCTATCAATCACGTTCCAATCAAATATGACCACAAATTCATTGCAAAATGCATATTTAACCCCATAAATGAAATATTGAGACATGCAACATCAAGGCTTGCAGCTTATGGTGATAGCATAAAAGTTATTTTTCTCTCTGATAAAATGTTGATAGTTGCTGAAAAGTTGCATTCAGGATTCTGTTTCTCCCACCTTTTGTTTTTGCTTTTAGAAATGCGAGTGTGTGTTCTGCTAGCCATCTAGGCTTTTTCTTCCTTGTTGCTCTAGGAATAGCTATATGCATTCTTCCCTTATAATGTTTCTGGCTTCAATCCATGGTTTATCTGGTTCCAGGTCAATTGAGTTTTATTTTGCTTTAAAATATGCTGTTATGCACTGCCCAGAGAGTTTTTGTGATTGGGTAGTATAGAAAATGCATACATACATCACAAATTGATTCTTTACTTCACATATTTCAGGAATGTTATGCACTGTATTTTGACACTATGCTCTTGTCAGTGATCTTTCTCAGACCTTTCTCAGATTTCTCAGGTTTCCTGAAGGTATGTATTTGTGAAACTGTTACTTTCACAGAATTCTATGAGTATTCTGTTGCTTTCTTTCTCACCCCTCCAGCTACTTCTCCACAATATTCAATTTTGCTTTGTCTCCTACTTTTGCAAGAGGAAAGGTTTTTCAAAGGCACGTTTTTTGGGGTGCTATTTATATCCTCTTGGATGCCTGCATGAAAGTTTTTCCTTTGGCATCTGTTGTTGGAACACATAATACCTGTGTAATGGTCATGTTGATAGGTTTTCCACAAATTCTGATCAATATTATTTGGTTGAACTTGGCCCTATAACCTCTTCCTGCCTTTGTTACTTCTTGCCTCAATATTAGAGTCACTCCATTTCTGTATGCCATTTCCAGAGTGAAATATGTTGTGTTTGCCAGACTGAAAATATCACATTAACTCATATCATATACTGTGATATTAAACCCTTCTGTTTCTTGCATTAGAGTTTCCAGTTTGCCTTGATTCATGCTTTGCAAGATCCATGTTCCAATTGTGGAGCTAACTTATGGAGCAACAAACTCTCATTTCACACTGTGCATGTCAGCCAGTAGATTTCCTATCAGCTTTGATCTAGCTGGGTCATTAACCACCCTGGTGATCTCCAGTAGCTTGTTGAGTGCCCTCCAACCTGGGAGTCTCATCTTCTAGCATGATCTCTTGCTTCAGTTTGGATTGCTTCATTTCAGGTTTCTGAGATCAAAAAGAAAAATATTCTGAAGTACTATGCTAGCGCCTACTTCTGCCCAGCACTAACTGGAGTTGGCTTGAGTTTCTCTGCCATTATCTGTGGAAGATCATCTGCCGATGTTGCCTTCAGTTACTGCCACTGCCTAGTAGCTGCGCTTCAGGAGTTTCTCCACCCGATCATCATTAAAGATAGTCATTCTCAACTGCTGGTGCAACTGTTATTCCTTCAGTAGCTGGATGCTGCTCAGTCTGGTACCTTAGCTTTGACCATTCCACCTTGGGGTGGCCCTGTCAGGAGACTAGATGAGTGGGACAATTGCCCTTGGCTTCTCTGACCTTCTCAAAACCCCTCACCATGTTAAAGTTTGTGTGCAAGAGAGAGGATGTCATGCATACTAAATATAATCACAGTAATATCTAATTAGACCTCACAACAAGGGCATCCTGTTTTTCATTGCATGCAGTAAGAATGGGACTTTTATGTATGCCCCATGGAGGCTGGATATGCAGATAACATATTTTGTTTCGATTTTGAATCATACCATGATGTTAGGAAGCTGAATTTACCAGAATTTGTTAACAATTCTTGAAGGAAGGTCAGCCCAAAGAAGACAGAAGAAAATAACAGCTGTAAAATTAAAACCTTCAGAAAGACATACATGTTTGACTGAAGCATATGGGACCCACCTGCCCAGAACTTCACATCTAAATGAAAATGTGGCATATCAGTGTGGCATATCAGTGTAGCACATTTTATTCTGTTTTTCTGACACAACAATAAGCTTGGAGCTACAAGGTGACACAGAAGTAAAAGGGATTGTTATTTTAAAGTCAGTATTTCAACACAGTACATCACACCACAGTTATGTGACTCTGACCCTTTTTTTCCATTCAAGGAAAAGTTCCATTGCCCATTTAAACATTGCCCATTGCCCTGTGGTCTTCTGCCCTTATGAACCTTCTGTCCATTTTTCAGTCTAAACCTAAAATTCTAGCCTTGGAATATACTGCCTTAAAATGGGGTAGCCTCACCTTCAAAGGACTCTCATTTGTCAGAGGTGCTCAGGTGTGGACTTCCTCCAGTGACAGGAAATGGAATGCAGGACCTTTGAGGTCCTTCCAACTCAATGGTGCTATTCAGAGTAGTCCATATTGGTTATAACCAGACTTAACATTAGGATCTAAAGTGAAAACTACTAACTTGCATCAGTGGTTCAATTCAGTGATTTCAGATTCTGGACTTCCTGTAGGGTGTTAGGGTTTATAACACCCGGGAGCCCTCCGTGAGAGAAATTAGGAGGGTGGCTACTTGGAGAAGGGCTTTCTCAGCGGTGGCGCCTAAGTTATGGAATGCGCTCCGCAGAGGGGTCCGCCTGGTGCCGTCGTTATTTGCTTTTCGGCGCCAGGCAAAGACCTTTTTATTTAAGCAACATTTTAAATGCTAATACAACTGAATTTTATCTGGCCAGGGTGGCTTATTTTATAATGTGTGTTTTAAATTATGATCATTTTATATGGATATTTTAACTTATTGTTTTATCTAGTGTTGTAAGCTGCCCCGAGGCTTCGGCGAATGGGGCAGCATAAAAATGTTTTAATAAATAAATAAATAAAATATTCACATTCGCTTCTCAAGGAGAGATCTGGGGGCTCTTCTGCTTAATCCCCCAAAAGCTGCTCTGAATACACCACTGAGTTCCATCATGCCAATATGCTTGCTAGAAACAAGCAAATGTTTATCCTCTTGCCAAAAGTCAGGAAGCAGAGGAGTGGCCAGGTAAAAGGACATTCCATAATTTGGGTGTTATGCAAAAACTATCTCTACTGAAAACTCCCCTACAGGAGAAATGAGATTGGGCTTGGAGAATGGTCTGAACATGCAGAGACAGCCTCATCCAAAGGAGTCCATCCATGAAGCTGCACATAGTCTCACTGATGTTTCCTATGACCTTGCAAGTGATTCTGAACTAGAAAACATGCCTGCTTAGGGAGCAAAATGTATTGAGGCTGCTTTGTCGAAATAGCCTTCCAGGCACCCATAAAGAATTGGAGTAAGGTTTTAGTGCAACCAGCCAGCAAAAGAACATTTCGCTCCATGAGTCTCTTGTATTTCCAAGCTTCTGTTCTAGCAGGCAAAAACTTTCCATTAAATGAATGCTTTTTAGTGTGCTCTTGGCTGCCATCCACTGAGATAGAAGTCTCATTGTGGCTGTCAGAGACCACATCTTCCTGATGGATGTCTCCTCATGTTCTGATCTCACATTATCAAGGTCACCAAATATAGTGGATCCTTGGGGCTTTCCAATTGCTCTGGCCAATACTTGGCCATCTATCACCAGACAGGATCTCCCCTTGAGTGTAACAGATGGAGAGAATGGTAGAGTATATTGGTCATCAGTATATCAACCTGTAACAACTTTGTTCCAGCACTCAAACTACCATTAATCTCAAGAAAATTACAATGAGTTTGACACCAGGTCTTGCTGAAATAGCATTTGAAAATCTTCATTTTCACATTGTCTTTAAAAAGTTGCATCTAGGTCATAGACAATGGTATATCAACTTTCACCTATTGATTGTCCTTCTTGTCTCCTTCACCCCATGTTATTTCTAGGCATAGGTGAACCCACCTAAAACTGTTACCCTGTACATGTTTACTTGGGAATAGATGCAACTTGTCTTTAAAAACAGTTTATTTCATTCATTCAGAAGATTTAAACCACTGCTCGGGATCTAAGGATAAACCAGGAAAGAGGATTGAAGATCAAGCCAAAAGTCAGGACCAAAGAACAACTAATGCAGAAACATGTCGAAGCTCAGGAGGACCTTATGGCTCAAACAAAATGAATCTGGAACAGGAAGTTTTGTATACTTGCCCTATCCAGAATGGTTCCATAGCCAACCTGGGTTTTTAAAGTCAGTCCAGTATCTGAGGGTACTTCCCGGCAAAGCTGTCACCTGAAGTTCGCCAGTGCACTACAAGGGCTCACAGGAACCAGCATCTTCTGACAATAGGCAGGACAAAAAACAGGTTTGGAGGAGGGAGAGAAATAGGAAATAGTGATTATGCCCAAGGCTTTTAAATATTACACAGAGGTGCCTGGAACAAAGGTATATTAGGTATTCCTCCATTTTTTCATTCTAATCCACCCCAATAACTAATATGCTCTGTGCAGATTACAGTTAAACAAAATGCCATATAGCATGTACACATTTAGAATAGGCTACAAATATTTAAAAGAACAGGATGCACTATAATGCAAAAAAATAAAGAGCAAAGGAATTGATCCAAAAACCATGCCAAGCTAGAATTAAGGAATACCATAGGCAGAAGATTTGGGGTGGGGGGGGTTTGGTGCAGAAAAGACAACATGGAGTCCATGGTGCACCTCTTTGGGGATTTTATTCTGTAACTGTGGTAGCATCGCTGCCAAGGCACTCTTATAGCCATACGACGAACTTCCTTTGCAGTGTCATGTCTCCCATTGGATTCATCCTCTGGGAAGGCTTCATCTCAGGAACAGCCAACCAGGAGAGTCTGGCCTTCAGGGACAATCACCACCAGATCATTGTATGATTACCCATTGTCTGAACACTTGCTGGGCTTGATAGATGTATAGTCTGATGCAGCGTGGAT
Source organism: Varanus komodoensis (assembly GCF_004798865.1). Lineage (NCBI taxonomy): Eukaryota > Metazoa > Chordata > Lepidosauria > Squamata > Varanidae > Varanus > Varanus komodoensis. Next base: position 6,626,743 of record NW_025335762.1, read on the forward strand.
TTTCCTTTCCTTTCCAGTCACTGCCAATGCAGATCCCATCAGCGGACACTCGGAGTTGGGATTTTCTGCCGCAACATGGACCATTTTACATTTAGACTGAATTGCTTTTGCCATTTTGATGCCCATTCTCCTGGTTCGGAAAGCCTCCTTTTGGAACTGCTTACAATATCTTTTTGGTTTTAACTGCCCTAAATAATTTGGCATAATCCTCAAAGGGGACCACTTCATTGTGGTAAACGTTGCATAGAGCTAAATGTCGTGCTAAACATGTATTAACATGTGCTAAATGTTGCATGGAGATTCCATACATTAAATCTTTTCATACCAAAACTTGACGATACAAATCAGTGAGAGTACTAAAAAGAAATTAACCCCAAATAAGAATATGGCGCCATTACAACTGATGCAATCCATTCCATGCATGGATGCATTTCATGCATTTGAACTGGCATTTTCAATCTGCTTTCTAGGGCAGAACAGCATACCCTGGGACACCTAAAGCCAAAGCCAGTCCATGAGCCACTTACAACAACTTACTATAGACTTGATGAAATTCTTTTTTTGGCTGGCTTCCCAGATTGCAAAAACAGGTGGCGTATCTATGATCTGAAAGTGCGCGATGGATCGCTAGCAAGATGAGTTCACGCGGGAGCTTCCTGCAGCTGCTTTAGGTCAACATTCCACACTAGGCTACACTAATGACAGGGAAGGGAGCTCAGATTGGATGGACAGTTCGGGTGTAACCCCAGCTCTGCATTATCAGAAAAAGTCATCCACCCACCCATATTTGCGGGGGAAGCGTTTTGACAGATGGCAGTCAAAGGAGGTAGGGTCGGCAAACCAAGGGGGTTGTTTGCTTGGTTTTGCTTTTACAGGGACATAGATACCTTATGTCCTAGTACAAAACCTCTCATCACTCTTTCACAATCTCCATTTAAAGAGGACCCAGACAAAAAAAGAAAGAAGTACTTTTGCATTTTCCTGAACACCTAGAGTCTTGAGGACAAGTGCAAAATGTGTACCAACTGTCAGATTAAAAACAAAACAAGTAAACAAAAATTATTGAGAATCTGGCCTCAATGGGGTATAAATCATGCCACCCCCTTTTTCAGATTAAGCGTCATTCATACCTTCTTTTTTTTTCCTTTTTTTTTTCTTTTTTCTTTTTTTTTGAGAGAGAGAGAGAGAGAGCACTCACCTTTTGACAGCAGCCAAGGGGGGAAAGGAGGGGGAGAAGCTGTTTATAGCTTTGTGGGAAACTGTCCAGCACTTTGGCAGCTGGTTTGCCTCTGACATTGACCCAAAATGGCTTTAAATTGCCACACATCTTCACAAGTGTGGCCAAATTAAATATAATGACAACAGCAATCTACTAACCTATTTGCACACATCTTGTGATTGATGTGTGAGTGTTAGAAAGATCTTCCAGGCATGAATAGTCCTTCCAAGGTGTTTCTGGACACTTTGAAGGGGCTGTGAGTGGCTGTCAAAGTCTTGAGATACTATCTTGAGATCTTGTAATCTGACAGTATATAACATCTTTAAATAAACAAATACATAAATAACATGGGAATTGTGAAAGCTGACTCATGGGGTGGTTTGGAAAGTCTGTGAATCATGACTTTATAATGCAAAAGAGCCACGGTGAATCAAAAATGGTTCTCCATTGCAAAGGCACGAGTGGTACACCCTTGTCACCCACCCCGCAGTGTTGCTTGGGCACTTCTGGAGAGGCTGGTCCTGGTAGTGGCCAGGGCAAGCTGGGGAAGAGAAGGGAGGTGTTTATTTATTAGTTTGTTTTCAATTCTATACTGAAAGCTAATAGCTGAAGCTCTCTGGGTGGTTCACAACAATTAATCAAATACAAAAGATAAATTAAAGCACAAATACAATAAAGCACAGTATAAATGCCGAGTCCATCTAATTACAACAGTCATTTTTGTACAATTAAACTGCAGTGCCTCCAGGTAACAATGACAAATAAGGAAACAGAGGTATGAAGCCTATAATAAACTTCAAGCTACCCCAAAGGAGACACATGCAAATATAAGAGATTATCCTCTGCCAGACGGTATCCATGGCACCTGATGCAAAGTGTCCCTTCATGAAGAACACTGGAGCATGACACAGCATGCCAGGTGCACCTGAAAAGGTTGAAAAGCAGAAAGAACTGGTACACACCTGCACAAGGATCTGAGCTACCCAAAATCATACAGTCACATAACGCATCCTTTACCAGGTAGCTTGTGAGTGTCTGGCCATTGGACTGCAGTCATGGTGGGACTGAGCATTCAGGTTCAGATGGCATGACAGCCCATGATGGATGAAACAACCCATAGAGCATTCTGGTTCATCAGGGGGGCTTGTTTGAAAGAAAAGAAGATGAAGCAGAAGAAGAAGAGTGTGGGTAAACCAGGCTGGTTTCAGATGACATGACAACCAACCATGGATCGCTGCTTATGGTGGCTGTTTTCATTTATTTATGTTTACATTTATAGGCAGCTGAATAAGCTGGCAGGGCTCTCTCACAAACTTCCATTGTGGATGGCCCATTGCAATCTGGTATTTCTTTATGATTCACAACAGCGACAGAATTTGTTCTGACCACAAAAAAACCAAACCACCCCTTCACACACACACACACACACACACACAGTAATCTAACATCATTTTCTGTTAGGTTCTACAAGGGTAAGGGGCAGCTCATCAGTACAGCAATGACATGAGTTAATTACACAGCTACTGAGAGAAAATGTAGGAGCCCCTAGGAGCAAGGCCTTTGAAAGGTTGGTGGGTCTCTCATTATCTCTTTCTCTTCCCTTGTTTCTGTTTTGCTCCATTTCATCATGAGGAAAACACCATGGAATACAAATGAGCCAAGACTTGGCAGAACCTCAGCTAATCCTGTCAGTGTATTTAATCAGGACCATAACCAAATTCGACCTGCAAAAGGTAATGTGAGTTCAGGTAGTCTAGCTCTGACACCACAGTCTTCCTCACTTTAGTGAAAGTTACGGACATTAACAGACAGGCTAATATTTTCTTAACTCTGCTGCCATTCCAATCACGTTATTTGATTTTCTTAATACCATTTCTTCCAGAGTATTCATTTTAAAATGTGAATGTGTGTGTTTGCTGGAGGTTGAGTCAAGAAATGCATTGCAAAATTCAGAAAAGTGCAGCATCCAAAGGATAATTACATGCTGATCTGCATATTAGCCTGGAAAGTGTGCATCCTATTGGTTTATAAAAGTTCCTCATATGCAGAAATTAATTATTCCTGTACTAAAGAAGAACTGGACATAGGAAGAAGTGGAAGGCCTGGATGGAGAAGACAACTGTCAAATTTTCAGATGGTTCTGCTGCACCGCTTTAAAATGTAACAGCCTTCATTTTTGCAATGCATGCATTCGATTGAGCACATTTTGGGGCGTGAAACAGAATCACATTGCAGGAACTGTCATGGGGTGGGGACCCGGTAACCCACCAGCTCCATGAAGATGTCAGGGAATTGTTCCTTCTTCCTTTCAGTATTATGGAGCTTCTCTCATTTGGCCTTATCCTTGGCCAATCACTGAAAATAAATTTGCTGAAAATATCATCTCAGTGTTCATTCAGAGGAATGTGTTGGCACAGGTCTCTGGATTGCAGAGGAAAATATTTTTTAATGACAAAAACCCCAAACCTGAAAATGACAAGCAAGAATTATCATACCCTTGGAATAATTCTACTAGTAAATTAAGACTGGACGTGTCTAGACAAGAAAACAAGGTTTGGCAATTACCATACCTGAAGTTACTCTGCTATTCAATATTCTTAAAATGGAGAAAAACAGTGAAGATGTTACACACATGCCCATACACAATAGCCAATAAGAAAGGCAAAGCATCAGAAGCATCATCTTATTAGCAGTATTAACAGTGTAAACCAAACTATACACCATCACATTTGAAGGGTGAAACACTACTTAAAAAGTAATTGCTATTGCAGAGTTTAAATCCCAGCTGGAAGAACTCCTAGATAAGGTTCTACCCCTATTTGACCTTAAAACAACCCTGTTGGGATGGCTGCCCTATTGCTGCCCGGACCAAGGCCATCCACTGAACTGTAACGCTGAGTTGAGATTTGAACCCAGATCACCCCAGTCCTAGCTTCACACTGTAGCTGCTTCTTGCACCATTCTGATGGTGGGTTTAAGGAAAGGCTTCAATAGCCAATCTGCACAGATCAGAAGTTCAAATGGGGTGAGGCTCACTTTGCATTAAATTCCACAGACACAGAGGGAGAACAATGGATGTTCTATTAATTGCTAATAACATTCTAGCCCATATGAGAGACAGCATCCACTTAAATCTTCTCTGGACTTCAGTGACTAGGCAGATATCTATAAATGGATGCAGTCTAGGTCTCAGGTGAGGGTCTCAGATGTCTGTTCCCAGAAGCCACGAATCCAAGGAGGATATATTATTTCCTTAGCTCAGGATAATTGTCTTTGTTTATCCTTGAAGAGCTCTCTGCTGGGGCAAAACACCTTGGCAGAAGAGGTGAAGGTATGGGACATAAATTTAATTCAGATGTGATTCTGTTATGTTTTTGAGACTGGAATCCTTGTCACTTTCCAAAAAATAAATTATGTTGTGCTTTTAAATCAATAGAAAGCTATACTTGTGGATTAGAAAAATGCTACAAAAGTAGAACTTTGAAAACACCAGTAAGACTTCTTTAAGACAGTGGGACAAGGCCAAGCGGTGAGGAAATAAACCTTTATAATAAAGCACAACATTTTAAATCTCATTCAAAGAAAAGCATGTCTCCAAAGAGACATATGGGTCTTTTGCTGGGCAAAGTTCCAAGTTATCCAACCAGCACTCAGAACTTTTCAAGCGGCTCCCCCGGCCACCAAAAAAGAGAGAGTGAAGAAGCATCTTGCATTTGCTTCACAATATCCATATATTGATTTTTTATGTTCCCTGGTACACAGGCTTCTTGACTCAGTTGACCAAGTGGAAAGGGATTCCATTTCCAATTACTTTAAATGACAATATCAAAATGTTATCTACATCAGCAGTTTGGGAGGAAAAATCGTGTGACCTGATCTTTCCCTTTCTATGCATCAAAGCCAAAGAGAATGAAGAATAAATATAGGTCTTTGCAGCTGGGGAGAAATGAAGTTACTCTACCGTTACATCAGCTCAACAGAAAAAGCAGAACTTCAATCCAGCCTGTGTTTTTCCCACAGTTGCTTCCCTTAAAACAAGAGAAGACCTTGGGCTTCATTCTAGGTGAGCAGGGTGAGAAATCAAGCCTATAACCATTGGAAGGATAGGGCAATGGGCAAAACATCATAGCTGAACAGCCAAAACACTAATACAGTCTGATAACTTTTTAAGGTCATATTTTTCAAGTTATTTTTAAAAATTATTTTTTTTATTTCATTAGCTCTGGATAGATAGAGGGAGAAAGCTCTATAATCTGGGTGCTACTACCCATAAGGACCTGCCATTTGCTACAACAAACTGATATTAGCTGGATACAAAGCAAAAAGGCAATGGACCATCAGCATCAATGCACTCAAGTGGCAAGGAAATTGTGTGATGGCTGTAATCACATTCACAAACAGTCTAGACTGGAATCTGCCCCCCAGAGAGGTCTGCCTGGCACCGTCATTATGCTCTTTCTGGCACCAGACCTTTTTATTTGACCATTATTTTAATTACCAACGATTTCAGATGTTTTAGGATTTTCTCTTCACAGTTGCACTTTCTATTTTTTTCCTTCTTTTTCTTAAGTTTGCATTGTGTTTTATATTGTTTTAATAATTGATGTTTTATATTGTATTTTTTGTATTGTTATTTTATATTTTGTAAGCCATCCTGAGCACTTGGCAAAAGGATGGGATATAAAAGTCTGTAATAAATAATAAATAATAATAATAGACATTTCTTTATCTGATGTCTGTTAGTTGTTTGAAAGGTTTTTTGACAGAATTCAAGTCTTGGTGTCTTAAACTATGACTGAAGACAGGTCGGGGGGGGGGTGGTTAAAAGCATCACCTAGCTATAGTCATGGAAGGGAATTAGCAAGGCCTAGGTAAAAGTTCTACCTGTGTTTACTTGATCATGATTGGAACTGCACACATAATTACAGTTTTCCTTTTCGTCGTCTTCTTATGAAGTTATGTGTGAATTTTGGTAAGTTCTTATAAAAACCCAGCAACAAGCTAACTACATTCTCCTCCTCAAAATCAGATGTATCAATCTGAGCAGATTATAATGCATGAAGGCAGACATACACACCTCCGCTCTACAATCTGCACACCCTGAGATGGATTTTCGTTTTGCTTTTCTTTGCTTACACACATATAATGACATTTCGGACTAGAGTTAGGCAGAAACCTGATGACCTCCAGATGTTTTGGAGTACAATTCCCTGATTCAATTCCAGTCAGGAAGGACCGTGTCAAGGATTTTTGAAGCTGAGGTCCCATACATATGGAATGTTTCAGTTTGTCTACCTCTGATCCAAAATCTCAATATTAGGGATGAAAAAGGCAGAGCAAAAAGAAACTTCTGCTCCCCCATAAAAAGAAAGAATGGATGGATGGAGGAAAAGAGCCATGTAAATACTGGATTTCACAAAAAGCTATCCACGCAATTTGTTACATACTGCATAATACCCCTGAGTTAACATGACAGATCACTTTTCAGATTTCTACTTTCTGTCCCATTCTTAGACTGAAAATATGTAGCGGTTGGTCAAAAAAAGTCCAAACAATGTAGATCTGCTCTTTCTGTTTATAGAAGAGATTGAGTGATTTCCCCACTGAACTGATTGTGTTGACAGGATGGATTTAGGCTGTTGCCGTGGACTTGGGCTGAGATGAAACATGTCTTATTGGCAGAATGAATTGAAATTGTGGGGGATAAAATGCAAACAGCCTGATCCATTCTGCTGTTAAAACACATTTATCAACTCAATCTATCTGCGTGACACAGTTTTTTCTTTGCTGTTGCTTAAAACTAGGAGTTTTCTGTTTTTTAAATGATTGTTCCTGTTTTATTTTAAGAAAGTTTGAATATTGGCCAGGGTGGATGTGTCATGATCCTTCACCTTGCATATTCATTCCACCTTTCTTCCCTGTTGCCTTCTGTCCTTCAGATGCTAGACAAGGTCTATTCTGTTCGAGTTTTAGGTGGTTATTTCTTTATATACTGTAATGTAATACAGTGTTCCTTTGATGCCTCTATAGTGTCTAGAGGAGCATTTGGCTTCCTTGGATTTTGAGATCAGGCACTTAGAGTCACAGACACACACACACACGTATGTGTATGTTGCATCCCCAAGGTCATAAGAGCAACCTCAGAGACAGGGCATAGCGGTCAGTGAGTGGAGGAGACTGAGTCCCCCAGGATATGCCATGTCTGCATCCAAACCCTCCTAGCTAGACTGAACAGCAGGGCAAAGGTGCTCCAAAGCAACCATCATGTCCTTGCTCCAGCAGCTCTGCAAGTTCAGAGACAACCTTCTTCTCCATTGGATCGTCCCCTTATTGTTCTTTCCTGTAACATCTTTTTTGGTTTTGTCATGTCGATTTGCCTGGCCTTTTTCCCGATCACACTTGGTGGTGGCAGAATTCCTTAATGGTATCATTCTATTGGCTATTTTTATGAAAGGTTGTGCTCATTTTATTATGATTCTGTTTGTTGTGTTCTTGTGCCTCTTGTTTGAGGGTTTGGTTGTTTGTTTGTTTGGTGGAACTTGATTAAGATACTTTGAATATCATTTAAAATTAAACTGTGTAAAGGTACCAGCATATTTAAGTTTCAAGAAACAGAAGGGCCTACAGCTCCCTGTATGCCTCAACATGGCCGGCTGGCTGGAGCATGCTGGGAGTTCTAGGCCTTTTTGACAGTCTGCTTGACTTTTTGACATGCATGGGAATTATGTTCTAAAGTGATGTCTAAATCTTCCTTGGTACGGAATGTGTAGAGGAATGTATTCCACACCAGCCTTCCGCAGCCTGGTGCTCTTCAGAGGCATTTGAACTGCAATCATCTCAATTCCCATCCAGTAGGTCCATTTACTGGGAATTCTGGGTTTTACATTCCAAATCTGTCTGGAAACCCCAAAGCTGAGGAAGGCTGCTCTACACATTCAACATATTGTCACTGCTGCAGAATATTAAAAGATAATTTGAAAATAAAAGAGCTTTAGCAAACTCTAGAACTGAAAAGTTTGTAGTTGCAAAGCAGTTTAATTGTTCAGTCTGTTTAATTTTTAAGATGTGCGGTCAAGGGTGTTGGTAAACGTTTTAACTTGACATTTAAATTAAATATTCTTTGATATCTTCTCTTCAGAAATGGATAACATTTACTCAAGGGAAACAATGGAAATGATGAGGGGATTAATGAAGGCCAATCAGATCATCTTCCCTTTAGTGATATCATCTTACTTCTAACCTTCTTCCAAAATATCAAGAGATGTTTGAAAATGGGTATCCAAGTTTCTTTCCCTTTTCATGATATCTACAAAACCAAAGAAAGAAACAGAATATATCAAACATGAGCCTACACAAGAATTGCAAACTAAGGATTAAGAACCTGGAGAAAGTTATGCTCAAGACAGACTTCTGGGCAATGTGAAATAGCTATACCAACTTCCACAGTAAGCTTCTAGAATGAAAGAGATGCAATTCTGAGCTGTAGACGGAGGGCATTATCTTGGTACCTGACATGAGACAGCAAATTCTGCTGGCTTTCAGGAGTCCCTGTTACACTTCACTCTATATGTGTCATAATAAGCCAATTACCTAATCTGCTGCTTGTGATCAGCATAAGCCTTTTATATCATTATGTAAGCACACAGTGGTTCATAAGCCTCTGGACATGTGCTTATAAGTCCCCAAACCCAGAAGCGTTGAGCATCCTCTGCAGAATGAGCAAGTCACAGAGATGATGCCCACTCCCCACGCCACAAGTACGGGTGGCCACAAAGTGCTTGCCACTCACCTATGGGGGTCTGTGTGATGAGCAGAAATTGGCAAGCAACATTTTTATAGCAAGGAATAAAACTACCACCTGATGTTGGCTGTAGCTATAATGGAGTTGTCCTTACCTTCCCCAGTGCCAAAAGCATCACGCCACCAATTTAAAATGGCGGATGATGAACAGCCCTGCCTTCAGTGTCACGGTGTTCAAGAACTCTCACTATAGCAATCACATAGAGCCAATTATTGGTAAACAGGAGTGCAGAAATGGAATCTGCCAGAAAAGGTTACAGTGTGAGAGGCTCTCATTCAGTCGTCCAGGTGGACATTCCTTCTTTTGGGTAGGGATGGGAACAATTCGTTTTGGTTCGTGTGTAGGCAAAATGGCCTAAGGCACAATCCAGTGGGTATGCATGCAAGGGGTGGGAGGGTGGAGGCCACAATCAATCCCTACTCAAATGACTTCAGCTATCTAGCTGAGACAGTATGGATGGGGAGAAAGGGAGGTTGACATATCCTGATCTCCCCACTTCCCCACCCCCTGGAACAGCCCCAAACCCCCCTTTCTAAGGTTACTCCAATGACCTCATTTATGCAGCCAGAACTTTCTTTCCCGTGCTGGCTGCAGGCAGGGTTCTCCAAGTACAGAGCCCCAACTATGCCATTGGAATTGTTTTCCAAGCTTGGAACTGGGATTCTAGATATGTGCATGGTAAGCATGTCATGAGCGAAGCCAGCTAGTGCCGGGGGTCAGACTAGATGGCTTGGGAGCCCCCTTCTGACTCGCTCTGTTTCTATTCTGAAATATGTCCATGGGGCCAAAAGATTGCTCTACTATTTTCAACCCAAATGAAGTTATACTTCACTGTACTCCTTTTTGCAGTGGATTTGTACAATCAAAATGCATACCAAAATATTAAGGAGGAAATATGCACATGTCTGTGAAAATAACATAATATTATTTTAGGAAAAATTGATTGCAATAATGTGTGTGTTGGGAAAACTAAAATAAAGCATGTGTTAGAGGAAAAGAGCACAAACTGTTTACGCTGTTACTTGAGTATTTCTTAAAAGAAAACGGATGTAGAAATAGGATGAAACAAAGTCATGGCTGGGAAATGAGAAATTGAACTTGGCAGATCTAGGAATGTATACTTTCAGGATTCCTTTTTCAGATCCTGGTTTCTACCCCTTCCTCCACAGTCTAAGTTCGATCAGGCTGTGTTCTTGTGAGATGGCATCCCTTGGTAATGTTTTCCCATAAAGAACCATTTTGTTTGTGCATCTAATTCTGAAACTAGAAATGTTTTACATGGCATAGAATTGTGCAGGGTTCCCCAAACATCCTGTTATCCGCATTGTATTGTGATTATTGTGACTGTGATCATTTCTTGGTATTGCCTCCCTCCACTCCCGCTTTGACTCCACAGCTGCCATAACTCACAACCTTTTCAGATACACATTCTTGTACACCTATCCCTTCTTCAGTTAACCATGTGCAATTGCTTTCATTAACACAGTATGCTCTACAGCACAGGAAAAACTCATTAGCTGTGTCAGTCTGCAGATAAACTAATAATAGCTCATCTTTGATGTCACTTACGAAGTGACATGAGGTAATTATGCCTTCTGTATTTCCTAATTTTAATTACGAAGTGTTTAGAGATAGCAAGAACGGGGCAGTGAAGTAATCACAAAAGTTTGTTTGGTAACTGCCAAAGAAGAACATGACAAGGGGGAACAAGGACACCATGCAGTCCTTCAGTGTGATAAATGTTGTTGCTGGCCCTCTGAACACACCTTTTCCCTAGGACAAGGCATTTTGCTTCCTGATGCAGCTTTTCCCATATCATGTACGAAAGCGAACTGGACTGGCAGTTGAATCTGCACTTGTACAATTCTTTAAATTACGGATACAATTACCATTGCGTGCATTTCCCACTACATGTAAATTATTGCCTAATGATATATTTGGGCTCAAGATTAAAATCATCCTGAAAAACATAGGCAGAAAAATTATTGTTTTACTTAAACTTTATTTAGTACCTTTGGTGCTTTTGCATTTCTAGCACAGGCAACTAGATTTGCATTTTTATTAAATCCTTATCAATTCTAATGCTTTTATTTGTCAAAGTGTAATTATATGACTATCGAGATTAGAGCATTTCCCCATGCAATTTGTCATCCAATGACCTTTTCTGATGACATTCAAAATAGGGGCTGTACTCCAATTTCTCAGGAATGGAATTGTGGGCAAACAGATGGAATGCCAGGACTATATTATACAACAAACCAATATTCTGCATTCGGGAGGAAATAAAAGACACACACAAAATAATTTGAAGTATAAACTTTGGCTTACTTGATTTGTCTGTGTTTGTTTAAACCTATCACAATTTTGGAATGCTGGGGAGTTGTTTAGATGGTTGATTTCTTAAGGAAACAGAGGCACAAACAGTGCTTGCCTATGTGTTCTAGAAGGCTCTAGAGGTACCTAGAATGTGTCGGTTATAACTCTGTCCAATGGTCCCATCTCTCCACACTGTGTTTCTGTGTGACTGTCTGCCTGGGTGAAGAGGACATCGATGCTTTGGAGTGCATTGCTCATTCACCCTATCTCTTATACCATGGGTGCTGGAAGCCCTTAAACCTAGGACTGGATTCCATCTTGGAGGTGCTTTTGAGGGCTACATTGTAGTGCATTTCCCAGAAGCAAAATGGCAGAAGTAAGGCTATCGGGAGAAGGGAAAACTTGCTGGAGAAATCAAGCAAGCAAGGGAAAGTCAAAGGCAGAAGAAGAAAAGGAAGACCAAATATGAGATGAATGGATTTACAGGAGCTGATCAGGACTTGTCATGGATAGGCCATCTTGGAGGGCCTTCATTCGCAGGATCACCAGAAGCGAGAGACAACTTGACAGCACATAACAACCTAACAACACATTGCAGTGCTGGCCGCAGTTGCAATGCCACTGATCCTAGTTTACTTTCAATTACAGCACTTATTATTCAAATGTGGGGGAAAGAAACTGATGAGCTACTGGGGCAACTACTGATTCAGAGAGGAGGGAGAATTTGGGGTGGGGGGTTTGTGAATATCAGTAATTCCCTCCTGCACACTTTCCACTGAAGAGTCTAACGGGCAACATTTGTAGGACAAGCTGGGAAGGAGTCAATCGAAACAGGAAGGATACTCTTACAGTCAACGGGAAGAAAGTTTTTCACCTGGAACTGTGCATTCTAGTAAGTTCCTTTATTTGTGTACATAGAATTTTCAGATGGGTACTCTACTATTTTTGTGCAAAGCTTTTCTTTAATAAAAAAGCAGGTTCCCTGTAAAGCTACCTTCTGCTTTTGCTACTTAAGTGTGAACTGTTTCGGATGCAGAGTAAGAAGGTTTCAGTTCACAAAAAGAATGTTGTAACAAAGGAAAGCAAGGTAACAAAGCAACAGTATTCTCTGCTTCCAGGACCTGTGTTTCTTTCAACTGTACTTGTATAACCATGAGGTCTAGAAGTTTGCTTTTAATGAAGAAAGGCGTACAAAGATTTTCGGTTTGCTATATAACTTGCAATCATAAACACTTTGGACAGATAGCTTTCTGTTATTTAACCAGATAACTAATACATTTTTTCTGGACTCTCCATTTACCATTTTAGTAGCTAAGCATAAAACCAATGCAAGTTACATGGCTTCAATCTGGGAAGGAATTCACTCTGGGATTCCTATTATCATATAGAAGTTCTTTGTCCTCTTTTCCCTGTCCTAGAATTTGCTTCTGCAAAGGCTAATGAGGTCTATTCTGGCTTAGGTTTAGGGTAGAGGCAGAAGACTTGGGGGACATATTTGACACTGAAGTACAAGAGAACATATGAGTCTACTTTAAATGCTGAGTTAATTAAGTCCCCCCCCCCACAAAAATTGTATCTTCTATTAATGAAACTATTTCCAGAAGACTAACTAGCTAAAATAAATAAATTGCATTACATTATTTAAGGGATAAGAGGAGCATGGCTGAGTATGCATATCCTAGTTCCATGGAAGAGGAGTGGGTGAACAAAATCTCATCCAACACAGTCTTCATCAGCATAATCATTTTCATTTTGAATTATTCAGACATCTGATTAATAAAAACTGGGAAGACTAGGAAGAGCCTAGCTAAAGATTCAGTGAAGCTCCCTGGAGGGGTACCATCAAGCTAAAGGATTATAGAAGTCAATATAGAAACAAGTTATTATGAGAAAGAAAATAGCTGTGTTCCTCTTCGGGCAAAATGTTAAGTAATGTAATAATGCTGAGAAATCGAGAGGTACTGATGGGTGAATCCATTCAGTTTGTTCCAGTGGCAGGACACAAGTTCTAAGTGGTGCTGTTGCTGCATTTAATAGCTGGTCAGTCTGTTCAGCACTGCTCATTCATTCCTACTGTGCTCCTTTGCAGCCAGCCTGTATTCTGGATGTAGTCTGGATTCCCCATTACGATCGAAATGGATCTCAAGTTTCAAACATGCACAGGAAAGTAGTACGCAGAGAGAGATTTTCAGTTGTCCTATGACATGAACCACTTTCAGAAAATCTCGCCTGAAGAAGTCTGCATCGCTGCTTCTTCCCTTGGTGCTGACACCACTGCAGTTCTCCCTCTTTCGCAAGGTGAGGCTTCTCTGGACTCCATCGTCACACTCACATTTGGCAATGGAAACATCAGACGTTATCATGCAGGCGGACTGTACAAAGAACCAAACATCCAAATGCAAGTGTTGCATGGAGGTCTTTGGCAGCATGTCTTACCATGCAATCCCAAAGTTTCCCAAGATGCACCTGGGTACACTGATGTACAAAAACACATCTATGCAAATATGGCTTTTTGTGCTAAAGGAGAATTCCCCTCCAAGTTCACATTTCTTACTTTCTAAGTAAATAACAAATTCACTTTGTCCATTGTTAGATGTGAGTCAATGTAAAGAAGTCTTAAGAAAGAAATTAGGAAATTGACTCAAAAGTGCCCCCCCCCGCACAACAAATTGATCTATAATATGAGATCTACATTATACTGACCACTGAGCCTGCTTTGGTCTCACAGCACTGTTCTGAGGAGTTTCTACCACCTTTACTTTTTTATTTACAAAACTCTAGTTTTACGAAGCTGGAGATCATCCAAGCCCACTGGTATCTCCCTGTTATGCATGACTTGGGCTCATGGGCTATATAAGAATCAGCACTCATAGAACGGCCTGCTAGTATATGGGGTTATTTGAATGAAAATCAGGCGGTGGAGTTTCTGCTCGCATTTTCAGCATTCTCACATCTTGCAAATGCTGCTATACACATACAGAGTGTGACTTGCCTCATTCTGACAAATCTTAGAAATGTGGGCTGAATTGGGCGGGAGCAAATTGGGATAAGGATGCGTGCTGCCTCATTCCAGTACTGGCTCAACTTGCCGGTGCCTCATTAAAACAGGAGCATGTTAATTGGCCCTAAGAGGGAGATACTCCATGTACATGAGAATTAGATACCTGATATGACTTACTTATCTTTGAGTAAGAAATCTTTATCAAGCTACACTTCTGACTTTGAAAACTGTTTGTTTCCCTTAGGGGAGATATAAAATAGCAAAGCATGGTAGACATGCTCAGTTTTCCAATTCAGTTCTTCAATTAGAAAACCTTACCAGGAGAGGCAAACACAGGTCCTTTTAGCAGTGAAGGAAAAACTTCTGATCATCCTTTAGAGCAATGTGAGCTGGGTCACCTAACTATGTTTGGTCAGACTGCTTGAATTACATTAGGACCCAAAGAATCTGCTCTCCTGCCTTGGTGATAGTTCCTACTGTGGAGCGGTAGAATTTACTTACAACTAGTGGGTAGTAGGGATGGAGCTTGTGGCCTACTATCTCCAAAGCACCATAATTTTGATACTGCAGATCTTTAAATGCCACTTGCTTCCAGAAATAAAAATCTAGTCAAAACTCTCCTTTTCAAGAACTGTAATGTTTTATTAACATTGTGTATAGGTTAAACACAATGAGGTGAGATGGGGTAGGGAGAGATCAGAACTACAGACTCTCCCCATCTTACTTCCCAAAAATTTAGCAGACTTTGATGTCAGAACCTGCACACATGTAGCATCTGGAAGTAGAGATAAAGGAAGTTTCTGTATCTTTCCAGTCTTCAAGTTATTTTGTCCCAAACTTTGAGGCTTTCTTTTTGAAGTTTGTGTGAAAATTAATCTCCTTAACCATTTGTGAAAAAAACCAGGAAAGGTGTTTTGCCCTGCTCAGGGACTGAAGAAGTGAGCCCGTCTCAGCTCAGAGCATAGGGTCCCCATTTGATGACTGTGGTCCTGTCTAATTCTGCAAACACAAAATTCCACTTGCAGACTGCATTAAGTAGTTCTTCTTCTTGTGAAAGTAGTGATGCATTATGCTTATGCATGCAGTTTTTTGTTTGTTTTCCTCTGTGCAAAACTATTTGTGCTTGAAAGCTTGCAAATATTTTATGGTACAGGCAGTCACTGAGTTACAAACATTCAAGTTACGAGCAACTCGTACTTATGAACAAACTGCCATAAGGCCTTTTTTAATGTTCCTGCAGGAAATAATTGTCACCATAGAGGAGGCAAAAGGGGAGAAAGGAAGGCCTCCAAAGAAACGGGTAGAGATAGCTGCAGTTTTCCCCTTTCATAGGGATTCTGTACTACTAACCCCCACAAATGTGGAGGGCTGACTATGTATGATCTAAATGACATACAAATTCAGCTTAAAGATGAATTGCCATTTTCTCGGGAATTGATCCTATTTCTAACCCAGGGACTGCCTGTATTTTGATTAGTCCTAATTAGGGATGCAGGAGAAGTTTATCTCAGTTTGTTTTTGATGAGAATTTACACACCTCCCAGAAGTGGAAATGGTTCCTGAAACAATCTATAGTTGAAGTCTGATATTTCGGAGTTTGCAATGTTTCATGGAACAAATCAAAATGAAAAAAAGAAAAGAAAAATATGTTGATTTGAAAAAAAAATGAATTAAAAATATGAGAAATTCCCACAAAAATCTTTTAATAATGGGAGAAAAAAGTATATATTACAAAAAAGTGCATATATGGAAGGGTACACCAAGATGCACAGAAATAATCATTGCACCATTGCACCAACACCCATCTGATAGGGATGCAAATCAAGGCAAGTTTCAAAGGAGAAGTCAGAGAACCTTGAAAAGCTCAAGCATTGCTGATTCACACATCCTGTTCTAATAAAGCTCTCACCTAACTTCACATTTTAGATCCCTTCACCAAAAGTCACTCCCTGATATGATAACAGTGGGACCCTCCCCCGCCCCCCCGCCTTTACTCAATATGCCATTATGTTCTGTATATTTTATACCTTGGATTCATGTGACTTATTCTGAGCCTGGATTGTAGGAGGGAGCAATTTAAAAGGCAGCATGTAAGAACTTTATTTCTACTCTCACATCTGTAAAGGATCATTAAAAATAAAATTTAAGGGGGGAAAATCCTGGATACAGCTAAAAGAAACAAGACCGTAGCAAAAAGCTTTATTATCTTAAGAGGATGAATGTTAACAGTGACTTTACTTGCCATGCTGATGATGTCCTTGTCTGGGAAGTCAATTAAGAAGCAAGCTGTAAGGAGGGAGAAATGGAAGGAAAGTCATAGATTCAAGCCAGTGGGCTGTGAAGATCTGGGTTTTAATTAACTTTGCAATGAGCAAGACATTTTCTGCTAGTGAATAATAGCCTCATTTTCAAAGCATCAGACAGATCTTTAGCATTTGAGTTGTCCCTCATAACGAATCTTCCTCAGTTCCTTTCACATGTTGTCTATATTGCTACCTAACAGCAGAGGACAGCATAAACCCAGTATCTTACTTATTATACTTAGGGCCAATGGCAGAACTCAGGGTCAAAATGTTGGGAACTTGAGTCAAGCAAGTTCTTGACTCGACTGGGACTCGAATCAAGAGCAACGAATCAGTGACTCCACTAGACTTGAGAGTTCTACAGTTTTACAACCAGGTTGCTGCAGGGCTTATGGTGTGGCAGGGAATCCTGAATGGCAGGCATGAACACAGCAGAGGGAGTGGGAAGGAGGGGGTTCTTGGGGCAGGAAGGGCATGGGGGGCAGGATAGGGGGAAGGAGAATGCAACAGGGGGAAGGAAAGGCTTCAGCTTTTTTCTTTTTTTTTCCACAAGGGAGGTGCTGGGAGAGAGGGAATTTCAAGGGGTGGAGCAGGGTATGGATTTTGTTTCTTTAAATAAAATGTGGTTGAAGGACTTCAATGCATCGCTGCAAGAAGTATCACTCTCCCACCCACCCCCACACCTCATCCCCACCTCCCCTTTTCCATTAAAGTTGGCTCTTGAGACTTGAGACTCGACTTGAAAATTTCTCGCAATGACTTGAGACTCGACTTGGACTTGAAAGCAAAGAGTTGAGACTTGACTTGAGACTTTGAGTAAAGGACTTGAGCACATCAATGCAAAATGCAGGGTCTGGTTGACAGGTCTCATAATAATATTTTGTATTCTTGAAATAGCATGGGTTCAGCTGCTCCTGCACTAGATGCAAAACAGACATGGCCACCCCTACTGATGGGCAGAGTGAGAAGGCCAGGTAGTATTGAGGGCGAAGAAAAGCCCTGAAGGGTTCAACAGTGGGGCTTGTGTAAGACCAGCCAATATAATATACAGTTCTGGCAGCTTGGCTTCCAAGCGACAGGAATGCTACTGCAGGTCAAAAAATACAGTGCTACTGACCAGTGTTCCACCTGTTCACGGAACACGCTACAAGGGAAGTTGGATTAGGATCAAAGGAAGGGGTGAAAATTGGTGAAAGACACTTCTATAATTTAAGATACGCAGATGGTACCATCCTGCTGACGGAAAGCAGCAATGTCTTGAACTTTAAGGACACAAAAAGCTACAGAAGAATGACAGAACTTTATGGTCAAATGAAGAAACTGAGATATGAAATATTTGGTATAGCTTGGCTCAGTCATAATTTCAAAGGAAATCTGCAACCAAGAAATTTGAAGAAGGTGGATCCTTGGAAGGGCAGCAAGGCAAGAACTAGAAAAGATCATCAAATGTAAGGATGTTTCACTGGAAAACAAAGCCAAGATCAAGCTGGACAATAAAGTGGATACATTTGAAATATGGGGCTTAGTGAATAACTTGGACTAACAGAAAGATGAACAAGTGAGTCCCAAATATAACCAAGCCAAAGCTTTCCCTAAAGCAAAAATAATAAAACTGAGTCTATCACACTTTGGGCACATCAGGAGAAAGCATGACTCCATGGAAGACAATGATACCAGGCAAAGATCCAAGGCAGAAGAAGACCAGGAAGACCATATAAGAAATGCATTGACTCCATAAGGGAAGCTCCAGCCTTAAATTTGGGACAGCTGAGCAGGGATACCATGGGGAGGACATTTTTGCAGGTTTTAATTCATAGGGCTACCCTATGTTGGAGATGATGATGGCACGAAATAACAAAACTGACTGGTGATATTATACTGAAAATTTGCTGTTGAGACATTTTAGCTCCTCAGGTAGCATTTTAAGGGCAAGAGATTTTATGCAAGTTTCCCTTTCTCGTCTGCATCATCATCCAATGGTCCTGTTGGTGGCAGAGACTGCACTTCTCTACTGGTGCTGGAGAGTATTGAAGGAAGTATCATTCCAATTTGGCTTCACATCCAAGGGGCTGGCTGGGATGACAATTAAGCCAAATTCAAGCAATGGCAATGTCCCTCCTTCTGAAAGCTGGAGGCTTTGAAAAGCTATGGAGATATGTGAGCTTAACAGTGTCACTAAATGCCTGCTATTTGACTGGGGAGATGGACTCCCACTAAGTGGGTTCTATTTGTAGGCTACAGGCCCGGGCTCCTCAGAGCATAAGAATATGAATGAAAAAAACATTCCATAACTCTGGAAACCACGTAGCAACAAAGAGCGATGAGAAGGGGGTCATCCCTCCCACTGCTTTTTTGGTGTCTCTTGATTTCTGCAGGTTTGGGGACTGTGTCTCAGGGAAAGCTGGCAACTGTGTCATGATGGTTGGTGCCTGTATTAAAGTCCTGTTCATGATACGATGCTGTGGATTTGGAATGGGGGTGCAGAAGCAGGATAGGAGACTATGTTCAGGTATTTATTTTGGCACCTGTAATTAACTATCTTTTCTTAAGGCTAATGGGGGAGCTTCTCAGGCATAATCCTAAACACTATTTTTACTTCCCATTACCCATAGCATTGACAAAAGCCCTAAGAACATAAGAAGAGACAAAGGACATCAGACCAAAGTCCCCTGATGACCAACATGACACTTAGGAAACCCACAGCAGCATAACAGAACACTAGAACTGCCTTCCCTTTCCAGTCATGTCCCTTCCAGATAAGTTTGGACCTCAGCATCCAGAATACCGAGTCAATGGCCCTGCTGGATGAGGATACTGGGAGTTGCAGTCCGAATGTCTCTGAAGGCCCCAGGTTGGGGAAGGCTGCACTGGAACATTTGTGCCCAATCCACCCCCCCCCCCCAGTTCTGATGCACCCACTGGAGGAATATTCCACAGATGAGAGGGTAGAGCTTCCAGAAACAGCAGGAAGCAAAGAACAGCCCCTGTCAGGCATCCTGGGAGCCTTGGGAGAGAGGGCTGCAGTTCCATCCCTAAACAGAAGGGATACCCCTTCTGCTCCTGAAACAGAAGCTGAGCCACAAATTACCCTCCAAGATTGCCATCATCTCAAAAAGTAAGCCAGTAGGGCTCCTTTCAGGAGGGTTTGGAGACAGGAAAACCCTAAAATATGGGGCCAGAGGTCTGAGCCTTACTGTCAGCTAATATCATTTGTGATAATACCTTAAATCTGCTTAGAGGGCCCTTGGGTCAATATAGTGGAATATCAGCCTAATAAAAAAAAATAATTTCAATTCAGTTCCTCTCAAACCATGGAAGACAGACAGCTTTCAGTATTGGTTCTTTGTATGTCCTCATAAAGCCACTACTACCTCATTACATATCAATTAGTAGCCTTTAGCAGGCTAACAATTTTTTGTTTAATTTCACTGTTTTTAGAGCAGGAGAAAATCTGGCATTTTTTAAGAAAGCAAACCAGAGCCCTGTTACTCTTTGTCTCCTATAGCAGTTTCAACAAAAGGTTATATAATAGAGAAGCAGGAAAGAAAAAACTAAGTAGGACCTCAGCTATCACTCTGGCCACCAAGCGAAAAGTAGATGCAGTAGATTAATAGAGTTCTATAGAAAATATATGCATATGTACGTTTGAAACATAATCTAAGACAGCAGCTTCCAATTTCAAGGCAGCATTTATCTCAACGTATTTTATATATGTTTGCAATAGCCAAAATTTTAAGAATGTGCATCATAAGCAATTAGCAACCAGGGATCCCAGGTGTGTCTCATGCTTAGATATCATATTAATTTTAAAATCAGTCTCTGAAAGATGCATGGGCTGGTGATGCATCAGCAATCAGAACTAACACCAGTTCAATGTCCAGTTTGATTCTAACAGTGTGCCTCATTTTTTTAACAACTCCAAAACAAGTGAGAGTCTGTTTGGAACGGCCATTCACACCTGTTTGCTCCTCATTCGTATTGATGCTGCCTAATTGTGAGTTTTGCAGCCTTCAACAGTTCTTAAGCCAAATGAAATTTCCAAGTAAGTCTGCTCAGGAACACAAAGCACCACAAGCATGGTAGTGAACCTAATCAGAGACATCCACACTTTGGAAGTCCGTATATTTGGCTGACCTGAGTGGCTTACATGACATGTTTATGAGAGCAAGCAAAACACTATTTTCCGCAGGGAGTTTTTCTTTGCACCACATTGACACAGGGGACAAATTTACAATGGGTTTTTCATACTTTATTGCTGGAGCCCTTCAGGAAGAAACCTGGATTTTGAGCCAGAGGAAGACAGCACTTTCGGGCCAGCAAATTAGCCTCTCAACTCTAACGCCATCAAGCCTGTCCTCATTATTTGGGCCTGTGAACAAGGTCCATCAATTTCATATGCTTAGAAGGATAGCCCATGCTGTTCTTACTCCTTCACCTTGACTCTAAGTTCCATGAACCAGAATAGGAATGTGTCTCTTACTAGGTCAGGTCCTTTCCCCATTCTGCTGAGCATTGCCTCCTTGGACACAGCTTCTGAGTGCTCTGTTCCTAAAGGTCTTCATTTCACTCACTCTGTACTCAACCATTTTAGTGCTGAAATGCTGTATTTCTGGCATGCTTCTCTTCTTGAACACCTGTATAAAAAGTAAGTCTGCCATGGTCTTCTCCACGGTGGGAATATTGAATTGAGTTGGAATCTGGCTTGTGCAAAGACATGAGAATTTTGTTTCAATTTGTTCCTTTAAGAATTTCCCCAAATATGCAAAGTTCATAACTGGGAGAGAAAGAACTGGACACTTTAAAAAATGTTGAACGTGGAAGAAAGTGATGCTGAAAGATGGAGCAATCCTTAGCTGATACTGCTGAAGAGAATCCTGCTTTTTAGTGGGTCGCTTTTCTGGTGCTCCACACTCCATGACATCCTCCCTGCTGAGGCAAAAAGAAAACGGATCTACAGCCACAAGAGCACAGCAGGTTTTTATCCACTGGCCTCCAAGGAACTCAAGATCACACTTCAGTTCTGAACAAATAAAAGCATGTCCCTAACAACTTATTGAAATATTACTTGCTTATTTCTTAAGCTTCGAGAAGAGGAAAGCCAAATAGGATACTATGATTCTGAGCTTTGCTTCATAATCACGATCTGGTAAATTAATCCAGATTATACCTGCTTATTCCATAGTAATACAAGCATGTAACTAAAAATCCATGCTCTGAGCACTGTTTTTGACAAAGTCAAATTTTACTTTGACTATTTTACTTTAACTATTTTACTCCATAGTTATAGCCCAGGCCAGTAATGTGTATAAGCCCCAGTCTCATGAGATCAGTAGAAACCAACCTAGTTAGCTTGTGCCCATTTTAATATGAGGCATTCAGAGAAAAAGAGTACAATGTGACCTTCGTATGCTAATGCAGGATGAGCATTAAGAGTCATCAACGTCAGCATGGGGCCTGCTCTCCAGCCCCAGTCCCAGGGCCAGCAACTGCCAATCCCTGAATCAGGTTTCTCTGGCCTTGCTGCTCCGGCTCCTTCCTCTTCAGCTGTCTTGTCTCAGCAAGAAAGGAGAAAAGAAGGTGGAGCTTCAGCACATCTCCTGCCTTTTCCTGCAAAGTAGTGAAGATGGGACCCTTGAGGGAGAAGCAAGCAGATGAACAGTGGCAACAGGGAAAAACGGTCCAGGAAGGTGGCTGGGCGAAGAATATCTTGGCACCCCCAGAAAATATGTCCCTGAAAGAGGCACTGCCAGATGCTGTACAGCTAGATAGGGGTATGTAAGTGAGGGATATTTTCTTATATAAATAAGTTCCCCAGCATATTTCCCCTTTGGCCCAAGCCATACCCTGATGTTACTGCAACCACAGCAAAGCCGTGCCAAGTTTCTTGGCTTCAGAATTCAAATTCATAGTGCATGCATACAATTTCTATTAACATTTGGGCTTTCTGCAGCTATTGATGTCCAGACCTATCAATCAAAGGTAGTGGCATTGTAAATCAAATTCTGTAAAGCTGTGATTAATTTTTTGTTCTTTTCTCATACTTTTCCAATGACTATATTACATATCTGGCATGCTGCTACAAAATGGCAAGCACTCTCTCAAAGTAGCACAGCAATCTTTCTTCATGGATGGAGAAGTGGAAGGAGTAAATCAATCCAAAGGCTACAGGAGTTGCCAGTCATCCTGTACCTTGTGTCATCCAGCTACGCCACTGGCTCCATGATGAGTTATGCGTACAGATACTAAAAGTGGCAGGTCCTCTTCTGTTTATTGATCCTGAACTTAACTAGTCTCTGCTTTGGAGTCAATTGAAGTTGTGAGGGTACCAGACCATTTTCTGGGATCAGTAATGAACTATAAAAGAGTCAATAATCTGAAGCTCAATGAAGACAAGATGGAGGCATGGCTATTTAGTACTGCCAACTTAGAAGGTGATATTTTGCATTCTTTCTATCTATCTATCTATCTATCTATCTATCTATCTATCTAAAGTTTTTATATGAAACCCAAGATTAAAAAGTATCTGGACAACTTACAAATGCATGGGGTTGCATTTGCCTTAATGCAGAAGTGTAACTGAATTGTGCTCTGGAGAATCTCTTTGGGCTATTACAGGTACATTTAAAGTGCAAGTGTATCTCCCAATTAGTTGGGTGCTTCCCTCTTTGTGCCCTGTGGGTTGTGTGAGAGAATCCCATAGGATTGGCTGCACACAAACTCACATACACTGAGATATTGCTAAAATGGCACATCTCCCTCACAGTTCAGTGTGCCTGGGAAGGAATCTCTGATTTTTCAGAAGTCCATATCAAATCAAAGTGGGGATAAACTGCAGGAATTTGTGGTGAGGCTGTTTCCATGCAAAGTCCACATGAGTTTTACCACAAGAGATTCTGGAACGTGGGTGAGTAATCCAATTTGGATCAACAGCTAAAAAGTACACCAGTGGGGAAAGAAGATGCTGTGGAAGGGAGCTCAGGTGCTTCTCTGACTGGAATGAAAGGATCTGGCCTCCAGCTTTGACATTGGCAAATCCCCCACCAAGTTCAGTGGAACTTTTCTTTTTGCACAGATTGCACGCGGGTGGCCTCTTTCTGCTCCAAATACAATTTCACAGTTTATTGCTTCTGGTAATGGTTTCTTATGGCTTAAGCATGTAAATAGCTAAGTGAAGAGGCAGAGCGGGCCAACAGAGGCTACAGAGAAAGGGCGGCAGAGCGACATCTGCAGCAATCAAATGCAGGAAGACTTTCGATGTGTTTGTATTGAGCAGTGGCGGCCCAGTGCTAGAAAGGCAAAGGACAAGCTACTGTCACCACCTGCACCAAACACCTTTTCTTTTAACCCAGAAGTCGTCTCTCATGCATGCTGGCAGAAAAGAAGGTGCTTTTACACAAGAATGAAAATTCTACTAGAGGCAAGTTCTCCTCCATTTTGAAAGCTCAGCCCAGCTCTAATGTGACCTTACCAGCTCAAAGCACCGCCCAACTGTTGCTACTCTTTGTTAAGGAAAAATGTTTTCGTTTCATTTTTAATTTGTATTATTTTTATTAGGAAGAACAAGATAAGCAGGATTCCAGTTACAAATCTTCCACTGCCGTGACAAGTTTGGTCATTAATCTGAGTATGTAAAGCTGAAGAAAGCCAATCAATCTAAGCCAATTTACCTAGTAACCAACTAGGAAACCAGGACAGGATACTATGGTTCCTCCAGAATGCCTCAAGAGTCCAAATCAGTGTACATCATCTTCATTTTATCTTAACAACACTGCTCTGAGATAGGATAGACTGAGAGTCAGGGACTGGCATTGGCCCCAAGTCACCTGAATGAGTGGATGAGTAGGGGCTAGACCATGGGTCTCCCAAGTCCCAGTTTATCACTCTAGCCACTATGCTTCTTTTAACATCAACAGGCATCATTTCTGTTTCTTTATATTTGTACTACATATTTCCAACTTCCGGGATCCCCAGTGTGTCTTAACAAAGCTATCCCAGAAAAAGCGTCAACTCAACAAAGCCAGTTAGAATATTGGAGCAACTACAGATCCATCATGCCCATTCCACCTGAAAATAATGAAGCCTAGCTATGGAAAATATTCCATATTAGGGATTTGTTTGTTTGTTTGTTAAAAGTTTTTCTATCTCATCCCCTAAAGAATGTTAGGGATCGAACAAAGTAGGGATCCAGGTCAGACATTCTCAGAAAGGAATTCTACAATTTAGATAGCACCACAGAGAAGTCCCTCAAGCCGGTTTGCCCAGGATGCCCATGGGTAGCGAGTGATGTTTGCCATGTTGTCTGAGTCCAACCACCTTTCCAAGAAGTCACCTTGAGAGCCCATGTGTTGTTTTACGTGTGATGGGCTGTTGCATCCCTTGACCCAGGTGATCAATCACCATGGGCAAAGTCTAGTGGTTTGCTTTGCAAAAGTGGCAAGCAAAGCTCTGCTCTTCCTGAGCTCGTCCGAGCACTTCAGGGTGGCCAGCGCAATCAGCCATGACTGTGCAACTGTGGGCCAAAAGTGTAAGTGATCTCTGCTCATGAAAAGCGGATGGAGTGATTTATACTCTTTTGTGGCAAGATCCTCAACTCTCTTCCTCACCCTGACAGTCTTTATGCTGGTGTAGCGTTTGTCCTTTCTCCTACAAAAGTCCGCCTTTTCTCCACCTGAGGAAAAGGGGTTTTGACAGCTAAGAAATTGTGAGTCCCTTTCTAGGAGCTATGATGGGACAACGGGCAGTTTTGGACTGGACATGCTTCAGGGATTGAAACAACTCCCTTATTCTGTCAAAACTTATTTTAAAGTGACCCAGAGTTTTTACAGCTGGATGTCAAAACTTATTCTCCCTAGACATAATCAGGAGACAGTTTTGCACTTGCCCAGGCACCTGCCATCTCAGGAGAAAGTGCAAAACTTGCACCACCCTGAGGACTATCAGGGTGAAAGGAAGGAGCTGAGGATCTGCAGCAAACAGGAGGTACGGCACACCATCCCCTCATTGTGAGCAAAACAGTAATAAATGCTTTTGTTTTCTATAGACAGCTTTATTAGAACAGCTGTCAAGAAAACACCAACGGGGTGAAAACAATGTGGAACCTTTTGGGACCAAATCCAGATTTGGTACCTGCTCCACCTTGACTCCTGCTGAGGCTTCAAATTCCCACATCCTCATGTGCACAAAAGTCTGCAGGTGTGGAATTATGGCTATTTTTTAAAGAATGCAAATATGTCGCTGTTTGCATGCTTCAAAGGGGCTGTCAGGAATTGTCAAAACAGGGGTTGTGAATGCTACCTGCAATCCAGTGTTCATGATCTAAAAGGCAAAGTTAGAAGTTCAAAAAAATTGCAAGGAGCTCAAAATTTCTCTCAGCCCCAACAATGAAGGGCGTATGGTTGAGTCCTGCCATGGAAGGCTGAGATGCAGAGAAAGGGAAAGAAAGAATAAACAAACAATAGTTTCACGAACAACCTTTAAACAAGCATAAAAGAGCATTCTCTCTGCTTTGTTGCTGGAGATTTTAACTCATATTCTTGGCTTTCAAAAGAGACGAAACTGAACTGCACTTATCTATCATTTGTGCTTTGTTTGGGGCATAAAATGCCCCACAAAACTATCCTTATGCAAATTTGGGAGGTGTAAAAAGTTGTGTTTAAAAGAAGGTATCCTATAACCCTATAAGAAAGATTTATAGAAGGGAAATGGTAAAAGGCAAGAGGGTAAGGTCTGGGGACATCTTTGATTAAGCAGAATTTGACAGTGTGCTAGATGGGCTAAACCAGAGGTCTAACTTACACTGAAATTACAGAACAGATTGTGGGGAGGGGGGGAGGGGGCAGAAGGATGATGGTACCAAGTCAGGAACAGAATATATGCAATAGGTACCCATGAAATAAACATTCCACATTTAGAAATATAGTGCAGAAGGGAAGAGAGTTCACTCTCAGCTGCTCTTTGGAATGACAATGTTCCATCTTCAGGGATTTTTTAAGTATACATTCAAACATTTTTCACACACAAATACACACACACACACAGTGTGAATCAACAGCCAGGCAGCCCAGCCATCAAGCTTACAACCTAACAGGCCATGTGATACAAGGAAAGGACAGGGAAAATATGGCAGTGATTCTTGATTGAGTTATTCAGTTGAGTAGGAATATATTAACTGAACTTAGCTTTGCAAGTCCTCTTCTGGACTGGTCTGTTCATTGCTAGCCTGTTCCTTTTTCCTTTATTTAGTTGTGCAGTCTCCTGAGTTCAAGCTGAAGTTGTTTCTTCAGAACAAGAAGTTCCTCAGATACTCTTCTGTTGACAATTGCAGGAGGACGGATCCCACACGAAGCTGGATAATGGAGACAGCTCACCAAGTGTCTCTGTTTCTTCTCCCATTCACTCAAGAAAGGATGCGCCTCAAAAGCCCATCTTGTGAACAGAGGAAGAAGCATTCCTCTGTTCACAAGAAAAGGAATCAAAGATTCACAGGGAATCTACCTGGGATAAGTTGGCAGTGACTTTGGTCCTCCCATTCCCCAGAAAACCCCATCTAGACCTGCAACAAAGACCCTTTTTCCCAAGGGAATACTGGACTTTGATTCCATTTCCCAGCGAGAAAACTATGTTCACAGAGCCATTTCTTCAGTGAGGATCATGCTTTGCATCAGCCTGGAATTGTCAAATCTCTCCTGCCTGCCACAAGTTATATTGCTAGGCAAAGCAAAGGTAGAGCAGAGGACATGGATGGGCACAGGTTGTGTTTGCCCCAGTCCTTCCCAAACGTTGAATGTGGGAGGCTCATATCCAGCAAGCACTGGACCAAATGCTGAAACGTCCCTATGTACGTTGAAAACCCATCACAAGCAGCCTCTGGGTCCTTAAGAGGGACAGAGAGGCCAGGTCAGTTCTGAGGACTATAGAAACTGGTGCCCACTTAATTATCTTCAACAAGTAGAGGTGTTCTGCACAAGATAATGACTTTTCAGCACTTGTCACATTAACATGTTACAAAAATTACTGACTAATATAAGAGCTCAGATCAGAAGAGCGGCTTGTAAAACACTAGGGTGTGTGCGTGTGCAAGTTCACGCACACGCGTAAGAACTGCCCACACCCTTCCTATAAAAACAAGAGCCTCCATTTCCAGTTGCACTCATCAGTCATACCATTGTTGCTTACTGCTGAGTGTCCAGCACCCCACACCTCAATTGAAAATTAGACAGGCCAAATGAAAAAGAAATCTCCTCTACTTAACATATTTCATAGGCTGCATGCAAGAGACTACCTTGATATTTTTATTAATGTGTCACGATTTATAAGGCACAGGATTAATTCATTTTGAATGAGTATTTGATTTTTTGCAATTCCGTGTTACCATTTCTCTCTATGCAAAGAATGAATAGGTTGCATTGGTAATGAGAAACATGAATAATTTGAATGTTGTTTTCTTTAAAGACATTATTAAACCTCCAGTGTGAATACACTGATAATTCTTAATCCTCAGGAATTGGCATACAAGTGGCAATACATTAATTTGGTATCAAAATGAATTCCGTGTCTTAATTGTCTACAGATAAATAGGAAAGGTATCCAGTTGGCCTGATGAAGGAAGAAGCATTTCATCAGACCTCCAAGGATTCAGACTAAGGGTGTCGAATGTCATGCATGGCATTATTCTCTTCATTTTCATGATTCAAACTTTATCATTTGTTCATTCATTAATTTAAAAATACAGTCCCTCTGGGATGCACACCTAAAATGGTAAGGATATTTGAGAATGTCAGAGAAACTGAGAGCAATGCCACCAGGCCAGACTGTCTCCTAGCAGGGTCAGCCAAGGTCGATGGTCCAAGGTGAGACAGCAAATTAAGAGGCATCTGCCTTCCTAAGGAATAATGGTCACATACACAGAAGAGAAGGCATGTTTGTAATGGCCAGTAGATGGAGAAACTGCTGAAGGGCAGCCACTGGGCAGCAGCGGTAGCTGAAAACAACAGGATATTTTATGTGCACTGGTAGTGGTGTGCAGGCTAACTCTGGTTAGTTATGGTGCATTTTCACTAATAATGACATAAGGTTTTGCGAACCTGCCTGAAAATACCTACCTAAAATTTCAGACAGACGACTATGCTAGCATTTCCCCCGTAATCCAGTGGATTAAAGGTAGGGGGTAGTTTATTCACAGTACAATCCTATGCATGTCTACTCAGACATAAGGCTCAATGGGACTTACTCCCAGGTAAGTCAGCAAAGAACTGGGACTTAAAAACAAAATAGACCATACCTTCATCCAAAAGAGGATTTTACAGCAGTATAGACAAAAATAAGATATTCACCATAATGGTGCTGGAATGGAGCTTCACAAATACTTTGCAAAGACAGACGGAAAGAGGGACAAATGCTTCCCTGAGCAAATCAAGCCAGAACTTTTCCTGGAAGCAAACATTTGAATTGTTTAGATTGTTGAACTGGTTTATATATCTCTGAAGTTGCTACATTTATCCATGGGGGTGTTGTTACTTGCCATAAGTCATCTTCAACTTGCTGTGAACCAAGGAATGAATGCTCTCCAAGATGTCCTGTCCTGAACAGCCCTGCTCAGCACTTGCAAACTCAAAGTTATGGCTTCCTTTATGGAATCCATCCATAGAAACTGAGGGGAAAAGCGAGTCAGAAGGAGCCTCCCAGGCCATCTAGCCTGATCCCCAGCTCCAGTTGGCTCTGCTCATGCAATCCTCAACATGTGGTCGTCCCTAAGCCTTGAACACCCTCACCGATGGCATCTCAATCACTTCCCTTGGAGGCCCATTCCATATCCTAGGAGTCCTAACTGTCAGGGAGTACTTCTTAAAATTTAAAATAATTTCCATATGTGCAGATTTCAAAGTTGGGTGCTCTCACTGAGGAAATCCACTTTTCTGTGGGTTATAATTGTACTACTTATAAATTAGAGAAGCTGAAGCTGAGGTCCTTAAGGCAAAATATGCCTACCTACAGGCCAAACCCAAACCTCCAGAGTTTCAGAGATGATCACATTCTTTTTCCTGGCCTCATCACTTTTTCTCCTTAACTACTACCCACTTGGTGGTTTCCTGGCTTTTTCATTTTTCCCAATTCTAAAAGGTTGGAAGTCCCCTTAGTTTAAACCTCTTACTAATGTCAGCGTTTGGGAGGACTATATTCTTGTGAACTATATTCCAGTATTGGAGGGAGCCAAAAAATCTGGAGGGAGCCAGATTTTGCACAATTTTCCCTAGCTTTTTTAAAAAAAAAATTACAGTTTGCACAAATTGTGGCGTAGAGGCCCAAATCCGAAATTCACTGTCAGAAAATTCAAAGCGCCCAAGGTGCTGTATGTACATATGTATTGATAGTGTGCTTCCGTACTTCTCATATTTAATCCTAGAACAAGAACAGTGTTTCAGATCTAATCAACTGCCCCCCAATTTGCACAAATGTATGTGATTTGCAGATACACAGTTTTGGGTTCTAAATCTGTGCAAATATTTTGTGCAATTTTGTGAACGCTGAATCCAAGAGAACAAAACTTCTTCCTGTAGAACAGCTTAGTGCAATACTCACAGGACCATGCGCAGGGGTCAAAGTTCATGAGGGATATATGGCACTGCATAACTTGAATGGAAAAGGAAAAAATCCCCAGTTCAGCTTTCCGAAGCCAACCCTGCAAGTATGAATGCTACCACTGTGTTACTGTGACGCACAGCACTCAAAGTAGCCGAAGAAGATGCTGTGAGTGATTGCATCCAAAGCCACAGAGGTCATGGGGATCAGCGTGGTTTCACTTCCCCAGTCTTCCTCTCAAGTGGAGGCTGTCCATCAAGAAGAGCAAGGAGAGAGGCTTCCACCCAAGATGAACACTTAGCTGTAGAAGCTCCCTGGCAATAAGCTTTGCAGGGGCACCAAGCCCATATGTGTGATGCGCAGAGACCATGACAAAGAAGATTCTGCTGCATTCACTAATGGTAAGATTGCAGGTCACCAATCTCCTAGAATCTCATTAAAAGGTTGACTTGAGAGGAAGTGGGATCTGTGGGCTTGCTTGTAATGGTTTAGAAGAAGAGTAGGCCAATGACTGGTCCCAACTTCAGTCTTTTTTCCCCTCTCCCCTCAACTTTCCCAAATTATCTGCTATGCGCAACATACTCCTAGGGGCTTCAGAAATATATTTCTGATAATAGCACTGGATGGATCTCACATAAATGCCTGGCCCTGATTACTCCAAGCTTTCTTCAACTGAGCAGTATGATTTAGTCCCGAGGGGAGGTGGGTAATTCTTTTGCTGCTGTTGTTAAATGATTGAGAGTTAGGGACCCTTCCAATCTTCTGCTCATCCCCATGGTGTCTTTGCCACTTCAGCCATTCATCTGAATTCACCTCCTGCAGGTTTTGGAGGTGCAAAATCCACTTACATATGGGGAGAGATGCGTTCTTGATTCCTTATTATATCTTCAATAAGATAGTGCTTACCCAGTGGTTGTCCAGAGCCTAAACAATCGGGCACCTGACACTGGGCTTCCTTCTGTTTTTGTATCCATTCATTTACGGAGTAGTAAACATGATAGCATCTCTCTTCAACAACAAAATAGTCATTATTCCAAAGTGACTGTGCTATTGTGCACCTAATCCTCTGTTTAAAAGGCAATAGAAATGGTTACGGGGTGATAAAAAGAAAGGAATGTAATTTAAAGATAATACCGGGGAGTGGAGGAGTATTTATGTGGCTTGCTGGCTTTGCATTTAATTTCCCCCCTTTCCTCCTCTTCCAGCTTGAAATGCAAAAATAGTATTGAAAAATGTAATTGGGATCCCCATTGGCACTTGAAACAATTACAGAAGCCTTCAAAAGAGGGTGCATTTTCCCTGCCACGTCTCTTCTCATCCTATTGTTTCAATTACATTATGAATAATTCAATACCAGAGCTAGGGCTGGAGTGCACCTGATTTCACCAAAAGAGGCAAACAATTCACACACACACACACACACACACACACACAAGTCAAAGAGTATATCTACCTGAGTGGAATAGAAGATGTGACCACGATCAGCGGTTTTTCAGCTATCGTATCAAGAGCCAATTTGATGGTGGGAGAAGGAATCGGGGTGCAGGGGAGTTGGATTTGCATTGTATCTGTCATTTTGCACAGTTCGTTGCTTTCAGATGTGATCACTTTAGATTTTGTTTGACTACATCTGGGCTTTACACATTGATGGATGGTGCTGAGAGACGTAAGGAAGCATTTAATAGCAACTGTGTTAGGCGGTTTCGCTTGTGCAGTCAAATGAAAGGCTCTTGCTCTCACAGGGTAATGTAATAATAGATGTAGGCAGCAGGGCATAGTACATACATGTTTGTGCCATCGACCAGTTCCTCTTAACTAGCTGCCACTCCTTTCTGGCTATTCTTGTCTTTTGTAAAGGGACAGCTGCTCACAGGAACAGCCGCTCCAAAGAGTGATGGAAAAGAAAGTCTTCATTTTCTTCTTCTTAATAAAGAATGCATCCATTCTCAGGTGCCCTGACAGCAAAAGAAGAAAGAAAAGAAAAGGGAGAAAAATCTGAGTTGATGCTTGTGAAGCTGTGGAAGCCTTTGAATGAGAAGGGCATTACAAAGTGAGGGGAACTGGTGAGTCTGCACAGAAAATAATCTCTCATCTATAAAGACATAAATGGGTTTTCTTTGTGGGTGATAGCAATGAAGAGAAAAGTGAAGAGGCCGATTGCTTTTCTGTACAACAAAGGACATAGAGATGGTGCTATGAAATTAATATCTATCACATTTTTGTAACACAATGCATTTTCTGCTCTTTAAAAGAACATAGAAACGTACCTACCTACCTTATTTATTTATTTATTTATTTATTTATTTATTTATTTATTTCACAGTCCACCTTCCTTTGCAGATGGTTTCCAGATGGCTTGCAAGTACAATAAAAGCAATACATGCCAATAGAAGTAAAGAAAGGCGGAAGGGAGGGGAGGGGAGGGGAGGGGAGGGGAGTTGGAAGGCCCCCAGAAGGCCAGCAAATCCAACCCTTGCTCTCTTTCCACATGTGGTCACCCATCCAACTACTGGCTCACACCTTTCCAGCTTAGCAAAAGTGATTCGACATGCTAGCTTAGTCCACTACTTAAGCAGACAGACTTTATTTATTGATTAGATTTTTATCCCACCCCATCAGTCATAAGGCTCCCGTGTGTAATAATAGGAGGAGAAGGAGTAATACAATAGAAAACAACAAAAACTATGCATTTGGTTCCATATTTAGTCATAGTTAGTGATGACCCCTTGCTCTCAAAGTATGATTAAGTCTGGAACCAAATTGAAACTGTACTGGGAAAGGAAAAACTAGGTTTAGAGACCAGATGGCCTTCCACCCAAATTCTCTGTAGAGCAAAAGACACCACAGAATGGATAACCTCACACAGGACATCAGACGTTGGTGAGGGACCAGTTCCCTCATGTTACAGAATTCCTGGCCAAAGTCTCACCTTTGCCTTTTCCAGAAGGCATTTCTCCTGGAGGAATTTAAGTGAAGCAGGAGCTTGCTGCGGGGAAGCTTAGGCAGCTCTA
Source organism: Varanus komodoensis (assembly GCF_004798865.1). Lineage (NCBI taxonomy): Eukaryota > Metazoa > Chordata > Lepidosauria > Squamata > Varanidae > Varanus > Varanus komodoensis. Next base: position 6,659,972 of record NW_025335762.1, read on the forward strand.
GGAATACCAGAAGGGTGTGTTCTCTGCTTCCCCCATTCCTCATCATAGAAGACATTTTTGAAATGCTAGGAAAATAGCACTCTAAACCATGTAGGTACACCATGACAGACAGAGGAGACTTTTTGTTTCACAATGTCGCTCCAGATGCAGAAGTCCATGAAAAGGAGAAGGACCTGGGATTCTACACACCTCCTCCTTCCATCCTTAGCTTTCTCAGATATGGAACACCTGATGTACAATCATACACTCGTTCATGCAATCACATTGTGATTATCTATACACTTATGCACATGTGAATACACACATAGTTATGGTACAGAGGAGGTGGGAGATATGAAGGAAAAGGAAGCTGCAGCCAACTGCAGATACAAGACAGGCTATATAAAATTCATTGAAAAGCAATGGTACCTTTAAGGATTTCTATTCCATATCTGTTATTTTAAAAACAAGGAAAGGTGTAATCTGAACCCTAAATTAACCAGTGTGTGACAAGCACTAGAAGCAATGATACACCAAGCTGAAATTGCCTCTCGGGGTGACCTTGAACTAGTCAGTCATTCTCAGCAAAATGAATCGGATCAGGACAGTGATGGCGAACCTTATAGAGACCAAGTGTCCAAACTGCAACTCAGAACCCACTTATTTATCGCAAAGTGCCAACACTGCAATAAAACCTGAATAGTGAGGTTTTAGTTTAGAAAAAAAAACAACTCATGCATTAACATCTTTTGTCTTAAAAGGAAAACACAATAACAGGGCTTTCAATGATACCAACAGCATTTTATTGAAATGCTTTTGCACAATTAATGTGATATTTGCTGTTGTAGGCATGCTGATAATTTGTCAAACCTTGGCTCATATTTGGTTAGTTTGAGAGCAACACATGCAGCACCGATTCTTGTATCAGATTTGATATAATTCAAAGATGAAAACAGCTGCTCACAAGCATAAGATGATCCAAACAAAGTAATCTCTGGCAGCATACTGACCGGCCATGCGAAAGGTTGGTGATTCACGGCTTATTTATTTATTTATTTATTTATTAAAACATTTTTATGCCGCCCCATTCGCCGAAGCCTCAGGGCGGCTCACAACAATAAATTAAGACAATAACAATTAAAATATATACATTAGAATAAAATAAGCCACCCTGGCCAAATAAAATTCAATAGTATTAACATTTAAAATGCTGCTTAAATAAAAAGTTCTTTGCCTGGTGCCAAAAAACAAATAACGATGGCGCCAGGCGGACCTTTCTGGGGAGCGCGTTCCATAACTTAGGCGCCACTGTTGAGAAAGCCCTCCTCCGAGTAGCCACCCTCCTAATTTCCTTCACTGAGGGCTCCCGGAGGAGGGGCTCTCCCGCTGATCTCAGGGGGTGGCTGGGCATATATGGATGTGAGCGCTCCTTACATGAGTGACGTCATTGCCTGGTGCCCTTAATCTTTCCGAATAGGTGCATGGCTGCTGCCGTGATCGCATGCCGACAGAGCCCCTCCGGGCATGCATGCCATAGGTTTGCCATCACTGGGTCAGGAGATGAGGGCAACCATGCAAATTGGTAGGATCTCTTTGAAGGAATGGCAAAAGATAAAGTGTAAGAAAATGCATAAAATCTGGGGGAAAATGTTAGAAGCTAATTTCAGAAAATTCCATGCGTTCCATACATTTAAGCAAACTAAAATCCCTGTTGGAAAAATAGAAACCAATATCGATTGCGGTTACAGCTAACACCTGGAAGTGATGAACCATTGGTTTCATCTACGAAAATTCATCACAGAGGAGCATTGGCCTAAATTCTTATTTTAGCACCAATAATTTCATATCTCTTTAGCTACCTTCAGATGGCATTGTGCTAATTTGAAGAGATATGTGGAAAGCTGTTCAAAACATAGTAAATGTACTAAAACTAGGTTTTCACAGAAGGAATTTGCTGAAGAGAAAGAGGGTGTTCCATAATTGGAGATTAAATGATGTCACAGTCCTTCCAAACATTTTTCTCAAACCATCCCCTCTTCCCGAAACTAAATACTGAATTTCTTCTCTTACAGTCAAACATTCCAGGGAATTCATATCCATCATCAAGGGCACAAATTATGTGGGAAAGATAAAGCACTAAGAAAAAAATTCTTTGTCTCAAGAAGTTTTCAAGCACTTATTTTATTTATTTGTTTTTTTAAAATTGTATCCCACCCTTTACAGTGTCTCAGGGCAGCGACAAGAGTGCAAGGAATTCATTTTCTATGTCTCTTTCTCTCCAGACAAGGACTCCTAAATGTATCATTTAAGATGGAGCTCCAATCAAAGTAGAATTTCTGTAGGAGTGATGGGACAGTCTGTCAATTTCAGTTTTACTCAGTCTCATTCCTCTCTTAAGTTTAACTTTCTTCTCATTTCTGCAGCCATTTATGTAAAGTCATGCTCAGTTTTGTACATGTCTCCACAGCTACATATCTTTGGACACAATTTTTGGCAAGCAACTTTTTATACCACAAGGTGGCTTTGCACTTTTCACTAATGTGTGAAGTTTCTCATCTGCATTCATTTTAAATCAGGGAACGGCATTGTCCATTTCAGGAAAATGCGGTTACAAAAGTATAACTCCATTCTGCTTTGCGTATGGGTTAGGGAAATGCAAATCAGGTGGGTTCTCATTCCCTTTCCCTAATTGTCGTCCTTTTACCTGGAAGTGTTCCATGCAAAGAATGGACCTGACTTCTTCTATTACGACACAAATATTGGCACCTCCATGGACAGAAGCACACTTCAGAGCAAATGTGGGGCACGGCACTTGTCTTCATGCCCCATTTGTGGATTTTTCAGAAGCATTTGGTTGGTCGGATGCTATGGATAGAAGGAAGCTTCATGACAAGGAATTCTGTTCCATGTTCTTCTTGTATTCTATTATTTCTTTAGTTCCAGGATTCAAATGCCACATTTGATGCAAGTCTCCTCAAGGTGGCTTGCGACAATCAATAAAAACAATCAATAGAAGCAATGAAATGCAATTAAATAGAAACAGCACCCCCAAACAATCCCTTTAAAGACTAGTAACTATAAAACCATAAGGCTAATAACAGCAGGGCTGGCAGATTAAAAACTGTAGTTAAAACAATCATTAAAAGAATATTAAAAGCCTTTACATCTTGAAGACCAAAACCTCTATTGTAATCTCCACTCCTTAATGGTAGTAATCCACATTGATCCCCATAAGTCGTACTTCTGTTTAAAGTTGTTTAGGATTGCACAATCATCAGGGTCATCGTTTGTGTGTCTCTGTGTGTGTGAGTGAGTGTGTGTGTGTGTACACATAAACTAATAGGAGCAAAAAAAAAGACCAGGGTTCTTTCCAGGGTTCCACAGATATTTTTTTAAGTCCAGTATGCATAAAATTGGTTGTTGCTCTAGCAATAGGTGCATGGCTTTTGTTGTGAATATCCATGTCTACTTCCACGCGGGATACCCCTGCCAGCACGAGAATGCTGTCAAATCAGCAAATGGCATGCTTCCTGGCAAAGGTTTCTACCCAACCGCAAAAAGCATTTACCCTTTTGACTTTACCTGGCTTTTTCCACCCCTCCTCCAGCCCGGTAGTGCTAATAAATCAAGATTGCATCTCTAGGAGAAAAACTGCCGGCTGATGTTACAAAGCTTTGCAATCAAAGTGCAACAATTAAGTGTTATTTTCTGCCAACTATGAACATTAATTCATGGCCAGTGCATTTAGCTGCACTGGAACAACCGCATAACAATTTTTGCATAAATGTAGAAATTAGAAACCTAGGTTGGGCAACTGCAGAGGGAGCAGTACATACAGGGATGGTTGAGATAAGCCTTCTTGTCCTTTTGCTATTTCTTGATAGTTGGTTAAAAAAGCAACGGAGGGTCCTGATTTCCACAGATACACAAGCACAACTAAACTTTGAAAATAAATAAATGAAACATGCTTGTGCATGTTTTGTGCACAAAAAAGGGAGGGGCGGATGGACAGACGGACAGACAGAAAGCCCTTTTTGGGTACTGACAGTTCCTCCAAAATTTTCCTAGGGCACAGTGCAGCGTTTGTCCAACCCTGGCAAAATGGAAGACAGAAAAGGCACTTGTCACACTCAAGGAAAGGCATGCTGAGTCCAAAACCGCTCATGGCCGGAGGGGAAAGACCAGTGAATCCTCCTGCCAGAGGAGCTCCTGGGATCCTCACTGGAGAACTTAGATGCAAGGAGGGGCACACTGCTTGGCCAGCCACCAATGTACCATGGCTTATTGCCAGGCTAGGCTAGCATGTTGTGGAAACTTACCCAAACTAGCCTTGCGATTAGAGTGCTGGACTAGGTAGATCTGCTTCCCAGGCCCCTCTCATCCATGAAGCTCACTGGGACAATCCTTGATCCTCTGCCTAACCCACCTCACAGGGTTGTTCTGAGGATAACATGAATGGAAGAAGAGTCGTTCATATCACTTCAGACACAGTGGAGAAATGGAAGGATTTCAATGTAAATATTTGTTTTAAAATGATCAGTCCATGCCAGCACCAAATATATGATCAACAAACCTGTGTGTGACCCTTCATGTTGAAGGAATGCAAACAGGCTTAAAGAGACCCTGTTCTCTGTCCATTGCCATGCATTACAAAATGAATATGCACCCAGAAAATGGTTCACTGATGAACAAACTTGGCAACCTTCTCTGGAAAACTTAGCATGGCATAAAAGGGCTGCAGTGGCATAAAACATGGCATGCTGTATTACACCAGCCTAATGTTCTTCCACAGCAGGAGAAACCATGGCCAGATGTAGCTGGATCAGAAAGGCAATGCCAGCAGTGTTAGTGGACCCAACAGACAGATCTTGTGCATGTGTGCAGTGTTACACACCAGATTATAGCTGTCAATTATCAGTGCTCACTGGAACCTAAATGTTTGAAAGGCTACTTGTGATGGTATGGGTGTGAAGACAGGATATGATGAATACATCTCCAAGCATACAAAAGAAACATCCACCAACATTGCAATTTCAACAGATCCATAAATCAGAGGAAAAGTTTCACAGGAGATTGGTATTCTGCATGTTCAACTATAACATCTAGAAGGACAGTTTGCAGCTTCCTTACATCAAATATGACCTTTTTTGGCAGAAAAATATAATTGAAGTCTATTTGTCATGGTGTAGCTCTCCTATGAGGGGGCTGCGGGTGGCCCAGTGGTTTAAACTGCTGAGCTGCTGGGCTGGTTGATCGGAAGGTCGACAGTTCGAATCTGCAGACGGGATGAGCTCCCGTGCTTCATCCCAGCTCCTGCCATGCTTGCAGTTTGAAAGCATGCAAATGCAAGTAAATAAAAAGGTACCGCTTCGGTGGGAAGGTAACAGCATTCTGTGCACCTCTGTGTTAAGTCATGCAGGCCACATGACCACAGAGACTGTCTGGGGACAAATGCTGGCTCCCTCAGCTAGGAAATGGAGATGAGCACCGCCCCCTAGAGCCAGACATGACTGGACTTTAATGGCATGGGGAAACCGTTACCTTTACCTTAGTTCTCCTATGACTTTGATGTTATCTACCGAAATCAATCAATTCAAACCAAAGTGAACCTAGCACTGCATACAGATATATTTCATTAGTATTCCCATGGAGTACATCAGGACCAACATTTCAATCCCTGCTGGCTAACGTACCTTACAGAATCACTGGGAAGATGTCTGACCCAATTAAGACATAAAAGCACTAACTACCACCAAAACCCCTCCTGGCCAAAAATAGTGATTGTTGGTAGGACATTTTTGTTTCTCTGATACTGAATGATGTATTTCTAGACTTCTGGACATGCAACAGACAATTCTAAGAGAACAAACACTTTCACAAACTTGTGCTTTTCAAATGTTTCAGACTACAACACCCATCTGTTTCATCATCAGGAATTCTGAGAGTTATCTTCCAAAACATATGCACCATGTTAAGGGAGGCTGCAACAAAGACTAATATTTACTGGCAAAAAAACTTGTTTTACAAGTTTAATCTTTTGTTCAAATAGCATCAAATTATTTGATGACCCTTCATTACCATTCACAATACATGTTTTGCGGAGAGCCACTCAGGAATACACGTTCAAAGAACTGTTTTGCATTGACCATTATATAGAGTTACTACACCCCCTATTGCCCAAAAAGAGAAAGCATTATCTCTAAGCCTAAATTTGACATGCACTGATTACATCTCCTGAAATAAAATTCAGTACTAGCCATGCCTGTCTATCATGCCTTCCATTGTTGCACTTCCAACAATATGAGTGTACCAGAACACAAATTATGTGGTGTAGTTGTATGGTTGTCTACTGGAAATTAAGTTTTATTGAATTCAAACTCCCCACTATATGGGTCCAGAACTGCAGTCTAACAAAGCAAACTTAAGTGGGAGCAGGACCAAAGCAGTAGATCATCCACCAATTCCACACCCCTGCAGTCTTGTGCTGACCATGGAAAAAGCATAGGTGTGCTTCTGTTGGACTTTTCAGGTCATGGAATGTTTTTGTGTGTGTTTGTTCTGTTCACTGAAAGCATTGGGGATTGAGGGCGAATAGCAACCCCAGCTCCTGCCTGATGTAGTTGTGGGGAAGGGGATAGCTTTATGCAGGTACCTCTCAGGGCCGCGTTGGAAATATTGCTGTGTCCCAGCTTGCCACCAGATGGAAGAAAGACAACAAGGTGGACAAGTACTGAGCTGGGTGAACGGACAATACAATTTCAGATGGGAAATGGGATGCCCTCTTTAACAGCTTTCAAACTTCATATTCTTTTTCAAATGAAAAGCTATTTATATATTTATTTATTATTTAGAAAATTTCTATGCCGCCCCATTCGCCGAAGCCTCGGGGCGGCTCACAAAACATTAAAATATAATACATTAAAAATATATAACTAATTGCAATATAAAATAAGTCACCCTGGCCAAATAATAAAATAAGAAAATAATATTAGCAATTAAAATGACGTTTGAATAAAAAGGTCTTCGCCTGGCGCCAAAAAACAAATAACGACGGTGCCAGGCGGACCTCTCTGGGGAGCGCATTCCATAGATTGGGCGCCACCGCAGAGAAAGCCCTCCTCCGAGTACCTACCCTCCTAATTTCCTTCACGGAGGGTTCCCGGAGAAGGCGGCGGCATAGAAATTTGGGGAAGAGGATAGCTTTATCCTGGAGAAGGGCCTCTCCCACAGATCTCAGGTAGGGGCACAGCTGATGGATCAGCTGAAGCTGAAGGAAAGTGCTCCTCACCACTGCTGTCACCTGAGCTTCCAAGGAGGTGGGCAAAAGAAAAGTAGCATATTGTAGAGAAGTGTTCTAGCCAATCCTTTTTCTGCTCTGTTAGATTTCTCTTTGCATGGAGGATTTCCATCCACCCAACCTCCACTTGGAGAAGCATTCCAAAACTACCATCTCTTGTTTGAATGGATAGGTTCCCAAACACACACCTTCTCTTGAAGGGAGATATAAAGCGGAGAACTAGGGAGGCTGATTTCTCCAAAATGATAGAAGAGCTACAAGTCCAACCTACCTGGCCACACCTCTGAACCAGTGTCACCAAAAGCTGAACTATTATCTTGATCCAGAAGTAATTCTCACACACAGATTACTCACTGGTTTTCCTAGTAGGAAATGAAATTATGTAGAACCAAGTACAAATGCAGTGATGTCTTCAGACTGCTCTCCATGCAATAAATTTTGCATTCCAGGACAGGGAGACTGGTGTCTCCAAGATGTTTTCAACTAAAACATTCACCATTCTTAACCATTGGCCATGATCACAGAGACTGAGAGGAAAAGTCCTAGCAAAAATGAATCAAAAACAATATTATCACCAAATGCATCAGCCAAATTTAATAGGTACATGATCAGGACCATGTTTCAGCTGCCTCCCATAGAGCTGTCAAAGATAGTGACAATGAAGCATTAGAGAAACAATTTGATGGAGGGAACTGGGAATATAATAATACAGTAGAGAAAGTAAAGTTTAGAAAGTCAAGGAGAGGAGAGGGGAGGGAAGGGGAGGAGTTGAAAGGTGCCTAGAAGTCCATCAAACCCAACTGCTCTGGCCACCTATCCTCACCTTTTCAGCATAGCAAAGGTAGCTTGATGTACATTTTTTTTTTCTCATAAAGCTTTACTTCTAAACAGGTTGTGCTTCTTGAAAGAGCTTCCTTTTTCTTTCCTTTTTTTCTCTTGTAACAAAAATGTTAGATGTCTCAATGAACTGAAAATCTTCTTGTTATTAATCTCTTTCAGTAGGGATTGTGGAGTTTTTTCCCCATTCTCATGTTGATGCCAACTTGCCAACTTCACAGTGTCTGGATTAATACATGAATCAGAGCACAGTTATCCTTCAGAATCTGCAGTTCTCAGAATTCTATGCTGTAAACAAAAATAATGTAAAAGAAGTATGCAAGGGAGCCTGTGATCAAAAAGGTATATATTATGACAGGTAAGCAAACAAGGCAATATTACAGAAGGGAGGTGTGATTGCAAAATAATTGTATGCTGAGGGAAATTGGCATATTAAAAGAAATGTTTACAACAATGCGTATGAATTTTCATGTAGAAGTGTGGGTGAATTGCTTTTCTTGTTTTAAGACATAATGGGATGATTTGAAAAATAAGAATCCAGTAGAAACCGTGCACAGATTTGTCTGTCTCTACTACATCTGAGTCATTGTTCCCTTCAGTTTTATGTTTAACACAATCCCACAGAAATCTCATAGCATGGAAAGCAGAAAATGAAGCCCAGCCACCAATGCCACAACAGCACTTGCAAACTGAAAAGCCAAAGTCTTTTTTCCCCATTCAGGCACCTCAGACCAAGGGGGCAAAGTGAGCCCTCCACCCAATGTTTTCCCAGCAGGTCAAAAGGCCTCTTATAGGGCTTAGTTATGGATTTCAAGGATTCAGTCCTATTGCCCTGTGCCAGAGCCCATCAGCCTCTAAGCTCAGTGGGTTATGAGCGTCCAATCCAAGCCTTGCATCCTTTATTTTCTGCAGACACCTTCTAGCTGTGATGCTGAAGAGGAGGAGGAAAGGAGGCTGGAATTAGCATAACTCTGCAGCCCCAGTTTCCTCCCCTCCCCACCTCCCAGTATGCCCCCTTTCTCCCCTTCTTAAACCCAGTTCGGAGTGAGAAACCTGCACAATTCTTTCCACACTAGCTGTGAGGGAGCAAGGGAGGAGCTCAGCTTTCAGGGGTTCACCTCAAGACCATATGATTTTGGAACTGGGCCTGCAAATACTCTTATGGTTTCCTAACCTCACCTGGGAAGCCATAGATACTCGTATTTGCGTTAAAAGCTTTAAGTGAAAATCAGCCGGATTTTTTGCACATTTTGGGGTCTGCCTCTTTGATCTTGGGATCTACCAACCACTGGAAAGTGGCCTCCTAGGACAGAACCCAGATCTCCTGAGTCTCATTCCTGCACTCTTAACCACTATAGCACACCAGCAGTCAGGTTGAATATCCCTTTCCAATGGTTTTTTGCAAGAGTTTAACACAACCAATCACAAATCTGTGCCATTTCATTTAGCTTGGCCCTGAATGTTGAATGGTTTGTGGAATGCTGAATGGTTTGGATCAACAGAGCATGTGACTGCATGCTATATATCAATGTATCCATCTGCGCTGTGGAACAATTGAGTATAACTGTGGAACACTCACAAAATCACCACTGGAGTGGTGATTTGTGCCAGTTTTACACAACTGCTTCTGTCTAATTTTTTTTCTTAATGGGCAAACATGGCTGCTTGCATATTTAGGAAGCTCCATTATACATGGAACATCCGATTCCTTGAGACAACCATGGTTATTGCTTTGCAGATGTGATAAATGATGTTAGTATTTTTGAGAGAGAGAGAGCTTTGCTAAGTCACGATTCTTTTTTCCTCGGATAAAGTGCTTTAATCTATGCTAGTAAACTAGTCAATAAATTTGGAAGTTCCATTTGTACTTACTACAGAGTTTATCTGTATGCATCATTAGCCTCTGCTTAATCATTTATACTTAGCCCTGCGCGGCCTGTCGTATGCTCCTTGCATTAGCTAAATTGTTATCTGGTGTTGTTTTGTTTTTCCCATTTGCTTCCTATGAAATTTGACGCTGTCATCCTACGCACACGTATACTATGCTTCATTGAGCACATGCTCAGGGCAGCTTAGTTCTGAATTTACATGCTTTGCACTGCCCTATAAATTTAATATTATCTCTCAATGGGATAGGCAACCTGATGCCCATATGCATGAATGCATCCCCAGAACCCTTTTTTGACACCCCCTAAGGCTCCCCAACCCTAACCTTAACCCCAACCCCTCCTATTTATTTATTTATTTATTTATTTAAAAATTTCTATGCCGCCCCATTCGCCGAAGCCTCGGGGCGGCTTACAACATCAGTTAAAATATAAAACACATTAACACTATAAAATAAGTCACCCTGGCCGAAGACAGATAAACACATACATACATGCACACACACAGGGTTTTCTGACCAGGGTTTCTCTAGGTGCTGAAAACTGTGGTTTTCAAATAAGTGTGTTGTGATTTGGACCCCACCCCTGCCTTGTACTCCATCTTTTAGGCTCTTCACCATGTCTCCCATGACAGCCATATAGTGCTTATGCCCAGGACACTTTCTCAAACAGACAAATGGGCCCATAGCCCCAAGGTAATGAGACTCTAAACTATATATGTTTTCCAATTAGCCCAGTCAGACACTTCCTCTAGCAAAAATAGATGTGATCAGATAGATTAGAAACATTTATTTTTAGTTGTAGTCCATTCCCAAGTCAGATCCTATTATTCTACCAACCCTGGTAAAATGCACTATGCAATGTAGTTAGTGAGGTAGTTAGCTAGTTGGTGATTTATTAAGCAAAACTATTGGAGTTAATGTGGTATCCCAACATACGCCAAGCACAGAAACCAGCATAAAATGGTCATTTGGGGAAGGTTAAATGGGGGTGACAGTGATTCATGGCTGGAAAATAATTCTCATTTTCCTTCTGTGAAAGTCCAGGGAGTATGCCTCTGTACCCCTAATTTTGGTAGAAGACCCAAACCAGAAGAGACATATCCCACAGTTTGGTGTTCTATAGGGTGGCCACGTACGAATCACAAAAAGGCATCACCCAAAAAGAGGACAAAAGCTAACAATTTGCATATGCTGATTTGGAAGTTAAGAAATGATGATACTGTAAATAATATTACAGGGCATCTTACCATAATGCAGAAGACTAACCTGATGAGTTGCGTGTCTACTCAGTCTGCCATTCTCAAGACCAGCCCACATGAAGATGCTTTGTCTTTGCTACCTCCTCCTTCTATATGGATCAGAGCACGAGCTGAAGATGCTTTGCTGAAATTAACCTCAACAGTGCTCAAACTGTCTCCTTGCCAGCATGTACTGTAAATCTGTGAACTCACGCATGCTGTGACTTCCTAGATGCTGATCGGCAATTTCTTGCTAGAATATGATTCTGGATACATTCTAGCACTGAGGCTGTTCTTTCAAGCAAGCAGCATGCTGATAGCTTTTGATTTATCCTGCACCCTGAATGTTTTGCTGTAATCTCTGGGAAGCTGGCTGTGTGACTTGATCTGCTGTAATAGTTTCTTTATAAGCCCTGGTTGAGGTTGGCATGCCAGAAGGTGCCAGGAAGCCAAGCCTGGAAATCTGTCCAGGTGTCTTCAATGGGCAGCATCCAGGCCCTGCTGTTCCTTATGCTGATTCTTTATGTTTGGACTGGGTAGCTCTTTGTATCAAAGGACAATCTGTTGGCCTGTGGTTCACATGAATGACTGATGTAAAGGACATGTGATCAAGGGGGGCTTTTTGCTGTGAGTAATCGAGAGCTTCGCCGCTCAAAGGCTGCCAGTTATTCCACTGGGAGCTTCCCCCTCAAACAAATATCAGGCACTGTGCCCTTGATCCCGTGAGAATACAGTAGGGAGCAAGAGTTAAAGCAGCTGTGGCTGGTACTTGTGTCAGAAAGGCACCCCATATATGCAAGGTCTCTTTTGAACTCCAAAGGAACTATCCAAGGTGCTGAACTTATTCTGGGGAAAGGGTTCTGCAGCATAAATAAGACCTTCAAATTTCAGACTAAAACCCAGAGTGGTTACTTGGTCACATTGATGTGGGAGCCACTGTTCTCCCTGAGTTAAAACCTCCCTTCCCATTCTACCACAACCCATGTGTATGCAACACACATGGGCACACATACACAGTCCTGAACTGTCTCAGAATTACCCCCACTGCTGGACAATTATTGCTTCAACCAAAAATAGACCATTAGTTTGGTCCTGGCTTTTCTCACTTCTGCAGGTCACTGCCTCTTTTGTATGGAGCCATTCCTTGACTCTCAAATGCAAAAGGTTAAAATAAAATTTGAAAAACAGTACATTGTTTTCATTGCCAAATATACATTCAGGCCTGACTATGAGCCCTCGGAGTAGTTGGGAATACAAAAGACCCCATCTAAAGCATGAAGTGCATTTGAAAGATGAGCACAGCTTCCTAAAGATGCAATCAATTTCTTCCATCCTGCAGGTTTCCTTGTGTACCATGCTGCAGTGAGACTCTCAAGTACCAGCTACCAGCCCCTACGACCAGTTCACCAACTCCCTGTTTTCCCCAGGGATACTACAGGTCCTGCTTCACAATGAGGCCAGAGCTGCTAGCAATTCTGGGGAGAATTTGCTTGCCTTTTTCATGGAAGCTGGCATCTTTCTGCCACCTTTGCATTCAGTGCCAGAAGTTTATGTACAATAGGCTGTTTATAATCATCCTGGTAAGGCTGTGTGCCAGGTTTATGTGTCTGTGCTGCTAAAAGATGTCCCAGAATTACATCCACAGAAGGAATGTGGTAAATCATCGGCTTTATCCCCATACTAAGCGATGCTATGTTTTTGAAGGCACCATGTGGTTACTTCTCTATCAAAACCAATGCAAGAGAGGACTTTAAGAAGTTGATGGGATTTGAGATGGGGCAGTGTTGAATGGGAAAGGGGAAAGCAAGGGTGATAGTTTTGTTTCAGATTAGGTCAGGCTTGGCCTAAGTGAGATAAAATACCACATTGGTGCATGGTGGCATAGGAAGTGAGATGCAATATTGCACATGCTGGACCTACAAATCCAAGGTCAGGGGTGGGCAACTTCAAAGCCAGGAGGCCAAATCTGGTCCTTCAGGGAGATAAATTCCTCCCCTCCGGAAGTCATACCCTGTATTCTTAGCCCTGACCCCCAACCATTTAGTGGCTTTCTAGCTTTTCTATGAGTCTTTTCCCCATTCTAAAAGGTTGCAATACCCCTCCTGGCACTTAATAACTAGCAGTAAGAGCTTTATGCTAAAATATACCAGTGTTGAGGGTACTTAATCCCCCCTTTTACCTTTGACCCCACTCATCACTGGGACGTATCCTTCTGAGAGCTTCTCCAATGCTGAATTTGACCCTCAGGTGAGTTTTCCCCATCACTGCCACATTAAGCAAAGTGAAGCAGTTGCTGGAAGGTGGAAACAAAGTCTTGGAAGAGGAAACTGTAAAGCACGCAAAGGTGTTACTCCAACAGTCCTCCTTGCTGAGCACTGAGGCTTACAGGCTGTGGCTGACCTAGCTCTGTGAATAGCCCTGTTTCAGAGAATCAGAAGGTCCTGGAAGATGTCCTCCTTCTGAGCAGAAATGGTCTCTGTTGCAGAACCTTTTACTCACAATGAGCCTTCCTCCAGAACCTTTTTTCACAATCATCATTCTGACCCACCTTTTGACACAATGTCTCCCTCACCCTCCATCAGAAGCAGAACTCCCCTCTTGCAGTGATGGATCTGCAGCTATTGGTCCCAAGGAACTAGGCTCCTCCTGTGAGGAGGATTCCTCTAGCAGGGAAATGGCAAGAATCCAGCATGTGAGGTGCTACTGCAGGCAGGAAAGCACATTTAAGTAGCACATGATGAACATGCTATTTTTTTTACATGCCATCAAGTCATCTCTGATGTATAGCAACCCTTTGCATGAATGTTGTCCTGGAATTGACCCAGTTCACAGTGGCTGTTCCCAAGAGAAATAAAGTGTTCTGTGTCATATGCTAGGCAATACATATTGAAAAGCAGCGTGATAGTGTCACATATGAGTAAATCAGAATATTATTTTATTGCATTCCATTATTCCATCCATTTCCTTATTAGAAACTTTCTAAACCTTTATCCTGCTTTCCAAGTGTACCTAACACTGGTTGCTGCTGGGGTAGTTTTGGACCCCAGTCACAAACAAGCCTTAATCTTACGAATGGCCTTTGAGTTCTTCTAAGAAGTTACATTCAGCATAATGATGTATTTCAGCTTTCAGCAAACAGATAATTTAAGCTAATATTTAGTCTGCCTCGAGGCACAATCTGCATAACCTTGCCTTGGCCTATTAAGTCCAGTTCAGCATAAGAAAAGCCTCAGTTTATACATCTCAAATCAGCATAATAATGATTTTCCCAACACACTTCCTTTTGTCTCTCCAGATGTTTGGCCTTTGAAAGTAATCCCATAGGTCTCTTTTTATGCAGATGTGGGGATATAAAATGCTCCAGGTATGTTTTGGGTTGTTATTATTGTTGCGAAGGGCGGGGTGTTTTGTTTGTTGATTTAGAAGAAATATTTATAGGAAGGAAACTGTAAGGCAGCTGAAATTTGAAGGCATTTTTTGCTGCCCTGCATGTGTGTATGTCCTAAGAAGGACTAGCTTATATGTGAATTGCACAACAACATGTGAGTCTGGGAAAGGAAAATGAACCCAGAAAGACATTCTGAAATGTATCCATTTATAGTAAACTGATCAGTTTGTTACTCAAATCAGGGTTTTCTGTTTGCTTGCTTTACGGGTTGCTTGGTTTCTTTGAGCTTGATTGCTCAAAGATTTTAGCACCCATCCATGATTTAATTTCCTCACTATGCCTTGCAAGTTCTGTCAATTCCAGGGCATACCTCCCTCCATCCCCATGAAAAGATATTTATGAGCTAATGAAAAAAAAACCAATTTTACACAAACATTACTGAAGGCATTTATTTCATAATAAATGAAAATTAAAATGAATTAGTCCCATTCCATTTAGCTTTTTTATTCTTTATGAAATACGAAGTGGGGTGGCATCTTGCCCTATTCCATTCCACTTCAAGCACATGGTATGAAGGGGTAGGAGGGGAGAGATTAAAGCACATGACAGATTTGCAGAATCTGCAAACATTTAATTGTAGGAGTGCACCAGGATGCACAGCTCTGTGGATGAGATAAGCCTCCATCCCATTTGAAGACTATTCTGCCTAAGAATGAAGGAAATTATTACTAGCACTAATTAATATTGCTTATTATCACAATGATTTAAAATCAGGGTTTGTTGTTTTTTCACTGCTGCACTGAGAGATGACCTTCACATTTCAGTGCCATGCGTTAGAAGCAAGAAAAATACAGTGCTCAATAGAGGAGAGAACGCCCTGATTGCATTCAAAATTGCCTTGTCTTGAAAAGATGGGGCTTTTCCAAAATCCAATGGCCATTTGCAGGTAGCAATTTGGGGAGAGAGGTGCAGCCCCCCAATCCTTGGAAATTACCCACACCTGCAGTATATATTGAAATGGAATGATGCAGCTCCATCACGTTGCATGAAGTGGGGTCCTCAAATGAGTTTTGCTTCGCAATGAGATTACTCCACTACAAAAGAAATGGTTTTAAGGCTGCAGGAGCAAACTGCAAGCATGGATAGGGGACCCTTTCCCATGGAGGACCTTCCACACACCCACATTGCTGTACTCACCGGGATGAGTCTCTACGGTCTATTTGACAGACCAGTGCAAAGTTGTTTTGCAAACTAAAGTAATAATAGCACATCATTCAGGACCTTGAGATCCCTCAAATGCCTGCATCCATAAAATGTTCTTCCTTCCTAAGATCCACACAAAGTGAGTGTGATTTAATAAAATATTAAAACAGCACTGAAAAGCAAAAGCCATTTGCCAGGGAAGTGCCCCAAGCAACCAAGTAGTGAGATTCGACGTTGTTCTCCCTCTGCAAGATGTTTGCAGAGAGAAAAGTGCCCCTTTAGCCTTCACCTGTCTGTCATTCTCATGCCACAGGACCTTTCTTTTAAAAAAGATAGAGAAATTATGGCTGCAATAACCTGCCCTTGGAAAACTTGGCTCCTTCTGAAGCCTCCATCCACCTCCCATTTGCAAAATTTTCCTATTGAATATCTGCCATTCAAGTGTATTATTATTCAGCAAGGATTACTTTTGGTCCAGCTGTGTGTGACATCTACATCTGGGAATATGCAATACTAGAGAGGCACCACATCCAATTAAACTGGCGGGGAGCCATACTGTGACCTCAAGTTTCACACAGGCAATTTCCACATTATAATAAATTCCAGAAAGACACTGCAAATCCCCATTAATTCTGCCAGGTTAATTACTGTGCATTGTGGGTGATGAGAAATACAACATGGAGCACACCAAGCTGTTGCACATTTGGAACAGAGACCTGGTTCAAAAATTTCAGTGGTAGTGGTGCCAGGAAAACTGTGGATCTGATCTGTCCTGACGTCAGCAAATCTTTTGACAAACTGCCTCGTGAAGCCCTGACTACCAAACTAGCCAGAATAGGGCTAGAGGGAACAACAATCGGGTGGATCCAAGTTGGCTAGAGAATTGGGCTCAAAGTACGCTCATCCGCATCACACCCTCAGGAGAGGTAGCAAATGCGGTCCAGCAGGGTTCAGTCCTGGGCCGGTGCCCTTCAACATTTTTCTTTAGGGCTTGGATGGAGAACCGCCCAGAACAATTATCAAATTTGCAGATGACACAAAACTGGACAGGATAGCTAACACCCTGGAAGACAGAAAGAAGATTCAAGGTGATCTGAATGTTTAATTAGCTTAATTTCATTAATGATCTTAATTTTTAAAAATGGCAAGTAAATGAATAATCTTAATTTTTTAAAAGTGCAAGTACAATTGCAGAAGAAAATTGATCACTGCCAAACCTGCAGTTCTACAAATCACTTTTTCTCTTTGGTTCATTGTCTCATCCAGTAAAATGGGACTGGATGAGACAATCACTAACCCTATTAGACAATGTTCTTCTGCACTGCAATGTCAAACCCTGAAATCTAAAAGAAGAAAATGCAATAAAAGTCATAAACGCACATACAAAGTGATTCTTATTGTAATCAGAGTGGAATCTCTAAGTCATAGAAACATAGAAAACAGAGCGAGTCAGAAGGGGCCTCCTGGGCCATCTAGTCTGACCTCCGGCACCAGCTGGCTCAGCTCACGACATGCCCCCCATGTGGACGTCCAGCCTATCCTTGAACACCCACACCAATGGGGCCTCAACAACCTCTCATGGAAGCCCATTCCACACCCTTGGGGTCCTGACTGTCAGGAAGTGCTTCCTGGCATCCAAATCGAACCTTGGCTCCCTGAGCTTTGCTCCATTGGAGTGCATCCTGCCTTCCTCTGCAGGGGAGAACAGGTCTCTACCCACCTCCATGTGACATCCCCTCACATACCTGTATGTCGCCAACAGATCCCCTCTGAGTCTTCTCTTCTCCAGGCTGAAGAGACCCAGTTCCCTCAGTCTCGCCTCATACCCCATCCCCTGCAAACCCCTCTAAGTACTTTCTAAGTACTCTCGGGTGTAACCCATCAGGGTTTGGCGCCTTTGTAATGTCCAATGCCCTGAGGAGCCCCTCGACTTCAAGGGGATGACTCTAATCTGTGTCCCTAAGTCCCCAGCCTCATCTAATCTCCTATGCGGCTATCCCCCGTCCTGCTTTGGGGAGAACACAGAGGCAAAATAGTCATTTAGCATCTGTGCCTGTTCCCTCATATCAGTCACTGGATCTCCTTCCTCCTTATTTAGTGATCCCACCACTTGTCTCCCCTTCCTCTTCCTATTTACCTGCTGACAGAAGCCCTTTTTGTTGCTCTTGATATTCTTGGCAAGTCTCAGCTCGTACTCAGCCTTAGCCTTGCGAAGAATCCTTCTGCAACCGGCCTCCTCCTCCCGGTATACCCTTTTGTCTATTTGCCCCAGTACCCATTTCCTATGGAGGTTCCTCTTTCGTCTAATCCCTCTAACCACCTCCTTTCATATCCATGGCGGCACTCTCCTCACCCTCCCCACCTTACTGACTAGAGGTATCGTCAAGGCTTGCGCCTCCAAAACCTCCCTTTTGAGTGCTATCCACCCCTCTTCAACTCGCTTACCTTCCAGTAACCTATCGCAGGAGACTTTCCCCAGTCTGGCCTTCAGTTGGCCCTCTTGAAGTCCCAGCTTCTAGTGCTTGACCTGCTGCACGTCCCCAGTCCCCTGATCTCAAAGCAAAGGATGGAGTGATCACTCGCATCCAGAGCTCCCCTAATCTGTACTTCATAGGGAGCTCCTCCCTATTGGTCAAGACCAAGTCAAGGATGTTTCCCCCCTCGTTGCCTCTCAGACCCTCTGTGTGAAAAACCCTCCCTCTATAGCTTCTAGGAAGCGACGTGACCTGGCTGTCACCGCCGAGTGAGTCTCCCAAGTATTATCCGGGAGATTGAAATTTCCCATAATTACTGTGTCTCTCCCCTGAGATATCCTTAGGATCTGGCCTGTCAGGACATCATCCATATACTGCAGTACATTTTCATCCCCAAAATCACATTTAGCACTGACATATTTTAATTACTTTGAAACACTAAAAGGAGAGAGAAGAGGGGTGTGTGTGTGAGTGAACCCACATTCTTAAGCAAAGTCTAGTGAATAAGAGAGATGACAACCCAGGGGTGTACAAAATAAATCTTTCTTTTGAAGGGCAATTGTGGTGTGAGTTTCCAATTGTGACACTAAATACTGGAAAACCTGGCACCTGAGATTGGTGAGGAAGGCATAATTATCTTTCCACCCCATCCCTCTCCAATTAGTGCCAGAACCTTTGAAAAGGATTTTCCTTTTTTGTTTAATTGAAGTTAGAAAGTCTATCAATTGGACAGACCCAATCAAAGGGGAATTGGCCAGCTGTACTTAAAATAGGTCTTTGTAAGCTGAATATTCTTGTTATACCCCATTAGCCAGAATTTTTTCTGAAAAGGGTCTCACAGCTAGAAGAAAAATAATTTGTGCTTACAAAAGGGGTTCCAAATATAATTGATTTCAGATTCTCATGGAGCCAAAGCAGTAATCAGAAATTACTTCTGAGCTTGTCAAGCCATGTTGCTTTTCACCAACTGAATGTAGCCCATCAGATAATTTTACTGTTGCATTGACCAAAGTAGTCATTGCAGGATTTAATGGGCCCATTTCATGGGCCATTTGAGGCAAGCTCACATCCCTTCTGTACTGCAAAACTATCTTTGATTGTTTAGTGTCAGCTTCGTGCAAAATAACCTTCCTCACATGGACACACCCATGATATCATGCTGAAGGTTTCAGGGTGCTTAATAACATCAGTAGCAGGCTGTCAAACCTGCCAAGTCCGAGCTGCATGCAGGCTGGCTGGCAGGTATGATGCAATACTAAGGGGGGGGGAACTCTGCACATGACCAGAAGCACTCTACTCTCCAGTGAAGGCACTGCTGCTCCTACCAGATACACATTTAGCAACTGGAAGAAGGGGGCCTCTGCACCGTTTATGCTTTCAGAATCCATTCCTACAAAGAGATACCCTGATCGGCACAGGATTCCTCTTCATAAGGAACAGCTGTGCGTGTGCACATTGGCACACATGTAGGGCTTCTTCTCATGCCCCCCAAACCACATGGTCAGCAGGGTCCCTAGCCCGCACAGGTGCCCACCCATTTTGAATATATGGATACTGTCATGTGAGTTCAAGAAGAAAAGTGTCTTTTTTCCTTTTTGCTTGGAATAAGTAGCACAGTCAAAGATTCTTTCTAAGCTGAAACAAAAAACTCCAGTACTTTAATGTGAACATCTAGTGAATGAAAGAGTAGTCACTGGCCCTTACAAATAATTTTACATTCCTTCCAACTCCTGTTTTGCGATAACATTCCATTACTTTGTCTCATGCGTAAGGGGAAATGTGTATATTTGATAAAAGGGTGAAGATTTCGCTGATGAAGAAGAGAAAGGAGATCCTCCACGTAGTCACTAAAGAAGTAGGCATGCTGAACAACAAGGGTTATTTCTACATATTTGGTGAAAGACAGTGGCTTGTACAGGGTCCTAACTAGACTAGTTTCTCCACAGACTGGCTCATAGCAATAACCTAAATGCCAGGGATGTGCACGTGTTCCAAATGAAAACTCACATAATTGAGCTGTAATTCACAATGCACTGTTGCCATAGAAATATCTGTTGCCAAAGAAATACCTAGACGTTCCATATAACATCGACTATTCTTAGAGATAATCTTTCAAGAATAGCCCACAGACTCCACTTGTAACAGAGGGTTCAAATTAAACCTTGAATCCAGAGACTCTTACCTAGTAGGCATTAAGAATGACAGAGATCCAATATACTGTGAGTTTGTTGGTGTTCAGAAGCTGTCTCCATAAATCATATATCAGGAGGCTTTCCCTTATGAAGCCAGTAGTTAGCTTTGGCTGCAGTATGAAAAGGGGGCAGATAAAAACTCATTGACCCCTACATCCCATCTTTACATCCTTAAACTATGTTCTCACACCCACCAAGATTGCCCAACCACCACGCCCAGCCCATTCCAAAAACCTGTTCTGCTATTGAGACTTGCTGCAATCCAAGTAGCATTTTCTTTTTTTATTTGGCCAGATGAATATAAGTAGAGCCTTGTTGCATCTGACTGAACATTGACTTTGTGCAGCTTCCTGTTTCCAGTAGTTCACCTCCGAGAACACTCTCCCTCATGTGTCTGCGAAGCAGAGAAGAGGAAAGGCAGCTGCAATACCTAACTCCCATGCATTCTCTTTGATCCATCCTACCCCCTAAAGCAAAATAATGCTCTTGGGAATACTCAGAAAGCTTTCTAAACCAGTGGCTGTTACCTTGCATCATGTCAGCATATTCCTTGATATGCTTCTGTCTTGAGGAAATGGGCATCAGGTTGAAATCATGCCCTATGGCTAAGCAAGAATAATTCACTCAGAAGCATACAGGCAACCAATGCAAGTGGGCTAGAACTTAGTTTGTATGTTCAGACTTACAGCTCTTGGTCATTAGTCTAGCTGTCACATTTTGCAGAAGCTGTAACTTCTTGACAGTCTTTGAGGGCATCCTTTCCTAAAGTTCCTTGCAGTAATCTAATTTAAAGATTACCAGAGCCTAGATTGCTGATGGCAGGTTCTCCCTGTCCAGATATGGCATTGTTGGGCACCCAGCTAGAACCTCAAGTGGCAAAGATGGTTCAGGGAGAACCCAAGTATGGGTGTGCAAAGAATCCATCATGGGTCGTGAATCTCTCCAATTCCCTGGGCTCAGCTCACCAGGCACTGGCCGCTTTGTAGTCCAAGTTCCTGGTGAGCAAACCCAACTTTCATGCAGTGCTCACTATGAATGAAACCCCACATGTGGTGCAAGCAGCACCTACTTGCACACTAGGAGTAGCCTCTCAGGCGGCAACTGCTCATTATGCCAAAGAAGGATTATCATGGGGTGCTCGGTCACAAGGGCCCACCAAGAAAGCTACCCCCATTAACCACTGTGCAAGCAGCACCCCTCCTCCAGAAGTAGGTTGCCACTTGTGCAGCTTGTGTTTCACAAGATTTCGCAGTTGCACTAGAAGCAGTCCTTAAAGCACCATGCATCAGTCCTCTTCCCCACCAGTTCCCAAGCCTCCTCACCAGTCCCAGTTCCAGGCTGCAGCTTGCCCCACCCCCCACCCATGAAGCTGCTCCTTCAAGGGGCATGTGACCACATCCAGAGCAGGTTGAACTCCCTGCATCCAGTCGGAAGAACCACTAGCTAATTGTCTTGTTTGGATTGAGCTTCATCTGTTGTCACAGCCAGGCACCCATTTAGCCCATGAACAGCTTCACTCGATGAAGATGAAAGCAGAAGCAGAACTGCGTGGCATCAACATACTGATTGCAATGCACTCCGACTCTCTGGTTGGCCTCACTCTGAGGTCATGTAGATGTTGAATGGCATTGCAAACAGAACAGGCCCCTGGGGAACGCCATGCTGGAGAATCCACAGGGTTGAACAATGTTCCCAAAGGACCACCTTCAAGTAAGCTGCTGAGAGATTCATAAGTATCATCAGGGTCACAATCCCCCCATCTCTCTCCCAGTGTAAGCCATTGTACAGGGCTACCAAAGGTATTTATGTGCCAGAAACCAGCCAAAATGGATCTGGATAATCAGTCTCATCAAAGGGCACCTGGAACTTGTCAGCAAGTAACCTGTCGAGAACCTCACCCAGGAAAGGAACATTTGTTATCAGTCTGAGGTCATTAAGATCTTCCAAGTCAACAAAAGTTCTCATCTCACTGGCACCTCCTTTTGGCAGCATAGGACTGCTCCCTCTTGCATGGATGCATTGGCCACCTCCCTGGTCCATGCAGTTGCTTCCTCCTTGCTGGATTTTATAAGGCAGGAGGGCCAAGGAACCAGTATGGAAGTAGTTGCACAAACCAATCCAACCAGCTTCACCACATCCTCAAGTGCACCAACTGGATGATTCGCCTCTTTCCTACAGTTCAGACCCATGTGGTTGCACATAACCCTCCAAACCTAAAAGATTTTCAGGCACCCTATGGAAAGAAGTCTCATTCCTCCTCTCCCTACCCCCAGACATCAGCTCTGAGGTCAGTCGCCCATCCTTGAAGCTGCAGCTGACATGGAAAGATCAAAGGTCAAGTGAGAAAGAGCAAGCACTACAAAGACCCAGCTCCAGACTCAGCACTACAAAGAGTCCCAGCTGCAGTCTCAGAACCTTTTTCAAAGGCTGGAACTGAAATACCACCCTTTCTTATTGTTTTCTACACAGCATTTAGTTGCCATTGGATTGCAGTCCCAATTATTTTACAAACAACAAGAACAAGAACCTGATCCCCTTCCTAGCTGTTAGAAACCTCGACCTGTGATAACCCAGATGTTGTTTTGTACTTACAAGTGCAGTTCATTTCCAGTGAATTGGGTGCAGTAGACAATATCTGTCCCGGGAACCCCTGTTTTTGCATTTAGCTCTCAGTGGAGCTCTGATAAAAGAAAAACAAAAAGGAGATCCATCCTTTTTCTTTGTGTAATGTTGGTGACTCACCACCCATGGCAGCAATGAACTCTTTTTCCAAGTCTAGAAGCTCTTAACACTGACTGTTTCCCAACAATAAGGGATGCTGTGATGATGCTGAGCAGCATTTGAAAGCACAAGAGACTCTACGAACCCTGCCTTTGAGTGAATTCTCACCCATTTACGTGAAATCAATATTTGTGGCAATATGTAGCTCAATCCCTGTCTTTAAGTGTCCCTTTTTTATATAACTCAGCAGAGTTATTTTATTTTAATGGCTCCTCTCTCCTGACACAGAGTAAATATCAACCTGCCCTTCTGATGACTATCCTTCCACACATTTCAAACACTTTAATGGTTTTTCTCACTGAACCATAAAAATTATTTACAAATTCATTTTTCAAAGCATTTACACAAGGAGAAAGTCGTAACACAATGTGAAACACAAATTATGATTACTGGAGCAGAAAAGGTTCATTGGGTGGATGTATATGTAATGAAGGGAAAGGCAACTGCTGTTGAAGAGTGGACTCTTATTATAAAACAGTCATTAAGCATAAGGCAGCAAGATAATGAATTATTCAGACGAGGGTAATTTTTTGAATAAACAACTTGACAGGGCAAAGTCATAACTTCCACCTAATTCACAGTAAACATATTTTGTTCAAATGTTTAAAAAAGAATTCCTTTAATTTCACCAACAGCTCCCCAGTTCTACTGGTCACAAGAAACCCATTCTTCCTTTGTTAACACACAAACATTAATATAACGATAGCTAAATTATTTCTGTTTCAGTGCTATGTTTCTATGTGATCTTATGATCCTGTGGCTCCTAGATATTGTCTGAGATAGTAGGAGCAATAGGATAGTATGGAGTCACAGCTCAAAGATCAGAGACTGCAGTTCAACCTCAGGACTGGGAATCGGGCTCCAATCCCCATCCCTGTCATGAACTAGGGTTCCTCCAGTCACACATTCAAAGTCACAGAACCTTCTTGCAAAATGTTCTTTACTAACCAATGCATTTTCCAGATGCCCAAACTTCCATTGAATCTAGTATTCACTTCCAGGAATCTCCTTATGAGTGTGCCTGGGCCCCCATCCCTTTGGGAGGAGCCTTCTGAAAGTGGGCATGCCTCCTTTCTGTGTGCCGATCCTCTAACTGGGCTACCCTCCTCAGCTGATGCATCATGGGGTCAAGAGATGTGCCTGCCTTGTCTGTGTCTGAGGAATTCTGTGTCTGAGGATGTGCCTGCCTTGTCTGTGTCTGAGGCAAGGCCTGGTTCGCCTGGGTCCTAAGGAAGATCCGATGCCACCCTCAAAGGCCCGCTGTGACGACTTTGCCAGGCATTTCAGGGAGAAAATCGCTCAGATTCGTCACGAGCTGGACTCCACTAATGAATCAGAGGTCTCTGAGGAGTCGCCAATGCCACCGTCTGGTCCAAAATTACTGGAGGAATTTCAATTATTGCGGCCCAATGATGTGGACAAGGTGCTTGGAAGAGTACGTCCCACCACGTGCCTATTGGATCCTTGCCCGTCTTGGTTAATAAATAACTCCAAGCACGGGATTGGGACCTGGATTTTGGAAGTGGTTAACGCTTCTCTGAGGGAGGGTCGAGTGCCTGCCCCTTTAAAGGAGGCGGTAATACGACCGGTCCTGAAGAAAGCGTCACTGGATCCAGAGATGGCCACTAACTATAGACCTGTGGCCAACATCCCGTTTCTGGGCAAGGTGCTGGAGCGAGTGGTGGCGGGACAACTCCAAGCACTCTTGGAGGAAACTGATTATCTGGATCCTTTTCAGTCCGGCTTCAGACCCGGGTACAGTACTGAATCTGCCTTGGTCGCCCTGTACGACGACCTGTGCAGGGAGAAGGACAGGGGGAGTACATCCCTGTTGGTTCTTCTGGACCTCTCGGCGGCTTTCGATACCATCGACCATGGTATCCTTCTGGATAGACTTGCGGGATTGGGGGTTGGAGGCACTGCTTTGCAGTGGTTCCGCTCCTATCTCGACGGTCGATTCCAGAAGGTAGTGCTGGGGGACCATGTCTCTATGTCATGGCAGCTATGCCATGGGGTACCACAGGGCTCCATTCTATCCCCTCTGCTATTTAACATCTATATGAAACCGCTGGGAGAGGTCATCAGGAGGTGTGGGCTGCGGAATCATCAATACGCTGATGATACCCAGCTTTACCTCTCATTCTCCACTAATCCAGGTGAGGCAGTGGCTGTGCTGAACCGGTGCTTGGCCGAGGTAAGGGAATGGATGAGGGCCAATAAACTGAAACTCAACCCAGACAAGACGGAGGTCCTGTTGGTTGGCGGATCGGGTTTCGGAGAGGGTGGATTTGACCTGGTCCTGAATGGTGCAACACTCCCTCTTAGGGATAAGGTCCGCAGCTTAGGTGTACTCCTCGACCCGGAGCTTTCTTTGGAAGCTCAGGTGACAGCGGTAGCGAGGAACGCCTTCCTTCAGCTTCGGCTGATTAATCAGCTGCGCCCCTACCTGGAATACGACTGCCTGGCGACGGTGACACACGCGCTGGTGACTTCCCGCCTAGACTTCTGTAACGCGCTTTACGTGGGGCTTCCCCTGAAGACAGTCCGAACACTTCAATTGGTGCAAAATAGAGCTGCCAGGTTGCTGACGGGGACGGGGCGTTATGCTCACATGACTCCAGTCCTCCATCAGCTTCACTGGCTTCCCATTGAAGCCCGGGCCCAATTCAAGGTGTTGATTATGACCTACAAAGCCCTAAACGGCTTGGGTCCTGGCTACCTGAACGAGCGCTTACGTCCGTATATGCCCGACCGCCCTTTGAGATCTGCGGGAGAGTCCCTTCTCCGGGAACCCTCCATGAAAGACATTAGGAGAGTAAGTACCCGGAGGAGGGCTTTCTCTGCGGTGGCGCCCAACCTATGGAATTCACTCCCCAAAGAGGTCCGCCTGGCACCGTCGTTACTGGTTTTTCGGCGCCAGGTAAAGACCTTTTTATTTAAACATCATTTCAATTGTTAAAACATATGATCTGGCCTGGGCAACTTCTTCTTCCTTCTCTTTCTCCTCCTATATTTTTATTTTATACTGATAATTTTAATTTTGTATTTGTAAATCAATGTATTTTTTGTATTGTTATATTTAATGGTAATTTTATTATGTACTATTGTATTTCAATGTATTTTATCATGTTGTAAGCCGCCCCGAGGTTTCGGCAAGGGGCGGCATAGAAATGTTATAATAATAATAATAATAATAATAATAATAATAATAATAATAATTCCCCCGCTCCAACTGTACATCTTGGTCATTTCCAGAGACTGCTTGCCTACCTGGCATGTCTGGCCTTGAGATAAGCATCTCCACTTCTCTCATCTCAGTGTCTAGGAATAACCCACATTCCCAGCCCCACTCCTGTACCTCTGATTATGACTCTGATTTTTCTGGAGACCAGCCAACAGCCCTTGAAAATGTATGCCCAAAGTAGTCACCTTTTTCAATCTCCCTTGGTGGCACAGAAAAGAAATGCATTGGCTGCTGTCCAGCCTTAGGAAAGCAAACTCAAAAAAGGCATTTCAGGGCTTCCTGGAGAGAGGAGAAGCCTGGAGCAGCCAGGATATAAGGTAACCTGTTGGTACTCCATCCTCCTTCCTTCCCACTGAAGTGGCATAGCTAGAAAGTAGGTATCTAATGAAACTGCAAAGCAGGAGAAGCAGGAGGGTGGAGATTACCTCTGCCACTTCTCCCACTCTCCATGGATGCCCCTAAGCCCCTGAGTGTGGGGGCTTTCAGGCTTCTCCCTAGGACTGTGCCCTTAAAGACTCTAGGAGTCTCTCTTGAAGGCTTGGGGCTCTCCTTTCTTTTGCAGATCCTGCTACATCCCATGGAGTAGATCCTGGACATTTCTGAAGACTCAGGTTCCTCCAACCATGGTGGGTCAAGAGCCTCAGCAGCTTCTGGGAGCTGTGGATCTTTCTCTGAGGAGGATTACTCAGGGGCATGATTTTCAACCACGATGGGCAGACTGATGGCTACCCCACCCTCTCCCATGCAAGTGGGCTTAACCCAGAAATGGCACCACTATCATGGGCCAGTGAGATGAGTTGCCACAACACCTCACAAGGAGAAGGTTCACAGATGCCCCATACCCTTCTTCTTCAAGAGTGGGTTGAAGGACCATGCTGTATCTGCTCTGCTTCCCAAGCCAATGTGGCACCGCTGCGTATCCTTACCTGAGTAAAGAAAAGACAGGTTGGTGCCTACAGAAGAAGTTAGCACCTACCCCATGGAAGTTGCCTGAAGTGTCCCAAGCAGTTCTGGATGGGCCTACTGAAGGCACTCTCCCTCTCCACCTCTTATCTGGAGTTGAGGCTGAGCTAGACTGTTTTAAGGTGGTGTAACTAGAGGATTTACATGGGCAGCTTTCAAAATGTTGGGATGAAAGGGCATAGAGAGAAGGGGACAAGGCCATGATGAGCTTCAACGGTAAAGACAAGGTCACTGTGCTTGATCTAAAGGCATTGTAGACCACAGTTCCTTTTTGCGTTAAAAATAAGAACCAGATTACATAGACCCAAGAATCCACTGCCTGGTAAGGAAAGGCAAATTACTGAATTCATAGTACTGCATGCAACTTACAGCTTCAGAAACCCATTTTGAAGCACATACAAAGCAGCTTCCTTCAACCATGGACTGAAGCACTGATGGGCTAAATCAAGCAGGACTGGTATATAATATGAAAAGCAACAAATGGACCAGGGATTGGTCCTTGTGGGAGCCCACAGTTATGATTCACTCCTGGAGATGAAGAGCCATCAGTGTAAACAAACTGTTTATGGTCTGTTAAAGGGAAGCTGAACCAATGGAGCGAAGCAGAAGTAATTCCAGTCTAGCTCTCAGTCTTGCAGAGAAACACTTGTAGGTCTGATTCTGTAACACTCGTCAATGATTCATTTCAGAAAAGCCTTGCATGATTGCTTGGTGGTGCAGTTCTTCTGACCCAGCAGTAGCTCTGGCATTCTGCTCAGAGAAAAAGGGCCGAAAGAGACATGGCATTTTCCATCCATGCAGTGAATGCATATATGCACAGAAGCATTCATGTCAATTAGATAATACAGGGCCAACATCTCAATAAGAAGAAAGTTAGAGCAAGAACTAGAAATGAGGTTATTGAGATAGTCTAGAAACTCCTTAGATCGTCCTGAGCACAGTTTGCACATCTGATTCAGTCATAAGTTGACCAATGTTATTTTCTGGTTTACATATCCTGTAAACCACCCTGAACAATTGTGGGTTTTTTTGTTGTTTGTGTTTATTGTTGTTTTAAATGAAAGGGTGGGATATAAATATATGAGACAATGGTGCCATAAGGGCAGGACTTTGAAGCAGAAATACAGGGCCCCAATCTGTAAAATAAGCAAGAGATCCCCAAATGCCATGCAGCTCACCACATTATGAAAACCTGTGTGTTACCATCTATTGTTATTATTATCTACCGCTTACCTTAAAACTTAGGTTCAAAATTACTTAGCAGTAGCACTGATCTCAAATAAATAAAATTGATACAGTGCTGCTTTATACTAAGCTAGAATTCAGCTAGATAGAGCAATTTTTCATTGTTCAGTCTAGCTTAACCTGCTTCAATCTGGATTTCTCCAAGTACTGTTGCCTTAAACTCCCATCATCCATCAGCTCTGGTCATGCTGGCCTAGGAAGATGGGAGCTGGAGGAAG
Organism: Varanus komodoensis; assembly: GCF_004798865.1. Taxonomy (NCBI): domain Eukaryota; kingdom Metazoa; phylum Chordata; class Lepidosauria; order Squamata; family Varanidae; genus Varanus; species Varanus komodoensis. The sequence continues at coordinate 6,688,919 of NW_025335762.1, forward strand.
ACAGACTGGGAAAGGCTGATCTAGCCAGGATTGCCTACTTTAACTAAGAGCAATGCTATCACCAATATTCCCAACCCTATCACCTACAATATTTTTCACAGAAGATACCAGGGGCAGAAACTGAGACATTCTACAAGAAAGGATTTATTCAGTCACTCAACACCTCAACACCTGGGACACTTCTGCTGGCTTTTCCCAATGGAAAAAATGAAAATATCTTCCTCTCCCTTACCTCCGGAAACTATATTTCCAGGATCTAGCATCATACAAATAACTATAGACATGACATCAGATGAATCCAATAGAACAAAATATTAAAGAGAGACATAAGATTTACATCCTGTCCTTCCTTACAAAGATCCCAGGGCAGTTGACAACCTACCTAAAATACCGCACAAACAACATTAAAATCACCACTCTAAAATCACAAACCCATAACCAAATACCAGGAACCCACTGAGACTGACAATCAAGCAATTAAAAATAATCCAATATGTGCACAAATAAATCGGTTTTTAATTGGTAGCTAGACAACAATAACATGGGAAAACATTTTGGCAAACTGCTGTTTAGGACTCTGATGTTGCTGAGCTTCCTGCCCAAGACCTCAGCTTGCCAAACATATTGCCACTGTTTTTCTAAAGTCTGCTAACCATGTGACTCTGGATCATCTAGATTCTCTCCACATCACTGTCAGGAAGTCATGTGATGCAAGTATGGCACTTGGATCCAATAATGTGCTTAGTGGCGTTTAAACTTTGTCGATGTTACTCAGAGCACCAGCAGTTAGAGGGGTGTATATCTAACAGCCTTTGCATGAGAGCTAAAACATCTAATTGGTCCATGGCCAAGCTTGCATACTGTGTGGATGCCTCATGCAGTTTTTAGCACCAGTTTCTTGGGCCAGTTTGCTGGACAGCCACTCTTATATAGTCTTCTGTTAACACAACAAGCCTTGACCTGGAATTTCTTTGCACATCTAGGAGTGAAGATTTAATTCCAACCACGGAGCAACAGCAGAGAGTGAGAGATGCTCACCATCTACCTGCTTAAATCACCCAGAGACTTTTCACAGGATGCCTTTATTACCCTAACCTTGGCCTCACTTTATTTTTCAACCTAGTCACCTCCTAGCATTCTCCTTTTAACAGGTTAATAATCACCAATAACATGATCAGCAATAAAGAAGCAAAGGGAATTACTATTTAGTTCAGGCATCAGAAAGGGAATTTACAGAAAGCTATAACCCAAAGTTGCAGGTGAAATAAAGGCATCAAACCAAATTTCCCACTGCTTACATAAGTGAAAGTTTAATGGTTGCATTCACCCATGAGGTCTAATTACACAAGACTCTGCAGAGAGATATTTCAAGAAAACTAACCCCTCCTTTTCTCTTCCTAAATTCTGGGCATATAAAATAAGAATGATGCAGCAGGAAAAGCTCTAAGACAGAAGCCCGTGCTCATTTTCCTGGGATTAAGTCCCATTGTAGACATGTATGCGATTGCACTGTAGAGCTGAAATACTAGCCACACTTACCTAGGAGTAAGTTCCATTAAACTCTATAGGACTTCTTTCTGAGTAGTCCAATACAATTTATATCATTGCAATATAATAAAAATGTAAAAGTGTGTGTGTGTGCATCGACCTATCAAGATCTAGTCATAACTAAATGTCAATAAAATTGGAAAATAAGACATGTATTGTTGGAAATCTTGTTGCAGGAATACATTTTCCACTTAATTTGGGCAACGGTCCAATGATTTTTTATGTTTATTGGAAACAGCTGGAGTTGTTGGAGGACGGACTCCTGAACTGGGGGTGTGGGGGTGGTTCTGAGGATGCAAATTTCCTACCCAAAACACCTAAAGTTGCCCAGCCATCTATGTACAGGACCCTTGTACAATTAAAATTGTTTTCTAATTAAAGAAAAAGAAACCTCTGCCCAGGTTCTTGTATAGGATATCTGCCCCTTGTGTTTGGGCCCATGGGATAGGTGGGGATTTGCTGAGGTTATTACTCACTCCACTGCCCAATAAATGTCTCAGGTCTGATAATGGGACATCCCCCAGACTATCAGTTTTAGAGGTGTTAATATTCATGCTGAGGGCACCTTGCCCAGGCCTCTCAGGATCTAATGGTGATAAGGTGAAACTAAATCTCTATCAGCTTATGTGAAAGGCAAGTGAAGTTTATTCAGAAGAGACTGTGCATATAGGGGAGCAAAAGACCAGCCAAGCAAACGGCCGAGTGCAAGGCAAATATCCACTTAGATACATTTTAAATTTCTTGTGCATAATACAGACATGCCAATTCAGGAAAAGCTGCATTCCATCTTCTCCATGACAGACAAAGCCATCTGGGGGAAGACCCACCCCCCCAACCCTTGATCTCAGCCCCATCTCAAGCAGTATTCCTTTGTTATATCACCCTCCCACCACACTCTGTTCCATTTATTTATGCATTTATATGTCACCCAAAAGCCCAATACCGGTTATTATGATCCTTCAAACCATCTGCTATGTAACCTATACGTTCTTGAACAATGGGAGCAGCTTGTTTTCTTAAGAGCTTGCAGGGAAACCAAGGCACTGCCCCAACTCCTCATCATCCCAACAGACATAGTTGGGTGCACTCCAGACTTGGTGTTTCAAGCTGAAGATCTCAAAGTGGGGGACTTTGAATTGGTCCTTTGTCGTGGTCAGAACACCTCTCATTAGGTTTTAGGCTCACAGCAGTTTTTCCCTCTTCAAGTGTGGGGATGTTCCACCCCCAGAGGTTTAATGGGTCTAGACTAGACTATTCTCAAACAGCACTGATGGGGAAGGGGGCAGTTTAGGCTGCTAAGTCCAGCTCTCCTATTGAAACTGATTAATCTGTGGAATTCATAAATTACCCAGTTTGCTGCCATAATTGCTTCCAAGTGTGCTCCCTCTGGAGTTGAGCTCATAAATTTTCAGAGCTAAAAGTGATTAAACCAAATAGGTTTTAATGTAGATGGTAGAAGGCACCTCCCAGACGCAATGGAGCATGGCTACATGGCTAAGCTCAGGTACATGCATGGGTGGCAAAAGTGGCACAGAAAAATGATCTTTCTGTCGTATCTTCTGTATGATGCCCAGGGCTGTCTGGGGCTCATACCGAAAGCCTTTGAGGAGAGAAAGAAAATCCCTAGATAAATTGGTTCATGGCACACCAAACATTGTCAACAGTTTTTGTCTGCTGTCTCCTTCCCCTCTACACACACGCTTATTATCACAACACACATATTACATTTGCAAAATTGTATATCAGTTATTCTACTGCTATGCCCCCAACAACTTTTTTCCATCTGAAGTTCAGAAGATTGCTTCCTGGATGAAAAGTGTTTGTATCCTTAGGAATCTTTGAGATAGTCACTCAAGTCAGTGCAACATTTTCCAAATGTGGAACTCAATCCTTTTCAATGCCTGATGGAAAACTAGCATTGAGATGTATGACGTTCACATCCATCAGGACATGGAAGACTGAATGACCTCATTTTGAGTTAAGACTAGTTACTTCTCCCAAGTGCTCGCAAACATGAAGATCTCAAGGGCAAGCACCAAGCAAAATGGCTGATTGCAGTAGCAGCAACCTGAACTGGGCTTGATGTGAGGTCAGCAAGTGAAATGCACTAAAATTCAGATTCTGACTGGGCATTTCAAATTGACTTGACCTCAGCTGACTGAACTGGAACACACGATCACATCAAGTCAGATGTAGTCAACCATGGAAGAATTCTTCAAATGGATTTCTCTTTAAACCACCCAAACCAGTCAAATTAATCAGGAAAGGTCGTGATTTCTGATATGCAACACACCGAAAGAAGCAAAATCATTCAACTGGAAGAAAAGAAAGCATCTCCAATTCACCTGAAACTAGAGATGAGTAAGCTCTCTTTAAATAACCCCAAAAATATCCATTTTTCAGTTGGAGGAACCTCTGGAAAAACAGTTCTGAGCCAGTCTGGGAGCTTGCAAAATAATCCCAACCACCCTTACAGAAATGGCTTTTCTAAGAGTCACCCTCCAAATCAAGCACCCTCTCCTAGGGATGAGTGAGGGATATGATGCAGGGAGGACTGAACATCCTATGGATGTCTGAGTTTTGTTTGCTCAGAATCTAATTCATCAGTCCTGTACTGGCTTTGGTGCAAGTCAAGCCAACTCATGGACTTCCATCTATATGATTTTTCTGATGTTGCACAAAGTGCATTAATGTGCTATTCTCTCTATTCATGAAGTTGGCCTCATAAACTAGCTAGCAGAATACCAGAGCAAAAAGCCAACACATCATAAGCTTCTCTCTCCACCACTAATTGCTTGAAAGGTAAATGAGGAGAAGGGGTGTTAAGGAACAGGCTTGCTGGGAGGTCTTTTGAGGACAACAGATATGGGGTGGGGGAAACCTCCCCCCAGCCTTGGATTTTGTTCTATCTCAGAGGAGAACTTGATGATATTGAAAGAAAGCTTCTGGTTTGAGGTGAGATTTTACAAGCACTTCAAGTATCTCATTCTTGCTTGGTACAACTTTACTTGATGCTCCTTTCCAGAATCCTGGGAGGACTCTACAGCTGCCATCCCTAAACCAAGCCTGCACTGCACAGATGACAGCACCCACAACCTGGCACCAGCTCCATTCATTGGGTTAGGGGAAACTGGGGAATCCACCAGTGAGCAAGACTCATCTACAAGGAATCCTGCCTTTCAGGCTTCCTGTTTTCTTGCAACTTTCCTGCTGCTTTTCACATTACCTTATCTTGCAGGGACTGGAATTGTGGTGGTTTCTTCCACAGTATCAACCACAGAGCAGTCTCCTTCATCCATTCTTTGATAAAGAATGTGTCACCCTGTAGCTGAAGCAGTTGGGACAATGTGCAGAAATGCAAATGAAAACACAATGATATCCAGTTAAATACAATGAAAAAACACTGATTGGCCATAAACATGGTTTAATATAGAGAAGACTAAAATAGCCAAAAGAACAAATACTACAAAGATTGCTAAAAGGAAGTATTCAAAAAGACTGAAAATAGCTCTAATATAAAACTTACATTTGGGTAATAGATTGTCCAGCAAGATGAAAGCATTGAGAGGATTTAAAAAAAAAGAACTTGGCCTTTTTGGTGTTGAAGAACCAGCTAAGGAAGTACCAGGTGGACCTTTCTGGGAAGGCCATTCCACAACTGGGGAGCTGCCACTGAAAAGGCATGGTCACAAGCAGCTATTTCCTGAATATCACCATCCATAGTCACTTGCAACAGGAGCTATACTGGGAATATCCTTGCATGGAGGCCGTGGAGATCTTCTGCTGGGATTTAACACACATGGTCAGAGAACAGAACAAGCCCTGGCTTTGCATTCACATAAACACACACAGCACTTAGAAAAGAAAGTTTATTCCTCTGAAAAATAGGGATCATACGCAAGCTTTTAACCCAATGTTGTCCAGACAGCAAATATTCCTGTTGCATCCCAATCTTACTCTATCTTTTCAAAGAGAGAAAGCACATCTACCTAACAGAGAGACTAATGGACCTGGGGGAGTCTATTACCTGTCCTGCAGCAGGAGAACTTCAGAGCTTGTACGTCCTGAGTGCACTTGCAGAGGGAAGAGGGAGAGTATCCTTTCTAAGCCCCTGATATTTATATTATTCCTCTCTGAATTTCCAATTATGCTTATGCTTATTTATATATTTAAAACTTTACTAGACCATCCCTTACTGTGGTCTCAGGACAGTTTAACAATGAAATATAAAATAAAACACAGTGTCCTAATAAAATTTCCAAACAGCTATAAAACCCCCATTAAAATAATCAAATCTTAAAACACTGGGGAAATAAAAAGGTTTTAGTCTGGTTATTACTTTGCATTTACTTGCCACTCCTTTTCCTCTTCTGAGGAGTCCAGGATGGCTTACCTATCTCCATTTTATCCTCACAGCAACCCTGTGAGGAATGTTGGGCTGAGAGTCAGTGACTGGCCCAAAGTCAACCGACAAGTTTCATGGGAACTGGAACCTAGATCTTCCAGCTCCCCAGTCTGACACTGTATCCACCATGCATCTTGCAATACTTAAACAGTCCAACGTACCCAACAGGTAGCATACTGGGGATGGGAAGATTAGCTGAACCTAGTAATATCAATGTGTATGACTGTTAGCCTTTGTGCTGTTATAGGACTTTCAGTCAGCCTGGGGCTCCTCTCTGAGACTTGTTCAAACAAGGAGAGGTTGTATTCCTACGGTGCTTGTTGGAATGGAACCCATGATTTTGAAAGCTTCAGTCCAACTTAGTACTAACTGTGAAAGGAAAAGGAGGAATAATATTTCCAAACAATTAACCTTCCTATTGGCATTGGTGGGGGACACACACCTCGGCATGCTGAAGTAGCACAGCCAGAATGCTGGCATCTGGTGTAAAGGTAATTTCTCTTAACTCACACAACCAAAGAGCAGCAGGGAGACAACTGTATGGATGCATCTGTATTTTGAAAGTGTGTCTGGTCATTCAAAGCCTCCCACAAGTGGGAATACTGGCACCTGTGCAATGAACAGGGTTGGTGTTGAATCTCCCAGGAAAAGAAATTCTGCTGGCATGCAACTTCCACAGGATTTTACAAGAAAGACTTGAGCAGCGGCAGCCGGGCAAATTCTTCCTGCATAAATGTGTGCAGATTTGTGAGCTCAGGTAGCCTTCTTCCTGTTTTATTCCTCTTGCGTTGGGAGGGAAACACACAATTTTACTATAAACTGACCATTTCTGCAGAGTTAATTCAGTGTTTGCTTAATACTGTGAAAGTCCAAATTCTTTCTTCCTCTTCAACCTCACATCTTCCTCCAGGAAACACAAAGCAGTTTAAATATTAGAGAAGCATATCTGATATGCTTCTGAATCTTGAACAATACTGAATTTCACTGATTTAGACAGATTTAAGAGATAGCCAAATTGAAGTGGAACTCATCCAGAGGAGCATAATTTGACCTGGAAAACTCCAGGAACAGGGAGAGTGGAGACTTCTATACATTTTTTTCCAAGATCACCAAATACCAAAAACACCCAGCTGAGAAACATGAGGAGGGAGAGGAATGTAGATTTGTCACTAGCTTTAATAACTGTGAATGGTTTTAACAGGGCTCTCCAATCCCAGGATTTTGCAGAAGGGGTGTTAAACAAGTGTGATGTACACAAGGACTGAGCTTGTGACCAGTGTGTGCTACTAGTTCTCTCTTATAGCAACCAGAATATTGAAGAGGCTTGTTCAAGTCTGTGCAAAAGGCAGGTTGTTTACCCGTAATTGTTATAAGACTACTAAGGCAAACAGACAAATGATGGTCAATGAAAGGCATAAAGATTTGTATTCCTAAACTGATGTTCCAACTTGGACACAGGTAAGAGCAGATTACCCCCATGTAATTCTGAGTCCAATGGAACTGTTTCATGATTTGGGGTCCAAACCAAGTGCTTCTGATCAATCCACACACTGATCAAACAAGGTCCCTAGAGGTCCTCCATCCAAGCAATTAGTGCATAATTGGAATAAACCTATAGCCCTATTCAATGAGCAGGGATGGCTATATGAGATCCACTTCCATTCCTATCCTCCACTGTACTGCAAAGAGGCTGCTCTTCTTGTCTCTTTTGCAACTTAGAACCTTGATTTTCCAGGTCTAAATCATGGAGGGAAACTGCTTAAGTAATGACTTCAGGCAGGCAACTTAAGTAAAGATTTCAGGCAGTTAGGTGAAAATTTAGTCTCAGTTTGGTTTTGATAGGAATTAAGCAAAATAAGTAAAACTCCCCATATTCAGAACAAAAAGAATGCCAGCTTTCAAAAAATGCATGTACTAGACACCTGAACAGGTAGGTTCATCCATTCAGGCCAAGGATGTTCAGTGCTTAGCTCTTTTAAGTCTGGAAATCAGATATAGGTACAGTGGGTAGCTATGATTATCTCCTCACTGGGAATAGGTATACCTATTAAACTTAGCTGTGGCAGATGGGTCAGGATTTCCTTTTTTCATTGCATTTTTAAATAATCATTTGGCAAAATCCACTAAGTTCATTATATTTGAGTGAGAAAGATGTGTAAACATGTAAATACAGTAGAAAGTGAAAATCTCAGATTTGTCCTTCCCTAATTCCTTCCCCTCCAAAATCCTCACCGAAAAATTCAGAAGAGTAACAAGGACTGCAAAGTTAGAGCATTTGACTGCATGTTTCCTCATGATTCTAATTTTATGAGAGATATTAAAAGCTGATCAGGGTGAAAGTTAATACCAATAAGCTATCCCTTAATGTGATGCTGAGAGTTGAACCAAAAGTATCATGGACAGTGCCTTTCTGCTTTTGCTTAGCTTGACCCCACAAGCTGGGACTTGTCCAAAAGTATTGACTGATGAGGGGCAAGTCTAAGAAGAATTGCATAATACTGTAAGGGGCAAAGTACACATTACAAGAAAATGCATCAGAAAGTTATGATGGGCATGTTAAAAAAAAGAAATGCCATCCCTAAATACCATCCAAGAAATCCTCCACAGTTGATTTTGCTTTGAGTAACTAAACATTGCACTTTCACTTTCCTTATTTTGCTTTGCTTTTCTTTGCTTTGCCTAAATAAAATTATGGAAGGTTCCATTCTCAATTAAATATTATGCAAAGGCACTTTAGTGCCCAATAGAAGCAAATGTGTAATTATATAGGCAACCAATCTGCCAATGTTGAGTTGCTGCATGATACACAGTTCTATAGTATCTGTAATTAATTCTCTCACCATGGAAAAAAGTCATCCTATAAATGCTTAGTGAAGAAAAATATCTTACTTTGTAATATGAAATTGTAAAGCTATGGACACAGTAGTCATCTTCCGTAGCCAACTGTAGTCTATAGATTTCCTTATCTGTCTGCCCATGCATGATCTAGATGTGTTGAATATTTATACTAGCATCACAGAGACTCAAAAGAGAAACAGGAGGAACAGAATTTAATAGGAAGTTGCAAGTAAACAGAAGAGCTGGAGAAAATTGGTGTGCAGGCACTCTTTGTAGGTCTCCTTTCTCTTGGGGCATTAGCAGACACCCATGCCTTCCCTTCTCCCATCCCACTATCCAAACAAAATGCTAAGTAACTGTGAGCCAATCTGTCCATTTCAGTTTCCCTTGGTTTTACATTTCTTTTTCTGTCTTAAATTTGGTTCATCTTAATTTTTGAGATTTCTAGTCATGAGTATAATTCATCATCTTCAAGATTTAAACAAAAGAAAAATTGCATGAAAATTCATGAGTATTTTTGCTAAAATCGCTTATGATGTGTGCATTTCACCTAATAGACATATTTACAAGCAATGTTCCTAACACGATGTCTTTGAAGGTCACCTTCCCTAATATAATATTGTGATTGGAGAGATCCATTCCAACATTTGGAGAAGTGCAAATTTTGAAGGATACTCAAATGGGAATTTCAAAGTATGAACTTTGATAAATTTGCAGACTTCTGTGTGCAACACTGGATCCAAGGTGGACCGACCCTACTCAGAGGCAGAGTGAGGCCATCACTTCAGGCGTCAGATGTCGGGAGGCATCAAAAGAGAGGGGAGCGTGCTCTGCTCTCCTTGAACAAGTCTGCTGCCTTCAGGTGCAATGAAAGAGTTGACCCATCCACAGCACTGAAGAAATATTCAAATGCCAGTTTTGTACATGGAAGAGGAGCCAGAGACATCTTGTTCTTTGCCTCAGGCAGCAAAATATCTCAAGCAAGCTCTGGCTCCAAGTCAGAAGCAGCAAACTTCAAGTGATATGAAAACTTCTGTGGCCCATTAAAGAAACATTGGTGTATTTATATTTAATGTTCGCAGATGTACGATGGAGTCTCAACAAGACCCCATGGCCACAAGGTCAATCTCATCAGGATGTGGCACTCCCATGCCATTCTATGTCCGTTAGCATTCTCTCCAAAAGTAAGCAGCATCTTTCTTCTTCAACATAGTGTTAAAAAGGAGTGATCCGCAAAAAAGAGGAAAACTATTCTTTCTGGTGCTCCACCTGAATGTGTGGCTGAAAGAGGGCACTCTTGTTGCAGCGCATCCGTCCAGATAGCCTGGTTTTTAAGCACTCTCCCTGGGTGACAAAGCCAGCACTGATCCAAGCCAAATCTCTCCCTGGCTTCTGCACAGACCAGAGCATTTAGAAATGTGCAGAGTGGAGCTAATTAATGGTCAGATCAGCTTATTTTTAATTGTTTGGGGCTGGGTCTCTGGGACGGGGACATTGGTGGCTGAATATCATTAGTTCCCCTAATGCCCTCTGGCAGATCACAGACCAGTTTTAATAGTCTCCTAATTGCTCCTATGCTCTTTGCATCCCATTCTGGAAAATAGCCTTGGACTTTAGTGCTGGCTGACAGCTATACTGGAACATATTGTGAAATCTTAGGCACAGAACTCAGTCATGGACAGATGGCTGAGATTCTTCCTTTATTTGCTGTGCAAATGAACCAGATTCCAAATGAAGCAGATTTTCTTGTTGCAAGTTATCTGGCTTGCTTCATCCTTCTCTCCACACCACCAAACTCATGTGTACACAGCAAGGGCTCTGGTAGAAGCATGGAGGTGTTAGTTTATTGTTTTGTGTCTCTATTTTCCAACAGCCACATCTCTCTGGGTAGTTTACAGCAGAAGAGGTGGAACACCCTGCATCCAGTCAGAAAAACCACCCACCCAGTCTTGTCTGGATTGTTGCTGCCAGGCATGGTTTAGCACATCCACAGCTACCCCTCCTGGATATGAAAAGGAGAATTTGAGATTTGTGCCATCAACATGCAGATGTTAATGCACTCCAAAACTCCAGATGTCCCCACTCATAACAGTTTCACATAGCTGTTAAATAACATGGGGGGACAAGAATGGCCCATGGGTAACTGCATACTGGAAAGTTCAAGGAGCCAAAAAGCATCACACCATCTGCAGCCAACAATCCAGGGAGTGGCAGACCCTCTGCAATGCAGTACTCCCCACTCCCAAGTCATCCAGTTGCCCCGGAAAGTTGATGGCACTGAAAGCCATCGAGAGATCCAGGAGTATCAACCCAGTCACACTCCCCCATCTTTCTCCTTGTGAATTATACAATTTGACAGAAGCTGTTTCCATGCCAAGCCTGGCCTGAATCCCAACAAAAATGGCTCTAGATAATCAGTCTTATTCAGGAGTACATGGAGCTGGTTGGTCACCACCCACTCACAGACCTTCGCCAGGAAAGGGATGTTCCCTACTGAACTAAATGTACCAAAATTTTTCCCAGGCTATAAATGATTTCTTCAACAGTAGCCCCATCACTGCTTGCTTCAGTCAGCATGAAACCACTCCCTCTCATGCAAGTGCCTCCATGCCCACCCACCCCCAGTTGTTCTTTCAATTTATAAGCCAAGAGGGAGCAAGGGCCCAGGATGGATGAACCTGTCTGAGCACCTTGTCAACATTCTCAAGCTGGATCCAGGCAAACTGAACCAGGCTGAGCTCTGGCTATCCCATCAAGTTCAAATACTATAACATTGGAGTCTAAGGCCTGACAGGTGCAAGAGACTGTATCCTGGAAGTGACTAGCAAATAAAAGGCAGAAAGCTGAAAGAAACAGATCCAGAGTATGCCCTGCTGCATGTATTGGGCTGATGACAGGCTGGGCCAGTCCTGCGATTGTCACAGGCCCATGGAATCTTGAACTGTTGCACCTGGGATGCCTTTAGTGTGGATGCTAACATTGCCCAGGACCAGCAGCCTGGGGGATATCAACATTGCTACAGAGAGTGCCTTTGTCAGCTCAGGTAGGCAAGCCGCAGGGTCACAGTATGTCCACAGGAGCCCCACTCTGCCCTGCTGGCCCAACACATGATGTAACACTGTAGACTAGAAATCAGACAGACTAGCCTGGAGGGAAAGATAGAATTCTGACAGTCTGTGACAATCCTGCCAATCTAATGTTATGCCGAGTTCCCTGGTGGGCACGGCTGGGAGAGGCCAACTCCCCACTGGTTGGCCGGATCATCCGCTATTAAATAAAGGAGGCCTTATTGTGCATCAACCTGGCAGCAGCATCTGGAGATCCAAGGCAGGGTGGAATCCTGACCTCCAGTTGTAAGAATGGTGCAGCCATTAACTTTCTGTGCTGCGTTCCCCTTACCTGGCTAGTCCTCCATTTCCCTCCACCTGCCTCTGAATTAGTTGCCTCCGTCATATTCCCACCACCACCACTTATTCTATAAGAGCATGATGCTGTTAGATTTTAAACAAATCTAATAAATAATAAAATCTAATATATAAAGTCCTTCATGGCTTGGGCCCTCCATACTTGATGGAATATCTCTCTCAGCTGCTACCTGGCTGGGCACAACAATCACGATCTGGGACCTGCCTGCAGGTGCCATATGCAAAAGAGGCTCAATTGGAGGGCCTTCTCAGTGGCAGCACCCCGGTTATGGAACAAGCTCCCTGCTGAAGCCTGCTTGGTGCCAGCTCAGCTTTCCTTCTTCAGCAGGTTAAGACTGTCCTCTGTTTAATCAGCTCTAATTAATACATGGGGGTGGCATGTCAGCTGTTGAACAGGCCTTGTTCTTTTAATCTGTGCTCACTCATATTTATTTGTATTTATTTATTTTTCGATTTATCTCCTGCCTTTTTCCTACAAAAGGCTCAAGGCAGCTAACATCTCCTCCTCCATCTTATCCCCACAACAACAACCCTGTGAAGTAGGTTGGGCTGAGAGTCTGTGACTGGCCCAAAGTCACCCAGTTGGCTCCATGGCTGAGCAGGGACTAGAACCCAGATCGTCTGAGTCCCGGTCCCATGCTCTTAACCACTACACCACACTGGCTCTGATATGGTTGTTATATTCAACTTCAGGTTTGACTGTTAATTTTGCAGTGCATTTTAATGATATTTTTAATTGCTATCTGCATTTTATATTTATTTACAAATTTTGTTTCTTTACTGCCCATAGACGAAGCTCTCCAGGCAATCTATAGCAGCCCATAAAATACAATTTGAATACGCAGCCTACCATTTGGATCTGGTTCTTAGTTGAGTAAGTAAGCAAAGTGCATTCAGGATGTGCTTCAGGAGTTCGCCCATATAGACCTATTTATTCGTTTGTATTCAGGCCATATACCCAAATGTTGTTGTTGTAGTTGTTTTTCCGCTGGTGGGTCTGGTTTCAAAAATCTCAGGGAATTTATCTGATGCAAGTGCTCCTGCTTTATTTATAGGATCATTCCAGTTCTTATTTCTACACCCAGCTCATCCATCCTAGTCTTCGTCATCCAGAAAGACAATGTCATTGTTCACAGAAGGCCACAAAATTTGTCCCCATTAACAAATAGCTGTGCTGTAAGACAGAGGTTCATGTATAAAACAGTAAAATGTGAGTCCAAGTGCCTAGCATGGAGCAGGTATATCATGACAGAATGTTAAAATTCATTATTCAGCATGCCACAGAAGATGGTGACATACTGAAGTGACAATTTATACTGTATTTACCTTGTGCTGGGGAAGCTGCTATTAATACAGTCTTGTCAGATTAAGAAATATGGCTCACCAGGAAATGAGCCACTGAGATGAAATTGCTGAAGCATTCAACCCTCTGTCACCATGGTCCCTGTTAGCCATCAGGAGCAGCTGCCCAAAGTCCCTGATTAATTCCTTTGTTTGTGTTTTATTCATTTGATGTTATACGCTGCTATCGCATCCTGATGATTTGTTGCTAATATGTTCTAATTGTAGCATAGAATCTGGATGCTCATATATTTTGTATGCTGTAATTTCTGGGTTCAACTTGTTTCTGGTTTTTAAGCCATCAGCTTCTGGGGAACAGTGGGAATTTAAAGTCACTTTGGTTGTGATGAACATGTGCAGATATTCAGGACAAGAAATTTGAAACTAAGAAAAAAAAGAATAAGAAAATGAAAATGGTATCCTGTAAGGAGCCGAGTTTCCTCCTTTGCACATTCAAAAGCCATGGATCATTTTCCTTGCAAAGCATACTTTATTGCCCAAAAAAACACAAAATGCCCAAAATGAATTTCTGAGCATGCACAGAGTGGTTTGTTGAAGCCAATCCAGTATTTACCTCTAGGAACTCTCCTTATGAATGTATCTGGGCCCCATCCCTTCTGCAGGGGCCTTCTGAAAGCAAGCACAGCTCCTCTTCATGCGCCAATCCTCTAATCGGTCTGTTGCTGACCCTGTCATGGAGTCAAGAGCCAGAGCTGCTCTCTCTGTGTCTGAGAAATTTCCCTGCTCTGAGTCCCTTCCACCGACTGTACATCTTGGTTATTCCCAGAGATGGCCTGCCCACCTGGGGAGTCTGGCCTTGAGATGAGAGTCTTCCCTTGCCTCATCTCAGCATCTTGGGATGGCCCACATTCCTTCTGATTCTGATTCCTCGGAAGCCCAGTTAGCACCGCTTGTGCACCCAAAGCAGCCATCTTTCTCACTCCCAACATATACTTACCATCACTTGCTCCTGAGTAGCTTTGAGAAGGAAGAACATGGTGGGGAGAGGGGAGCAAAGAGGTGTTGAGGGATTGGAGAGCATACCTACTATGCAAAGTTTCAGGGAAGTATTAGCCCTTGGAGCCCCACCTTCCACCTCCTTTTGGTCTCCTGCTCTGCTTCTAAGCAGTGTAGGTTTTTCTGGAGAAGGAATTTTGGTTCCTAGTTTGGATGGGCCATGGGCATTGACTGGATTTTGCCTACTGTCCACTTGGAGCTTCATATTTGGTCAATTTTGATAGGTACTCAGGCAAGTTTGATCACATATTTACACAGAGGTGCAGGAATATTTAATGGGATTAAGGCTGCTGAGCATCTAGTGGAAATTGAAGGTGATTGGTGATCCCTAAGGATTTCCTTTCATCATCATCCTCTCCATACTATTAAATTTGGAGGTGGCAGAGAGGTAAGAATTTCAGTTTGGTTTTTGTATGAAATTGCCAAAATTTGTAAGAGTCTTCGCATTTGGCAGACAAACAACTTACGATTTCTTAAAAATTAAGCATAGAAGTAAAAAGAAGCTGTCGGGTTTATCTATCCCTATTGGACAAGATCTGAATAAAGAAAAGATGGAATTCAATCAATTAATCAATCATTCGAGATGGTTTCAAACCAGGACTGGCACTCAAATAAATTTTAGTTAGTTTGCAGTGTCAACTTATTCTACGTTTTCAGTAAAGAAGTAATGTCTAACTGATTTTAATGGGTCTTACTTCCAGGAAAATGGAACCTATCAATCAATTAATCAGCCCACCTGGTCTAACAGAAAAATTAATTCCAAAACACAAAAGCACACACTGCGTATAGGCATAGTGTTTACCTTGCAGCCAGTAACAGTACAAAAGAGGGGCAGTTTCTTTTTAAAGTAATGCTGTTTTTCAGTTTGCATTTGCACTTTCTATAACTACCATTATTATTCTGCTGACCAATTAGCTGGGTACAGAGGATCACAGGATGTTCTGGATTCCCAGATCCAAGACTGGAAAGAAGCTGGGGATTTGCTGTCAGATAAGCTATAAAACCAACTCAAAGAAGGAGTAAGATGTACATTTCAGGGGGTGGGGAAGGGAGGCAATCTCTTACGCACCTGAAGAACTGCAGCAGAAATTGGCTTTCTGGCTGATTTGCAATCAGCTCCACATCCGTTCCACCCTGGATTGGATGCTTGCAAACCTCCAGGTTCAGAGGTTCCCATTGCATTGCGCACTAAATGGCTTAACAGTACTATACGATGTAAAGGTATGACCCATTGAGTCCAAAGGGATTTACTTCCTCTTAACGGGATCCGGGATTGTACTAAATGGGAAGTGCATAAAAAGCAGGCAAGGCACAAATAGATGAGATGGGTGAGGAATAAAGCAAATCCACAGAAATTCCTTCTCTCTGACCATTATTCCTGCATGTGGCAAAATGCCCTCGTCTGCTACTTTGGACTGGCTTACTACTGAATCCACCTTTTGGCTGACTCATTCGCTCACACACAGAGTGTGGGGTGGAGGAAAGAATGAGACAATACCATTTGTAATTTGTTGCAAATTCTGACATAGGAGACCTTGGGAGCTTATTGTTCTCAGCCAGGACTAATTAGGCATCACAGGAGCTCACAAGGGAAATTATATTTTCTGCCATTTAGTGTGACATTGATGCTCCACTGACAGTACCAGCAAAACTTCCATTGACTTTGGAATGGAACCAAGTTTTTGTCCAGCGACACAGCCATTTACTGTTGTGCACAGGAATCTGGAGTGGATACCTACAGAGATAAGCTAAGGTATGACCACACACTCAAAATGTGTCTTAAGACCATTCCCAGAGGAAGAACACAAACCATTCATAAACATCCATAAATAAAGTTCCTTAAAATAATATAAATTAACAGTATAAATTAAGTCAAGTCGCCCTGGCCAAAGAATAAAATGAATAAATACTATTAACAATTAAAATGACATGTGAATAAAAAGGGTTGCCTTGTTCACCATGGAGTGTCAATAAAATCTGCACTGCAAAGGACTTTCTGGTGTTCTGGAGCCTAGAGCAGGAAAGGAAGCTTAGGTATCCCATTTATTTGTATGTTTATTTGTTTAATTTTTAGACTGCTCAGTAGCCGAGGCTATGCCACACTAAAATTTCAGCAAGATGCCATTCTTAAGCTTACTCATATGGTAAAGCCTCCTCTGTGGAACAGTTTTATTTACCAAAAGTGAATCAAGGATCATGGAATTCAGAAACATAGACATACAAATTCAGTGACCCTCCTCAACGTAGGACACAATAATGCAGAGTCTCTGTGACATCATGGCAGATTAGCCCAACGGTATTATGCGAGGCCAAGGCAGCTGAGGTTGGGGGTGTGGCGGATGAGAGTCAACACGACTGTTGAGTCCATCATGCCAGACTTCTCTTCCCTTTTCTTGCTCTCATGTAGCTAACAAATCTTATTTTCTCTTTTCCTTGTTTTTTCAAGGAGCAACCTAATCAAAACACCGACAGAAGGATGGGATGAGTCAAGAGCCAGGTCTAAACCTGAAAGTAGGTTGGTAGACAGGTAGGTGTTCCATCCATAGCCATTGTTATAAAATGCTAAGGATGCCTGAAGGACCATGGCACTAGAAACATGTTTTATTATGGCACTGAATGATCTCCACTATGTGTGAATCATGCAACCAATCACAGACAGTAAATGCCCCCCATTTCTCCTCCTCCTTTTCTTTTTCATGCAATCAAATGATTCTCACACAACATTAAGAATATGCTGGATGTCATAAAAAATAATTCGCCATTTACAAAGCTTCTCATTTAGTTAAATCCGTTGCATTTCATCGACATCTGCACTTGGTGCATGCCTGTTACATCCCCTCCCACTGCCCTGAAAAGACGGCTTGAACTGTGCTCAACTTGTGATTTAGAGCTGTTCTACGACAGGAGCTGCCTGCAAGCAATTTTATCGCCATAGTGCCATCTGCTGGCGATATGCAGAACTGTATACATTAATTCTTTGGCTCCCCTTTAGTGGTAAGATGCCTTTCTTTTCAATGCAATGCCTGGGTGGATTAAGCTTAGAAACAAAATCAGATCAGATGTCCCACATAATCTGACCCCAATACAACCAATACAAAAAAGAAGGCCTAACCGAAATCCCTATAAAGCAGCAGAAGAGAAGGCAGAGAAAGGAAGCAGCGGCGGATGGGGGAAAATGAAAACTACATTGATGAGTGAATGAGATGAGACCAGATTTATCCCCATATCAAATTCTAGCTCTAGATTTATAAATCAAACAAATACAGTTACAATTTAACTTGATAGTCTTCAAATTAGGAAACTAGGAGCTTCAAGAAGAGCTGTAATTGTCAATATTTTTTCTTACCAGCCCTGTACCTTTTTCCCCACAGTAGCCAATTAGATGACTATGGGAAACCAAACACAGGTCAAGATCATAGACCTAATCTCTTGTACCTGGTTCCCTAGCAATTGGATTCATCAGTAATCTATCAGTTGATAGCAGTATTATTATTAATAATAACAACAAATCAGCTATGTCACTTCCTGCTTCAAAAATCAGACTTGCAGTGGGAAGTGACTTATCCACACAATACAGAAATCCATGATAAATAGAACAGGTAGAAGAAAAGAAATCCATATAGAGATTAACCAGCATGATGAGACAATCAAAATAAATACTGCAAAAATATAAACTATCACTATAGAAATTGTGATAACTGCATGCTACATGGAGTTTAACTGCATGCTACATGGAGACTTTTTTTATCTAATTTTGTTGGATGACCCCTGGGTCCAATATTTCCTCTGTCCACATGCAAAATCTTACAGCTCTAACATAGTCCTCATAGCTCACTATTTTTCATAAAATGAAATAGTCTCAAATCTACAAAGATCTTTTTAATAAACTTTTCTCATTGGGGAGTTGATCCATGAGCCTGACTGTTTTGGTTGCAAAGTAAATAAAAGAGTGGTCAAGGGAAAATGCACCAGCAATGGAGTAACACCAGGATCTACTGCCCAAATTAATAAGAGCACATTTTGTATACTCTAAAGGTGTCAGTGTACCCTACACACTGTCATATTTTTTTACCTGTTGACACAAAGATGCAGGATATTGGTAGCCATGAGGTCCACCAAGCCATGGGATTTTGCAGAGCTCTGATAAGGCCCACCATCGACACCTGCCTTACTCTCCCCCCTTACTTCCCCCATACACACTCAGGCCAGTTTCAAAGTGACCTGCGCACCTGCATCTACCTTTTTGAATCTCCCACCATGCCTTGGTACAATGCCACATTGGTTGGTCCTGGGCTGGTCCAAGATGTTTTGCTGCATGGGGCACTGGACAAGACGGCACGCCCTGCCACTAGAATCCAACTGCACCTAACCCCTTCTTCTGCACCTCTGAGGGGACTGCGCCAGCCACCCAACCTGGAAACAGCAAGCTAGCAAGGAGGTCTTGGGGGGCAGTGGTGGGGAGCTGCCTCTCGGCCACCAGCAATGGCTGCCCGAGGCAGATGCCTCGCTCTTAATAAAGGGACTGGCCCAGATGGTGGGCAAAGAACAGAGAGGCTAGTGCCCTCCTGCAAGCCCCAGCACGGCCCACTGCTATATGCTCAGACCCACCAAAGAGCACTTTGCCCAGGTCGCATCAAGCTGGAGTTAGTCATGCTCACCTGAGCGCACATTTTTCTCCTGCAATCACATAGACCAGCAATTTACTTTCTTTGTACATCATGGACTTGATCTCAGGAGACAAATTAGGTGTCAAGCGTCATATTGTAAGTGGAGCAGCAAGCACACTGGGTGAATATACACTTTTAGGACACAAACCTGAAAATGTCATTTCCCCAGCTGTTGTTTATCCTCATTTCTTTGACTGAGATAAAAGATTTCTTGTGAGCTGACACCATTTCATCTTGAGGTTTTTTCTGATGAAACATTTGCTCACTTAAAGGGCACTTATCAATAAAGGTGGCAGGGGGTAGAAATACAGCTGGGATTAACCATGCAGTTCTGGGAATGGCTGATTTGTTGTTGCTCTTGCCAGAAAGAAAAGAAAAGAAAAGAAAAGAAAAGAAAAGAAAAGAAAAGAAAAGGTGTGGGGGGAGACAAGACTTGGCAGTTTGTTTTTTGTAGGGATGGAAGTCTCTGTCTAATTCCATTCTGCGACACTTTCAAATTTGTCTAGCCTGGAGAAAAGAAGTTTAAGGAGAACCTTCAAATATATCTGAGTGGCTGTCCCAAGAGATCTTGCAGACCTGTTCTTTTGTTACCCCACAGGCGGGATGAAAACCAGTGGTGGGAAATTTCAGCCAGTATTAAGAGAAGCGGCTTAACACTAACGGCTATTTCATCATAGAATAGATTGCATCTGGGACACAACGGCAGAAGGAGCACCATGGGCTAGATAGCTGCACTGGGGTAAACATGCATCGACTCTTTATCAGGATTCTTGAAGCCAAGGAAGTCAGGGTCAAGGCTGGGGGGTTTTGATGCCAAGCTGCCTCTTGTCTGAACGCTCGTTTGTATCCCAGCTGAAATTAGAATACGCCAATGAAGTCTTATAGCTTTGCTTATAAGTGCAGAGTTCAGCCTTAACAAGAAATTTCTCAGTTTTGAGCGCACGTTCAAAGCCTTCCTTTGGCAGCTGTACTACTGCTTGTGTCCAGACTTGGTCTCTGTCAGTGGGGGTGCAGAGGTGTTGAAAGACTTTCTGCATGCTCCAGGGGCTGTAAAATGTACATTATTGTTGTCAGAGAAGGGAAAAGGCAGCATTCTTTGGGAAGTTACTTCCCTCACAAACACCTCATTCAAAGGACTGGGGAAAGCAACAAAATGAGCAATTAAATGTCTGGCCCAGAGAAAAATGTAGATTAGTGGTTCTAGCTTGCTGTATTGTCGGAGGAAAAAGCAGTAACCTTTCCTTTTGCTGCAGATTACCAGAGAATTCCTAAACTCCAGGAGCAAAAAGATGTAGAGATCTAATTAACCACAAGGCCAGAAGAGCAATTTTCCTCCGCTTCAGCTGAGGGTTTTCTTAACCTTATCCACAAACTAGGACAATTCATGAAGCTTAAAAAGAAAGGAGTTTCAAAGATAGCTTGGTAGTTCATATACTGCTACTTCCAAGACAGACAAAGTCAAAAAGGACAGCAAATGTACACAGAGAGACAGAAAGACAGACAGCACATGTATCAACCTTTTTTTTTTTTTTTTTTTGGACCCTGATTGTGATTACCCCAAAAGTGCTTTTCACATATAAATTGTAATTAAATCCCAAATGTTCATTTACAATAAGAAAGCAATCCCAAACTAAGGTTTGTTAAAAGTTGATGTCATCGAAACGTATTAAAACAACCAAACAAACGGCTTGTTCTATGGCAGATGTTTGCAGCCACCCTCTCTTCTGGGTCATCGTCCCTCTTGGCTGGCAAAAACAGAGAACGGTTGTATGGGCCAGTGAGGTGACTGCAAGGGAGAGATATCCAGCCATCTGAAAGGGTCAGTGGTGAGACTCCACTCCCAAAGGGGTCACTGCCCCCTGCCACCAGACTTGGAAGATCATAGCAAATGCAGGCCCAGGGCAAGGCCTTCTTTCCTGGGCAAGGTTCTTGAGCAGGTGGAGACAAAACAGCTTTCAGCACCATCAGATGAGCCTGAGTACTTTCTCAGTGTCAAGTTAAAACTACTCCCAGGCATTTCATGGCATACAATGACAGTTCTAATAAACCCAGATATTATAAAAATTGTTGATTATCTGCACTGGACAAGTGTGGGGAGAGGATCAGGGCTCTGGGAGCAGGATTTTAGAGGTACTGCAGGGACTGACAGGACTCCTACAGAGAGGGGCCAGGTATCAGGGAGGATGGGAGGGAGGAGGAGGCTGGGAACTCCAAGGAAAGGAAGAGGCGGGAAGGAGTTGAGGTGCATGTACACCAATGCTAGGAGCATGGGTAATAAGCAGTAAGAGCTTGAAGCTCTCCTGGGAATAAAGGGTATGATCTGGTGGGAATCACAGAAATTTGGTGGGATGAAAGGCAAGTTTAGAATGTGAACATAGAAAGGTATCACCTTTTTAGAAAGGACAGAAAGGGAAAGAGAGGTGGGGGCTTGGCTTTATACATCAGGGAAGGGATAGGATGCAGTGAGACAGAATGCAGCACAGATAGGGATTCGGTAGAGGCAGTCTGGGAGAAACTTAGGGGTTTTGACAGGGAAAGAGACCTGACAGTGGGGGTATGTTATCGCCCTCCGGGTCAACTTGAGACCCTGGATGATGTCCTGACAGGCCAAATTCTAAGGCTATCTTTGGAGAGAGACACAGTAATTATGAGAGATTTCAGTCTCCCGGATATTACTTGGAAGACTCACTCGGCAGTGACAGCCAGGTCACGTCGCTTCCTAGAAGCTACAGAGAGAGGGTTCTTCACACAGAGGGTCCGAGAGGCAACAAGGGGGAGAAACATCCTTGGTCTTGACCAACAGGGAGGAGCTGATAGATGAAGTACAGATTATTTATTTATTTAAAACATTTCTATGCCACCCCCATCACAACAAAGCCTCAGGCGGCTCACAACTGAAACAAACCAAACAAAATCATATAAAAAATTATACACTAAAATATTACAAGATTAGGGGAGCTCTGGATGCGAGTGATCACTCCATCCTTTGCTTTGAGATCAGGGGACCGGGGACGTGCAGCAGGTCGAGTACTAGAAGCTGAGACTTCAAGAGGGCCAACTTTGGCCAACTGAAAGCCAGACTGGGGAAAGTCTCCTGCGATAGGTTACTGGAAGGTAAGCGAGTTGAGGAGGGGTGGATGGCACTCAAAAGGGAGGTTTTGGAGGTGGAAGCCTTGATGATACCTCTAGTCAGTAAGGTGGGGAGGAGGAGGAGGAGAGTGCCGCCATGGATGTGAAAGGAGGTGGTTAGAGGGATTAGATGAAAGAGGAACCTCCGTAGGAAATGGGTACTGGGGCAAATAGACAAAAGGGTATACCGGGAGGAGGAGGCCCGTTGCAGGAGGATTTTTCGCAAGGCCAAGGCTGATTACAAGCTGAGACTTGCCAAGAATATAAAGAGCAACAAAAAGGGCTTCTTTCAGCATGTAAATAGAAAGAGGAAGGGGAGACAAGTGGTGGGACCACTAAATAAAGAGGAAGGAGATCCTGTGACTGATATGAGGGAACAGGCACAGATGCTAAATGACTATTTTGCCTCTGTGATCTCCCCAAAGCAGGACAGGGGATATCCACATAGGAGATTAGATGAGGCTGGAGACTTAGGGGCACAGATTAAAATCACCCCCGTTGAAGTCGAGGGGTTCCTCAGGGCATTGGACATTACAGAGGTGCCAGACCCTGATGGGTTACACCCAAGAGTACTTAGAGAGTTGGCAGGGGTTCTCTCACGCCCGCTGGCCTCCATTTTTGAGGCCTCGTGGAGAACGGGTGAAGTTCCAGAGGACTGGAGGGTAGCATCAGTGGTCCCAATTTTCAAAAAGGGTAGTAGAAGGGACATGGGGAATTATAGACCTGTTAGACTTATGTCCATTGTAGGAAAAACAATGGAAAGTCTCATAGTAGAGAGAGATCTAGTGATGCTAGATAGGGAAGGGAGGCTGACAACCACATAACATGGCATCCGCAAAAACAGATCCTACCAGACAAACCTTGTGGAATTCTATGACAAGGTTTCGAGATGGCTAGATGGAGGGGATGCAGTGGATGTTGTATACCTGGATTTCAGCAAGGCCTTTGACAAAGTGCCCCATGATATCCTGGTGGAGACACTGAGGAGTTTTAGGATACACCAAAACACTGTCCGGTGGATTAGGGCATGGTTGACTGACCGAAAGCAGAAGATAACCAACCATTAGTGGGGAATCATCGGGATGGCAGCCAGTGACAAGCGGGGTCCCCCAGGACTCTGTCCTGGGGCCGATCCTGTTTAATCTTTTCATTAATGACATGGAAGAAGGGGTGAACAGTCTGCTGATCTAATTCACAGATGACACTAAAACTGGAGCAGTGGCCACAACTGAGAAGCAGTTTCTCCAGATCCAAAAGGATCTGGACAGACTATGGAAGTGGGCAGGAGACAACAGGATGGCGTTCAATGTGGATAAGTGCAAGGTCTTGCACTTGGGGCATAGGAATAGCTGTCATAAGTACAGGTTAGGTGACAAGTGGCTGGAGAGCAGCACTTGTGAAAGGGACCTTGGGGTACTGGTTGACTGCAGGCTAAACATGAGTCAGCATTGTGATGTGGTGGCCAAGAGGGCGAACGTCACCCTTGGTTGCATAGCCAGAAGTGTGGCTTCTTGATCAAAAGAGGTATTACTACCACTCTATACAACTCTGGTGTGCCCGCAACTGGAGTATTGCGCTCAGTTTTGGGCCCTTCATTACAGGAAGGGTATAGCCAGGTTGGAGTCAGTGCATTGTAGGGCCACAAGGTTGGTTGCCGGTTTGCAGGGGATGGGGTATGAGGCGAGACTGAGGGAACTGGGTCTCTTCAGCCTGCAGAAGAGGAGACTCAGAGGGGATCTGTTGGCGACATACAGGTATGTGAGGGGATGTCACATGAAGATGGGTAGAGACCTGTTGTCCCCTGCAGAGGAAGGCAGGACACGCTCCAACGGAGCAAAGCTCAGGGAGCCAAGTTTCCATTTGGATGCCAGGAAGCACTTCCTGACAGTCAGGACCCCGAGGGTGTGGAATGGGCTTCGACGAGAGGTCATTGAGGCCCCATCGGTGTGGGTGTTCAAGGATAGGCTGGACGTGCACATGGTGGGCATGTTGTGAGTGGAGCCGGCTGGTGCCGGAGGTCAGACTAGATGGCCTGGGAGACCCCTTCTGACTCGCTCTGTTTCTATGTTTCTATGTTTTTCATGTTTAAACTTTCAGAGTTTGTATATTGGATACTGTATTTACTGCATCCATTTTTATTGTTTTATTTTGATAAATTTTGATAAATTCTTTAAACTTCCCAGAAAGCTTTGGCTATTGGGTGATATAAACATGAATTTAATGGCTGCTGACATTTGAACAGCTTCTGTCATTTTGAAGCAGAGATGTTGTGGTTTTAATTAATTAATTTTATGTGCTAATTATTGCAGCATTTGTTTGCCTCCTGCACTACCCTGAAGGGCAGCAGGGCCTGTGGAAGTGATGTATACATAAAGTAATCAGCTTTTTCTTGTATTTCTTCCGAGACAAAAACATTAAGAGAAATTCACCAATATTTTTGTTTAATCTAACATGTGAGTCAAATCCATCCCTCTCCACAACCCATTAATTCTCTTTGCCTCCTCTGTGCCCACCCATTTCATTATAGTTTGTGATGCCAACACTGGAGAGCTCTTGTAGGGGTGAGTATGATTAGCAAAGCTTTTCATGAGTCACATCTCATTATCATTTCCTGAGCTTATGGCTGCAGATATGGGCTTCATCTACAAATTGGACCATCACCAGATTTTTAAAAGCCCTGAGAACACTAGGACTTTATAAATAGTTTCACAGGGGGAAACATACAATTGGCTATGTTTGATTCCATGAAGAGCGTAGATGGTCCCTTATGTAGAGATGCAGATGGTTATCAGTGTTTCACTTGAATTCTGTCTCATTAAGATTAAAGCTTTTGTACATTTATCTGCTTAATGCAACATATTATAAACAAACAACATTAATGTAATAAACCTTCAGACTCTAACAATACATAACAGTCTCACAAAACTCAGAACAGGCAATAGTGTAGAATATGCATTCATACACATCCCAGTGTAGGGGGAAAGACGAACTGAAAATTCATAAATAACATTGAAAAAATGAAAAGTTCAACATCTCAAGTATCGATATATGGGCTGGAATGATTTTATTCTTCCATACTTGCATTTCTTCCAATTCTGGGAAGCAGTGCTCAAAACAAAACCTCTTCAGTTTCTCTGTGTTGAATATTCCTCTGATGTTAGTTCCTCTAGTGTGTGTTTTGCATGCATTTTCATTCTTTAATAAAGAGAAATTTGCTTTCAACAGCCTTACCTATGGTCTCTGAGACCTGGTAATTTAGTCAAAACAAGCCAATGTAATCATTTTCAACCACAGGAGCTTGTTTGATAAGCAGTGTGTATGGGGTATCATTTCCCTAATCCCCTTCCCAGGTGCAGTTTGCTATGTTATCTGAATCATGGTGACCTGATGATCCATGGCCTTTTGGTGGGTTACCTGAAGCTGATTCCCTGGTCCAACAAAACATGGTTCAGATGATATAACAAGTCACATCTACCTAGACAAATTATACCTGCATTTGCCACTGATTTAAACAGAGCTATCCTGGCTCATTCCAGCCTGCCAACTGTCCCTATCGCTTAGCTTTGTTGGTGTTTTTCCCCTTCGGTTGCTCATGGGATGCCATGTCCCTCCAACAACACCCTACCCAGTCGTTTGAGATTTTGGAAGGAAAGGGACTTCATTCAAAGCATGGGGAAAACACTTTTATCAAATGCTCCTGTGAAGGTCATAGTCCATAGTATGCAGTGACATGACGAAGTCTCTGATTAACATAATAAACTTGAATAGTTAGTTTCACCTTTGGTAATATTTCAGAACAACTTTACATTAAGGGTACACCTGCCATAAGTTCCACATTTCATATTTGTCTATTGAATGTTTGTTATGAGAGGAAAAGAAGCATCTCATTAATTATTATGAAGGCCAAATTCCGGACAAGATCTGTTCTTTTATAGCATATGGAACGATGCCTACCATTTTAGTATCATTAGCTTTTAGCAGACTCAGTCTGCGATCCAACAGTTGATCTATTAGGCACAATCTAATCGATTGGGGACTGAGATAATAAATGGCAATTGCAAGTATTTTGATTGTGTTGAAACAAGCCAACATATTTAGTCTGCTCTTGCAGAATTTCTGTCCCTGTTATCAATTAGGAAGCACTTTAGGAATGATGAGCAAATTTGCTGCATATGGCCGACACATTAAAAGATCATCCACAGTCATTCACTAGAAGAATCCACTGGTTACCAATGTGGGGTAATCATGGGGAAGAGAATTCCCTTGCTTACCAGTAACCATTGAAGACTGCGGTGGAGGAGAGCGCACCCCTGTGAGCACCATGTAAGGGTGCAGTTGCTGCTTGGCAATCCACTGTCATTGATGTCACCGGTCTACACCACCCAAGCAAGCAGCATCTAACCAATAAACAGCTGTGTGTTTGCTGACTTAGACAAAATAGATCAGCATTCCTCAAGACCTAGGATCAAAGAGTCAGGAGAGAAAATAATTCTGGATGATGCCACAAATTATTGCATGTTTTCAAATTCTTGCATATTTTAAGTTTAGTTTGAAACCAGAGGCCCACTGGAAACATGAGCTTGCAGAGCAATTTGAACAAGTTAATCAGGGACTCAAGCAGGACTATGGTTTCTATTCACCTTGTAAATATATTTGGTACACTATATGGTTTACAACTGTCATTTTAAGGGAATAGAAAGCTGACTGAAATCTACCTGTTGAGTGATCTTAAAGCTTCCAGTTCTTCTTACAGTATCCGACAGAGTGAGTTTTAGCACATGAAAAGCTAGGCTAACTTATTGAACTATCTGAACAACTAAAACTGTCTGTATTTGTGCTGTACTTAACCCTTGATGATTTAGGCTGTAATATCCTGCATTTACCTGGTAGTAACCCCCATTGAACACAGTGGGGCTTATTCCTGAGTAAACATGCATAGGATTTTGCTTTCAAGGGTACTTTCCATCAGTATATACTGCCAACAAGATTTGAACCTGGAGCTGCTGTATGCCAAATCAGATCACTGGCCTTGGAGCCCAGGACCAGCATGGCAGAAAGTCTCAGGAAGAGGTGTGCCTTCCCTGTACTTGCTAAAAGTGGAAATGCTAAGAGTGCATCTGGGATCTTCTCCACACCATGTAGGCCTGAGTATGTGATGGCCGAGGAGGCTGGAAAGAATCTGGAGAACCTTCCCCTCAGGTAGGTGCCATAGTCCTAAGTCATGCCCTGGGAACCGGTTTGCAACAGCAGCTGAGTGCTTTGCCATTTCACTGCAGAAGAGTGGAGAGAAAGACATCAAATGATGTTTTTGCTATGCATTGTTGAGTAATCACTAATAAGGGTAAGAGAATGAAATCTTTTGGTATAAAGAGCTCAACATTTCTTTCCAGGGGCTTGCTCTGATCCTTCACTGGCACCAATGATTCAATCACCTGAGAAAAATTAAATCTTCAAAAATCCATAAGCAACAAATGAGCTAACATTGAACTCAATTTCCGTGCATTTGAATAATGTGGACTGGTTGCAGGGCCCTGACAGCAGAAGCATCCCTCCTTCCAACCTGCACAGGGCCAATTCCTGGTTTAGGAGGATCTTGGCAAAACAAATGCTAGTTGGCCTCTCCTGGAAGGCCTATCTGTCAGAAGCAGCAAAAAGCAAAGCTACTCCAACGGTACTGCCATTTTCCCAAAGACTAGTGCTACATCGCAGCCATCACGGTGAATTGAAGCAGCTGCTCAGAAGTGCTGCTACCAGGTAAGCCTCTGACCAGCTGTACTCTGATGAAGCACTGAGTCCCCACAGATATGGAATTCTTCCTAAAATTTCCAGTCCCTATGTTTCACTTCTACCCATTGTCCAACATAGTTCCTATTAAAATGATACAGCTATCCAAACTTTCCTAGGTTCCAGTGACAGAACTGGCATTTACTACGCACAAGTTTTTGGTGATGGAGCCACTGCAAAGCAACGAGCGGTGAGCAGCTAGCAGACCCACTTAGAAGATGCATTATCAAAGCCAACAAATAATCTCAGGGTTGTTGGAAGGACTGAAAAAGTCAATTGGGTGGTGCAGAAAAAGAAATAGAGGATTTTACATGAAAATAAGCTGAACAAGAGGCAATGCCAGTCAGATTTATTTATTTATTTAGACAGCTTATACGCCGCTCCCATCGCATAAGCCTCAGGGTAGCTTACAGTCATTAAAATCCTGCATAAAATACAAAAAAATCATCAAATAAATAAAATACATAAGATAAAATAGTGGAAACAGCCTGGTCAATTTAAAATCAACAAATAAACCATTAACAGTTAAAATAGCATTTAAGTAAAAAGGTCTTGGCCTGGCGCCAAAAAAACAAACGACGATGGCGCCAGGCAGACCTCTCTGGGGAGTGCATTCCTTAGGTTGGGAGCCACTGCAGAGAAAGCCCTCCTCCGAGTACTCACCCTCCTAATATCCTTCACGGAGGGTTCCCGGAGAAGGGTCTCTGCCGCAGATCGCAGATTGTCTTCAAAATGTTAATTGTACATCAATTCTCACTGAATTGCTATTAGAAAACCCTTCCGGCTGGCCAGGAATGCTGGACAAGTCATGAAACTCCTGACATAAAGCATGGCTTTGAATAACTTGATTATAACCGAAGTGGGAGGAGAAAGAAGGAAGTGTCCTGATGTTTTAAGCCATTGAGCACTTGAGTCATATATTCTCCTTTGACTAAGACTAAATACTAGTCCTTCATCAAGGTGCCAAATAGTTCAGGATTAATATGAGCTCTTTAGGCATTGGAAACTCTGTTTGGTCATGATGGAATCTGGAAAGGCTGGCCAGATGCCCTATTTCACAGAGGACGTCCCTCCATTTGACAGTCTGCCAGAGAGAACAGACCTCTACTGACGGTGCCCTTTTTTGATGGACCATGTCAAGCTTGAAGATAAAGAACCCTAAGATGGGAGGGCTGGGCCTTGAAGTGAACTTCTGGAAAGTGCCTGAGCAGGTACACAAGGCAGATGGTCATGGTCTTCCACACTCTGTTGAGGTGCATTGGATTTTTATTTCAACTATAGACATTAATTCTAAATTTATCTATACGTCTGAATTTGTGGACACAATTTTTCTGCAGCCATGTGTTCTCTTGAGGCTGCCAAGGTTTTAAATTCTTGTGAGACACCCTCTTGTCTGTCCAACCGATATCTGAGGAACATCTGGCAGGAGCTCAAGGAAGGACTATCACGGTGGCTTTTACTGGACTCTGTAATTCCCTGCCAAGGAAGGATGAACAATTTCCCTTTTCCACCCTCTTCCACTGGCAGACAAAATGTTCTTCTTTTAGAGAGATATTTGGCTCTTAAGCTGACCTGTAAATACATCATGATTGGTTTTAACTGGTTGCCTTTATTGATTTTATATCTGTTCTACCACCTTATTTTTATGCCACTTTTTTACTCTGTACTTTATTGCTGTTTTCTTGTATGTAACATCTGTCACTATGTTTGATTTTTAATTTCCACCTTGAACACCCCTTGGAAAAAGGGCATGATGCAACTTTTAAAAAGAAACAAGCAAAATGGGAGTATGCATACAAATATCATAAGCTACCCTTTGTATACACAATAGGACAAGGTATAAAATCAAATACACTTCAAACCCTTTATCAGCTCGCAGTCTCTGTGCAAGTAAGCTATCATTAGTTACACACCAGTTGAGCAATTAATCCAAAGCGTGCACAAACAGCAGCAACCCATCAACCTCTCTGGATAGCCTTATAGTCCTTGACTCCAATGTGATGGATGCTATGGTAAAATACTGTAAGATATTTTGGAGCTGTCAGGCAGAGCTCTTCAAGCCAGAGCTTTTCCTAGAAGCAAAAATTGAGGTTGTCATGCATTGTGCACATCATGAGATGCCAATACTCCCTAGAGAAGACGATCATGCTAGGGAAAGTTGGAGGCAGAAGAATAAAAGGATGGCCAAATATGAGATAGATGCACTCTGTAAAGGAAGCCACAGCCTGGAATTTGCAAGAGCTGAGTGGGGCTGTCACTGACAGGACATTCTGGAGAGCTTCCACTCATAGGTTACCATAAATCAGAGATCAGTTGACAGCATATAACAAAACAGAGCTCTGCTTGAGACCAAAGAACCATCTAGCCCAGCATTCTGCTTCTTACAGGACAAGCAGATGTTACTGGAAAGCTCAAGAGAGAGAAAGTAAAACAAAGTAGAACCAACAGATTTATCTATCTAGGTACAGGGCTGTGAATATGTAACTCTTCAGGTTCAGATCTGACCAAATTTTAAACATATTCATACTGAAATGGCCTTTCCATTCAGGAAGCTAGAGGAATCCTCAATAGATTTGAATGAGCTAGGATTTCTATGCATCTGATCTATGGATTAAGCACCTTTTTATACACTTTTGTTTGGTTGATTTTCTTTGAGAAGGATTCGTGCAAATGAGCATTTCCATTAAGTGTGCATTAGCACAAATGTAACTGTGTTCAGGTGCAACTGCACATTTACAAATTAAATTCTCATACAAAAAAGTCAGTTCATCAATGTGTGAAAAATGACTTAAGAGACACCTGACAACCCATGACACAAATTTTAATAATACCTTAACATTCTTAGTTGCTGCCTCTATTTTTTTTTCTCCTGACAGGACTTCTCACCGTAAACAGCTGTATGACAAGGAGATAGAACTTCTGGCAATTGTTGTCACCACTGAATTTGGCTTCTGCAGACAGGTGAGCATTTTGTTTACATTGATTTTTGGAAAGGATTTACCAAAATCTGCTAATTTCTTCTTCCTTGGGACAGGAATAATGTGAAATATTTAAAAAATGGGAATGTGGGAGGAAATGAAATCAAAGGATTCATCTCTTCTTACCTCAGTCATCATTCTTGGACAGTTTGAAGGCTTCTGAGTGGTGGTGCACTTAAATTCCATGTTCAGCACATGAAAATGATGTTCCTGATGCCAAATATACGATGCTTAGAAACAACTATTGCATCTGTTGTTATGGGGGGAACTACCCAAATTATACACCAGAGATAGATAACGAGCATGCAAATGATGACATTAATTCCGAAGTACAGGGCAAGTTGAGATGGAATTATATATTACATCTGCCACAGGGATTTGGAAAACAAAAGAATACTGTTACAATCAGACTGAGAAGCCAACTTGTTGCTTTCGGATAGAAGCAGCATTAAGGTAGCTCAGGTGTTCCCACATTTTTTAATCTCATCCTCTCCTCCAAATGCAGTGATCAGAACTGTGCTTCTTTAAGTCCTGAGTTAAGGCTGTCTCATGTTGACTCAAGTTTCACAGCCCTAGGAATTTGATGGCTTATGTGGATAGCTTAACAAGCAGGCCTGTGGTCACTCAGGGTACCGTGCAATATAATGGTTTGTGCGGACATACTGATACTCACCCACCACGTGCTGGTACTTTTCTTGGCCATTCACACCCCGGCTAAGATGGGGATGAGAGAGAACAAGACAGATGCCCTGCATTGTCCTGAGGCTGTGCTGCCTTACGGAGGATGTGATTCGCACTGTAATGTTAGAGAAGTTATCCTATGGCTTGACTTGTGCCTCTTCTGTGCTTACCCCAGTATCAGCGTTCATGAGGATTTTTGAGCAAAGTGGTAAAACTTGAATCCACCTTCCCCAGACCCACTGGCCCAAAAGTCCCATTGTCCACAGGTAGGACAGCAAATGACCTGCTGGCTGGTGATGATGGGAGTTCTAACCCAACACATCTGCAAGTCTCCAGGTGGGATTCATAGAGAAAGCCTCCCAGGTTCCAAGGTGTAGTGAGCCGTGGAGTCTTCTCCCCATGGACTCCTTTGCTCAGCTTGAGATGGGATGAATGCTGGAGAGTGACCCCCTCCACACCAGCCCCATCTGCTCTGCCCCTGGCATTGCCAGGGTATCAGGTTGTTCTACAATATGTACTAGATGGCACTTAGAACACCAAGTGCTTTAGAGGCATTCCCAACTGCATGGAAAATCCTGTTCTCCAGGCTCAGACCCATCCCATGACTGCACCTGTGGTGGGGAAGCCTTTTTCTGGTGAGGGCTGCATTAGCACAAGTACAGAGGAACTCTTTTGACAGGTTGTGTGCCAGCAGCAGGCAGGCCTGAAGCCATAAATGGATGGGGCTAGACCATAAAGTGGGCGGCACCATTCTTTCCCCCTCCTTTTTCTGCCATCTTCTTTTCCTGTCTTCCAGAGGGCTGCTGAGGAAACAGACAGATAAAGTGTCAGCTCCAGGACATCAGTAGAAGGTGGCCTTAACCAGAATACCAGTGCGGATCAAACTGGAAGGAAAACTGAGGACTAGACACCTGGCAAGACATAATAGGGACAGATCAGGAAGCAGTAACAGCCAGAGGCAAAGGTAAAGGTAAGATACAAGCAAAAACATTACAGGACTGGAGGCATAAGGCCAGTTAGCATCACATAGCAGCCATCTGGAACAAAGCAGAGCAGGACTTGGAAGCTTTTCACAGGCCCTCTTGGGGCTCCCAGCTGGTCCCCATGATTGGGCTGCCCTTAATCCCTCAAGTATTTGCCAGGTGAACCAGGCTGTCTTCTCTGTCAGGACACCAGAGGGAGTGGCAGCATTCTGTGGATCCTGCCAAAAAGGACCCTGGATGACTTGCAGCAGCCTTTGTAATTAGTCCTTGGACCGCAGGGTTCTTCTCGCTGGCCTGTATCATTTGCCCTGTTGCCAAGTGAGCTAAGCAGGTGTGAGGAGACACCTGGCAGTTCTTTTAACTTGCACAGGTCTAAAAGTAGTTGGTGATGTTGGGAACGAAAGCAATGGCCCAGCCACTGATGATAAACTGCACTTTTCTGCTCTGCCCTTCCACAGCTCCAGTGAGTACAACTAAATAAGGTCTGCCATTTGTAAAAAGCAGTAACCATCCTGTCGATACAGAAAGGAGGAATGGTGGGGGGACAATGTCACTGGAACAATTATGCAGATTTCTTACCAGGGGAAAAGTACTGTTAAGACCATTTTTGCAAGACCTTGAATAGTTTTAATACAAAATATGTATTACATTTTAATCAAACAAGGCCTCTCCCTCTGTCCCTCAAAGTAATTTACATTCAGGATATGTCACGGGGGCAGTTATGAGCCAGCCAAGCCCTCTAATATAATAACTATCAGGAAATCGCCTTGCATTATTCATGTTAATTATGCTGAACCAAACACTGTGGACAGAAAAATGTATTTGCCAATGAAATATCCTTTTGGGCTCAGAGAGATGTTTAAAATTGATTGTACCATGTTTCTTTTCTTAAGATTAAACCCTAAGGCAACGAGGCTCTCAAGAATGCAAAGGTTAGGGCAAGATGGACTTTTTCCAATCCATGTTGAGTCAGTTTTGTCACTTTTCTTTGGAGCAACTAATGCCATATAGAAGTACGTGCCTATCTGCACATGTACAGAAAGATGGAAACATAATCACATACCTTCAACGAAAAGATCCACAAAGTCAAGTAGAGCCTTCTGCATTCCTTCAGTCTCGTAAGAAAGTTCAAGGTAGCTACATGTCTGAGATACTTGGTCTAGCAAGCCCAAGCTGGAGAATAGCAACTTTTTGACCACCAATTTTTACAACTGACCCAATAAGTGCAGGCAACCTGGAAAGCAACAACCACAGATCTACAGGGAGATGATGCATATCAAGATGGTGGCGAGCCAGTGTGGCGTAGTGGTTAAGAGCATGGGACTGGGACTCAGACGATCTGGGTTCTAGTCCCCGCTCAGCCATGGAGCCAACTGGGTGACTTTGGGCCAGTCACAGACTCTCAGCCCAACCTACCTCATAGGGTTCTTGTGGGGATAAGATGGAGGAGGAGAATGATGTAAGCTTTCTTGAGCCCTTTGTAGGAAAAAGGCAGGATATAAATAAAATAAAATAAAATAAAATAAAATAAATAAAATAGAAATCTGTTTTCAGTAAAGCCCGGCATCTTTCAACCCTATTGATTTAAGTGGCTGCCTTCAGGAGATACAGAACAGATAACACTCGGAATAAAATTTCTATAAATGAACAATAAACAATAGCAAATACATTCAATACACTTTGCATATGCCTTTGTACTTGCTACTTTAACATTGGCTCTTGAGAACTCAGAATGATACCCCTTCAACTCAATGATTACTGAAGGCAGCAGATTAAATATCCTGTACATGGGTGCAGGTATTCCCTCATTCCAGTCCTAGCAATTTGAGAAAT
This sequence comes from Varanus komodoensis, assembly GCF_004798865.1. Taxonomy (NCBI): domain Eukaryota; kingdom Metazoa; phylum Chordata; class Lepidosauria; order Squamata; family Varanidae; genus Varanus; species Varanus komodoensis. Next base: position 6,723,548 of record NW_025335762.1, read on the forward strand.
AAGCAGCCATGGATATGTTGAGTTAGCTAGCAACATGTTTGGGTATTTATTTATTTATTATTGCATGCATTTATACCCCGTCCTATCGCTCCAAGCACTCAGGATGGCTTACAATAGTGCTCAAACTGCAGAGAAAAACCAAGGGGTGTCACCAAAGAAAATAAAGAGCTAAAATCAAATCTAATTCCTCATTAAAGCTTTGAGTGGCCAACTTGTGAGGCTTAGACGCCATTCCATTTCCTTTCTGTATAGGTACTTATTGTCTCTGTTTAATTTTTCTAAACCACACATCCTATCCAGTACAAGGGGTGTTTTTTGTTTCTGTTATTGTTTTATTTTTTTCCCTTTAAACTGTCTTTAGATTCCTCTACTTTGTATGAAAACCACTTGCAAAGGCATAGCAAGAATGACGCACAATCAAGAAGGGTAGAAAACTTAAGTCGTGAGCCAACTATCTAAGAGATCACCCTATGCATTGTTCTCAAGCAAGCTCACAAAACATATTACAGAAGAAATGACAATTATCCTGAAGAAGGTTTTAAGGGAGGAATATAAATTTCTATTAACCACAATTCCAACTGCATTCAGTGGAACTTATGACCACGTAAGCATATGTAGGATTCCTGTCATCATTTTGTTATATTGAAGCCATTCAGAAATGCCATGTGGAATTCTGCTAGAAGTCCATCAGCTTTTCTCCCGCTCCTGCTCTCCATATATGCACCGTGTTAAAATTACATCCACCAAAATTAATTATCCTAATACTTGAAATTGAAAAGAGGGGGAAATACAGCAGTGTAGGTGAATGGAGGCTGGGAATTTAATGAGTATTAACACGAACTACAGCCCCACCAGCCCATAGGGGGGATGCTGAAAATGCACTGAAGAATAAGGAAAATTAGCCCCCTTGGCTTCCAAAAAGGACCTGTGGTTTTCTACGTGCTTATCTTCAATCCGCCAAGATTGACCTAAATAGGGAAGGCAGATAAATACATTCTGTGAAGTACTATTCCATCCACTTCCCATTTGGCACCATGGGCTCTAAAAACTCTCTAGAACCCTATTACGGTGATATCCTTGAGAGTAAGTAACAGAAAAGCAAATTACCTCCCAGTGGAGGTGGGGACCTGAGCATAACCGCAGACAGATTCATTGCCTTGCTGTGGATACAGACAGTCTTGCCCTTGTTAAAACCAGTGGTCGGTTAAATCAATGGATGCTCCAAAGTCACTTAACCTTAAAGGGCAGAAGGGCATGGCCTGCAGTCCCCTCTTCTTGAGTGCTGCAATTCACCATGCATGCTTTGTAAGATTATAATTAGAGTTACTGGCAAGGTTGCTATTTTTTTTTTTTAAATTGACAAGCATGCACCCAGGAACAAAAATATAGAATGATTCTGCCAACTTCCTCATGCCAAAATGGTTAGCCTTGGCATAATGTTTGCTACATAGTTTGCCCTTGTGTCACTCATTTCTCCTCAACAGATAAACCATGCAGGGTTTGGGTGGACAGAATGAGACCCTGGCATGAATCGGGAGGTTAACCCTTTCCCCCCTCCATAGTTACTGCTATTTTCAGTGAGAGGAAAGCTCCCAGGAGTAAAAGCTTCCATGCATTTTGTTTTTTCTTTAACTTCATTCACTGGGAGGGAGACAAATTTCAGCTTGAAAATAGGAAGGTGAGAAGCTTAAATACCTCTTCCAAATCACCGTGGTCTCCAATCAGGGCTGCATGCTTGCAATCACTCATACGCGCCGAGCTCTGCTACAAAAGGAAAAGTGGCTTTCAGTCACTACCAAATTGGAGGAGGGGAGAACAGAGGCACCAATGGGGAGGAGGGAGAGATGAGGCAGTAGTTCCTGCTGCTGCCAGTCAGAGTCCAGCAAGCCAAATCACGAGGATCACCTTGGGGCCTTTCCTGCTCTTGTCAGATAGCCATAATCCTGTTGAAGGGTGGCTTCTGTGTGGTTAGCAAGCCCTGCTTGAAGCCATCTGGTGACATTCGGACAGTACAACAAGCCTTCCTGAAATAAGCATGACTGGCAACCCTGCAACAAAGCTCTGCTTGCCAGGATGACATCCAGATGGTATGGGAAAGTGGCCTGGAGCCCAGGGAGCCAAGCCCTGGGAAGCCAACAGATTCCCCCCATCAAAACAGCCTCTTCACACACCCCTAATTAAACTATAGAATTTGCTACCACAAGAGCTTAGGAGATTAGGCAAATTAATGGAAGATAAAGCTATCAGAGTTTGTATACCTCTTTTATATTATATTATATTATATTATATTATAATTTATTTATTTTAAATGTTTTCACCCCATCTATTCCTGCAATGGGTCTCAAAATGGCTCACAGCACATTAAAATAGAATGGATGAAGATAAAATTCCAATATAAAAATCCATCAACCCTTAAAATACTGGGAAAATAAAAAGGGGTTGTCCTGGCACCGAATAGAATAAAGCATCAGCACCAGGCTCACCTCTCTGGGGAACAGACTCCAAAGCCGGAGGGCTCCCACAAAAAAAGTCCCTTCTCTGGGTAGTCACTTTCTAACTTCCTTCAAGGAGGGCTCCCAAAGAAGGACCTAAGTGGAGGATCTTAAAATGTGGGCAGGTCATGAAATCATAGAACAGTAGAGTTAGAAGGGGCCATGAAGGCCATCAAGTCCAACCCCCTGCTGTTGTAGGACAAGTTACACTGTCCCACTCAGGTGTATATGGAAGGAGATGCTCCTTCAAATAAATGGGTCCTAAACCATTTAGGGCTTTATATGTCAAAGTTAACAACTTAAATTGGGCTCAGACTTCAACTAGTAACCAATGAAGGTGATATAAGACTGGCATTATATGGTTGCATTTGCCAGTCCTTGTGAATAGTCCTACAGCTCTGTTCTGTACCAACTGAAATATCGGGACGGTCTTCAAGGGTAGCCCCATGTAGACTGCATTGCAGTCCAATCAGGAGGTTACCAGAGCATTGATTACTGTAGAGGCAGGATGATTTTGCACGTCAGTTGTTGGGGAATATTGGCAGGTGGGCATCATTGCCTTCATTTCTTTCTTGTGAACTTTCCACAGACGGTTGTCCATTCTATGAAAAGAATGCTGAACTAGACCATATCAGTGCCAGACCCTGGATTGATTTTACATGGTGGTTCTTATGTCATTATGAAAGTCTTATATCCTTAGGAAAGGGGCCCCATTAAGTGACGTGAAAAACCTACTTCAGAAATCAAGATCCTTCTTCCTGATCTACACCACCAGTTCTGAGGAGAATTAAGTTCTATTGAGAAAAGTCTCCAGACCCTACCATCAGTAAAACAGTGATCTAGAAGCTTAGCTGTTTTTTAAATCCAGCTAAGAGCAACTTCCCCAGTTTCTACTCTTGTGCACAATTATCTCCTGACCCTTGTTTGAGCTTGTATGCTCACAGAGGTAAAGCCCCTCTGTAGTACATACACATATTATGTTTATGTACAATTCATGGCCAACCTTATGTGTCTGAATGTCACCCACTGCAATTATCCCTTTATAGCAACAATGATACCAATTATCAGGTCAATGAGAGGCACTGTAATTCTTCTTAAGCACTTTAATAACCTTTTACCTGCTAAATATGTAGAAGAATGTCAACTAACGTAATTTAAATATGGTTGTGGTCCCCTCGGCAAGAGGCAACTGCTGAACAGAGATCATTAATAAGCTAATAATGTCATCATTAATTGTTCCAAAGGACAGCCTTCATCAATTATAAAGCTGTAAGCCCAGGGATGGGATAAAGAAAGTAACAGAATTAAAAGTTTACTACGCTACCATCCATGCTCAATTAAACATATCTTACTGGAGCAAGATCCAAGCAATAAATGGCAATATACTGAGAAAAGAAATAAGGCTATGGAAATGGACCTTTGAGCAGGTCAGCACTTTGCAGGCATTGAATGTCCTCATTCATTCCTTTCCCCATCTTCTACAGAGGTCTATGAGGGCCTCAACCCAAACTGGGCATTAGGACCAGAATAGGTTGCCTGGTGTCCTTCAGACATATCTTTAGCCTATCACCATGCTGGACCCATTGGTCTGACAGGAGTCCGAGGCCTGGCTGCTGCACTACCTTAGCAATAAGGCTTCTGCTCCTTCACAGTCATTTTCAGGTCCCAGAAGTACCAGCAAACTTCCACTTCAGTATCTTGTCCCATGGTGCCTGCAATCACATATTGCAGAAAGTCCAGCTCACCCATGAGGTGGAAACTTCTTGATAGTACCAGAGTACAGAAAGTGATCACAGGTGAAGAAGAACTTGTACAAGAAGTAAAAGTCACCATTTAACTGTCCCTGTTAGTGTGGGAAGAGCATTTCGGGCAAGTAGTGTTGGAACTGAGGCAAGAAGGATAGCAGTTGTGCACCCTGTTTTTCAATGGACCATCCTGACATCCTGCACTTGCAAACAATGCTCTGTCAATTTGAATGGCAAGCAGTGAGACCAATCTAGAATTTTAAAAGTGCCCCAAGGGAAAAGCAAGCCATCCCAGATGGTCATGTTCCTTTCCCATGGTCCCACCCCCTTTTCACCAACCACTGATAGTTTGGAGATTTCCTAGCTTTTGCAGTCCCTCCTGCTCCCCCAATTTTAAAAGTTTGAAATGCCTTAGTAAATGGCAGAAAATGGTTTAAGCTAATACATCCTCTATTTTCATACTTTGGCCTCATCCTTCTGGTCCCACCACCTTTGCTTTCATCCCCAACCTCCACTGGAATGAGCCACCTAAAAGCAGTGTTCTACAGAGACAGAAACTATGAAAACCATATAGGTTTGACAGTAGTAAGTAACTCTTGGGGGGTTGTCAGCAAAACCTTGCAGAGGTGAACTGATCAGTCATGAGAAGGATAAGGACAAAGAAGGAGAATACGTTTTTGTGGCCGTCTTTCATAAAATAGTCAGGAAAGTGTTTAGTAACATTCCATAGAGTTATAAATGTCTAATAAATAACAGGGCTGATAGAGACATGTACAGACATCACTCTAACTCATAGTTAAAAGTGAGACCTACCATCATTGTCTTTGAGGTGATGTCAGATGCTATCAGGGTCTTGCTCATGATCCTTCTTTTAAGCTGCTGTTGCACGCACACAAGTTTAAATACTCAAATTGCTGGGGATGAAAAGGATAGCTGCTTTGGGCACTCATTCTCAAAAACTGCTGGCTAGATTTCGGAAGAACTGGTAGGTGAAGCAGATCAAAGAGGAGTTGAGGAGGATGGGTCATGTCGAGCTATCAAGATGAACTAACCAGTTGTGCTTGGTTCTTGACCTCATGACAAGGCATCAGCTGTGAGCAGCAGCCCAGTTAGAGAACCAGCATGCAGGGACGAGGTGTGCTCACTTTCAGAAGGCTCCTCCCACAGGGCTGGGGCTCAGACTAGCTTATAAGGAGATTCCTGGAGGTGAATGCTTGATTGGATCCAGCAAACCACTCTGTCCATGCTCAGAGATTCATTCTGGCTGATTTGTGCTTTTGGGTCAAGAAATAACGCTTTGCAAGGAACATGGCTTTTGAATGTGTGAAGGAGGAACTCAGCTCATGACACTAATACACTCTATGTGGTGATGCCCTTGAAGGTAGGCAAGAAATAAGCGGTTGAGATTCTGCTTGCACAGATTTTTGATGGGAGCCACATGAGAAGATCTTGTTACACTGGGTCAACCAGCTTCAGTGAATAAGCTTATGGCATTTGCTTTGGCCTTCAAAGGATGAAAGCATCTGAAATCTGCTGCCTGGAACATGTGTTTCATTTTAATCTCACTCTTGCAGGAACATTTTCTGGTCTAAGGTGAATGAGCATGCACAGGCGCATGGAACTGCTTCATGCTAAGTCTATCTAGTGCCTGTGCAGCATGGTGGTTGGAGTGCTGGACCAGGGAGCAAGGAGATTCAGGTTCTGGTCCCCATTCAACCAGGAAGTTCACAGGGTGTCTTGGGCCAGTCACCCCCTTTCAGATTAACCTGCCCCACAGGGTGGCTGTTGTAAGGACAAAATGGAGCTCTATAAGCCATCTCACGCGAAGGAAAAGGTCAGGATATAAATGCAGTGGAAGAATAAAATAAAGAATAGTGCAGTATTCTTGACACTGACTGGGAATGCTCTACTGGTTTACACACATGGTGTGTGTGCAGCCCTCCTGTGAATCAGAGACTTCCACTCCTGTGTGCAAAGCAGGTGCTCTACCCTTAGTTCCTCCCCTCCTAGAGGATGCCTATTATTTATTTTGGCTGTGACCCAGGTGGATCTTGCTGAAAATGTATTTACAGCAATGCTTTAGCAGCCTGGCCCCATAGTTTCCTCTACTCTTTTAGAGGGCGGCAGATTTTGCTGTGAATTGTTCTTTGTTTTCACTGAACTGGTGTTTTCGTAAGACACTTCTTGTTGCTCTGTAGAGAAGAGAAAAAGACAGGATATAAATTGATCTTATACAATAATACCAACTGTATTCCCTACCTAGGGATCCCTTTGCAGGCAATAGCGCAGCCGTTCATGTACTGGAGAGTAAGTATGAGCAAGTTTGGGGAACATCCAAGGTTTCTAAAAGTATAAAAATGACATTTAGAAAGATTAACCACTCTTCCAGCCAAAAAAAAAAGAAAAAGAAAAAAACACAGCCCAATGGAGAATGAACTTGCTTACTAGACATGGAATGGTAATTGATTGTTGGAGAGAGGTGAGGAGGAAAATTCTGAGAGAGGATGGAGAAGTATAACCTGGAAGATGAAATTTTTGGCTTGCAAGCAAAATACTCTAAACATTGAATAAAGGCATCAAATAATGTAACAAGTTCTTAAACGACTCTTGCAGGTCAGCACAATCCACACAGCAGAGTTCCTACCCCAAATATTTCATTGTTATACTACCCAATAGCTGAAGCTCTCTGGGCAGTTCAGAACAATTCATAAAATTATAAAAGCACCAATACAGGTAAAAAAATATGTACCACATGAAATCTCATGAGGAAAAAAAAATTAAGAAACTAAGCACAATTCAATAAATAGACTGGTTAAAAAGACATTTGACGTTAAGTGCCCTTAGCATATGCTAGTATGATGTGCTAAATAAATAATTCCTAGCAGTGAAAAGATGGAAGGATTGGCTTCAGGTGAGATCTTTCCCTGACTGGGCGGTTACCACTGAAGAGGCAGTACAAGAAATTGGTAACCAAATATAGCAAAATGGACTTTTTCTTATATAGAAATTGTAGTAGAGGCTGAGAATGCTACTGCAAGGCCAAGCATTGCATGGCTTGGGACTGTAAAATCTGATGCAAGACCCCCTCTGGTATGAGCCTACCTGTATAGTAGACTCATCATCCAAGATCCTTCTCCTTGGAGGAGAACAGCAAAGGAAAGTGCATTTGCAAGCGGCAACATCCACCCTCCCATTTGTGAAATGTTCACTGAGAACTTCCAGGAACCTTCATTACCATCTATTCACCACCAGGTTAAGAAATTTCTTCTGGTTCCAGTAAGTTAACCGCTTATGATGAGGGATTAACTGTTTTATTGGATCCTGAATCTTTTAACTGTTTAACAAATCTGCCGTAATTGTTTTGAATTTATGTATGTATTTGTAGATTTTATATGTCCTTGTTTTTACAGTAAATGTGTTATGCTGTATTTTGGGGGCTACAGTTCTTATTAACCACCAAGAGAGCTTTGACTATTGAGAGAATAAATAAAATTTTCACAAAATAAATATGTTCAAAGCATCCCTGGTTGTATTATTTTCTGCTTCTCTTTGGTCCCAAGTCCTATAGGTAAGTTACAAAGAGGGGAGACCAAAATGGAAGGGTAAAGAGAGCAAAAGGAGGAGAATGCTTCCAGAGTCACCTGTGTTCAGGAAACCGACAACCTCATCATATCATCTCAGTAGCTAAGAACATCTACGCCTTTTGCAGTGATATAAAAGGCTGTTCCTGATGTGTTCTTAAGAGGATTGGTCTGGAGAAACAGTGCTGGAGGAAGGAAGTAACCTCATCACTCCATATGGTTTTCACACTCAAAATGCCCCCCTTCCAAAAGGTGCTCTTGGCTACAGTGAGTGTACCTGGAGACAGGACAATAGTTAACCTGTTTCTCCACATTTACACACTCTAGAGAAAGCATTAGCATGGGGGATTTCAAGCACAAAAATGTCATCAAAGAAAGCACTCAAAGAAGGCTCTCACAACAGTGCATCTTGCAGCCAGTCTCTTCTCCCTCTCTACTCTGATTGTAAGTTCACCTGTAGGATGTAGCATTGTGCTCTGTCTTTTGCTAGTTCCATCTCCACATCAACACCACAGTGCCATTCTCCTGCAAGACCAATGGGACAACACTGTGTAAGGGGATCCACCACAGATGTCCTCAAATAAGGCATCCAATCTTCACATGTTCAGCATGAATATCTGAATAGGGTTGTGTAAGCTCATTCAGCTTTATGTACTTCAAAAGTTCCTGGGATCTGAAACTCTGTAAATATAATCTGCCAGCTATGCCTATGAGTCCTATTCAGATCTTTGAAGATGACATTGGAGGTAGGGTTTAGAGGCATGACCTCCATGTTCCTGACTCAGTTTAGCCCTACTTGTGTGCAGAGAAACACCAAGTAGCCTTGCCTATTCGCCTTGGCTGCTCAGTTAGCACAGAAATATGCAAACTTTTCTTACTCTCCTTTCCTGTTTTATGAAGCTAGAGTTTGCCCTCTTTGCCAGCCCCAAGTCAACTCCCTTTGATCTCTGATGCACATGTATACATCTCTCCCACAAATGATGTTTAAAATACGCCCTAAATTTCTAAGTGTCTTAGAAATGCTAATAGACCTGGCCTTGGGAGGTGCAAGTCATGCTAATTGTTTACCTGTCCTGAAGGTTCCCCTGTTTGTATTGTCTTAATCCAATTTGTTTTATTCTATTGTGCCTCTAGCACACCCCCACCTTCTCCACCTCCCCCTCCCCCTCCAAAATGTGCATGTAACTGATAGGCTATCTTGGTCAGACATCTTGTACATGCTCTATCTTGGTCCTCCCTTTTGGGGCTGCCCACATGCTGCATGTATTTCCTGCATGCCGAGTTTCCAAAGTGGGCTGCAAATTCAGCTGCAGCTAGGCAACCAACTGATGAGCAGAGTTACAGAAGACTCACAGATTCCCACAGGCATCAAAACTTAGCTGCAATGGAAGTTAATTAGGTGCTGGGATGCAGGCCTTGTTATAGTCGCTTGTAGCAAACAGCTGCTCATTAATTGCTGTTGATGCTATCAGGCATCCTTTGTCCATCTTCTAGGCTGAACTTGGCTTTTTAGCTGAGCCAGACAAACTGGAGGTTTTGCCCCAAAAATGGAAGATCTCCATGGCCTACACCCAGACAACAGTGATTGTGAGAAGAATCAGCAGGTGTCACTGCTGAATTTCTCACTAATTCTTTGCCCATCAAAGAATGCATGGTACATAATGATGAGGAGAAAGAATGAGGAGCAAAGGTGGCTGCTAATCAAGGCAGTGAGAAGGCAGACTCACTAAGGGAGGGTCTCTACCTTGCCCAAGAGCTCTCAGAAGCCTTGACAAAGTCCATTGCCACAGCCTCAGAGCAACCTGAAAGGTAAATGCCAAGTTCAGGTTTTTGCAAGGAGGTTGAAAAAAAGGGTTTGACCCCTCTAGATTGAAGCCAAAGAAGACCTTTAGAGGCCCTGATGCTTGACCTCACCAATACTGACATTTTCAAGCCAGGACATATGCACAGTCAATAACCTCTCTAGATTGCTCTATCTTATATTCTATCTGACGTCCCAGTCTACATACCAGGCAAACATATAAAAACAGGGAAACATTCAGTCTTGCCCAATTCAGCTCACCCACTTTGAATCGCTTCTCCTTGAATTTCTTAAGACACTGAAGGGCAATTGATAGTCAGTGCCAACTGGGTGTCCTAAGTTTCATTTCTGCTTTTCAAGATTTCCCTTCTAAATCTTTCCTATTAATGCTAAGCAATAATGGATAGACTGTGCTTAACTGTAAATCAGTCTCCAGCTGCTGATGGTATTATAAACTTCAAGCAGACTTGTGCAATATTATCAGTACCTAGAGAGTCTGATTTATACATTAACTGGCAAACCATCTATCTATGCTCATTACACTCTCTATAAATCTCTTCTGTTAAGTAATCTGCATATTAGTTTTTCCCCAAAGGCGTCCCTCACTCTTCCTTGTTCCATTCTCCTGATTATGTGCATATAACTGCAGGTTTATGTTGCTGGGACTGTTTTTGAAAAGTTATGGGTTGTTACTCCTAAAATATTGAAATAACTTAAATCTAGAGGAAAGATGGAGAATCTAGTCCCTTCCCCCTTCAAACTCTCTTCCCCAGTATTAAAAGCTTAGGGCTGAAACATTTAATTGATATTGATCTGTTAAGTAAATCAATTAACAACACCATCCAGTGTGGCTGTCCATAACCTTTGGAGTTCATAAAGTTACAGTTATCCCATGGAGGACAGAAGGAATGAAGAAGGCATTTCCCACCCAGTAGAAGACTGAATTCAGCCATCTAAGAGGTGTAAAGAGGTCATTCTGAGATTCCACATTTTCCCCCATGTCTCCCAGAATAGGGTAACATCTGGGGCAATCCTGGAAAATAAAATTTCAATCACCAGGCAATGGCAAAATGTATAACAAAAGCAAGGGGTAAAACTTGAATGTACATAACAAAATAGATGCAGCCAGTGAAATGCATAAGAATAATCTTTTGTTGTTGTTGTTATTTGTGAAGTCACGTCTGTCCCATTGTGACCCCATGGACAAAACTCCTCCAGGCCTTCCTGTCCTTCACCATCCCCCTGGAGTCCACTTAAGCTCACACCAACTACTTCAGTGACTCTGTCTATCCACCTCATCCTCTGCCATCCCCTTCTTCTTTTGCTGTCAACTGTTCCCTGCATAAGGGTCTTCTCCAACGGGTCCTTCCTTCTCATTAGGTGTCCAAAGTATTTGAGTTTCATCTTCAGTATCTGGCCTTCTAAAGAGCAGTCAGGGTTGATCTCCTCTAAGTCTGACCGGTTTAATCTCCTTGCAGTCCAAGGGACTCGCAGGAGTCTCCTCCAGCACCACAACTCAAAGGCCTCAATCCTTTGGCACTCAACCTTCCTTACGATCCAACTTTCACAGTCATACATTGCAACTGGGAAAACCATAGCCTTGACTGGGTTCTTATCCAGTATAAAATATGCAAGCAGAATCAGAATACATAGTCCTTTTGTATCTCTCAATGGATAAAACACCTCTGAAACCCTTCTTGTTTCATTATCTATATTGTATTTCCTACTTTTCCCTGGTCCAAGACTTTACTTTCTTTTTTGACTTTTTTGTCCTCTAGATTGAACCATTCAATATAACATACCTATTGCTCTTTCACTACATACAAGCACAGCAAGCTTCAGTAAGGCAAACCAGATTGTACTTTTGCATAAGCTCCTAAATTATTTAGAATTTTCCATGCTCCTACAATGATCCAACAAGTGTATCTCTAGCCACTTGAAGCTTTGGCAGGATTTTAATGTAGGGGGGAGAGGGGGGCAATCTGGTCACAGCAGTTTTCCATAGAACAAAACTTCAGGAAGTCCTACAACATTTCTGGAACTAAGCTTTGTTGTAAGAGACAAAGATGGGAAGTGACTGTGATCACAGAAACATCTATTACTATGGATGTTCAACAACCCAGAAATGTCAGTCCTTGTCATGTTACTCTCAACATTTCTGGTGATTTTCATCTCCTTTTGTCTTTCTAAATTGAGCAACACAAAAGGCAGGTGGAATATTAGGTCTTAAGTACTTGGTTGTTTTGTTCGATCTGAATGGATACGCCAAGTATAAAAATCCTTGTAACGACCTTCAGAGAGCTATGTTGCTGTCACAAAACATTCCTGAAAAGGCAGGCAGCCAGGCAAGGAGCTTTGAAGTGATGTATTGCTGTAAACAAAGAGGGTGCAGAGCCTAACACAAGGGCTGGGGGATAAATCTGTTCTCTGGGTTTCCTTGGAAGGCCACCCTCCCTTGACCAACCCCTCCCCCACAACCCCCAAGTGATTGGTGGGTTGTTTGGATTAATGAAATCCCGCTTCCATTCTAAAAGGTCCTAAATGGCACAAAGACTTAGTTATAGGCGCAAAAGCGTAATTTAACATAATCCTTTTTGACCCAAGAGATTTCCAGGGCCATATTCTGCAGGTGAGCAGAGCTGAAGGCAGAAGAGAAGAAGCCATACTACAAAATCCTATGAGAACATGTTAGCTTGATGACGTGCTCCGGACAAGAGAGGCTTAAAACATGAACCAAATATTTACGAATTACATTTTTTGCCAATAAATTAGAGTCTACAACAATTATATAGCCTGCTCTTTCTACAAATCATTTTAAATATTTTTGGACATTGACAGTGTTATTTTTAAAGAAGACACTTGCAAAAGGTTGTTTTATGCCCCTGAAAAGGAAGTGTTCATTGCAATCCCACTATTATTCATATGGGATTGGATCTAAAAGTCTTCTACTATCAGGGGCTTCTCGAATAGAAGGAATCTGCCTCTGATGAAGTAGCCCTTCTTCTGAAACGAATTGTCCTCCATTGGGTGGCAAAGATCTTTCCTTGGTGGCCTCCCTCCTTCCAGATGTGCTGTTGTTTTTACATTACATTTCTATACCACCCATAGCCAAAGCTTTCTGAGCAGTTTACAACATTAAGTCACCCATCCAAATTTCAACCAGACCTGACCCTGCTTAGCTTCCAAGATTGGACAGGATGAGGCACTTCAGGCTATACAGAAGCTATGTTGGACTACAGCTTCCACCAGCCCTATCCGGTATGGTAAATGGAGATGGGTGGAGCCATAGTCCAAAATATCTGAAAGGGCCCAGGTTGAAGGAGACAGTACTGGAGGAAGGGAATCTTTGGAAACAACCCAAAGCTATTTTTGCCTACTCTTTCGACAAATCAGCAATTGCCTGCTATAAGGTTGCTCAAACTCTTCTTAGACAATCCTGACATTTCTGTTATGCACTGTAATCTACCTACGGAACTGATGCATCCCTTAACCATCACAGCAACATAAATTGAGTTTAGTTTTTTGTTCTGCTTTTTTCCAGCTAGTATTTTGTGAATTCATTGCCAGCAGCTTAACTTTGGGCAAAGTCATTCATTATTTCAAATCTAAACATGCCACAACATAAATTGCAGTTCAAAAATGAGATACATTCCTGTCTTACAGCACTAAATATTTGTAGCATTACTCTGGAAAAAACATTTCTTTTTTCTATCCTGATTGTACAGGCTGTTTCAGAGAAGCAGGTACACATCTGTCAGTAGTGGGGAAAACTCTCATAAATTTGAATAAACCCAGAAAAAGAGGATTCTAAAATTGAATGCCTCAGCTATCAGCACAATGTTCTCTCAGAACACCAAGGAGAGCATTTAGCTAGAAAATTTATCTGCATAACATGAGTGGATTCCTTTATGATGAATTCATAAAAGGAGCATCCCAAGAGATTCCACTGAGCACTGCAATATATGAGAAAGTGAAGGGGAAGAAGGAGATACCTGTCATATATTATGTTGAACTACAAAGACACTTGTCCCCCTTTCAACACAAAAGCAGCCCAGATCTTCTTGATGCAGTCCTTCCCCGGCAATGAACGTTTATTTTCTTCCTTATTACTTGAACATTAACTCTGTCAAAGCCTGCTCTAGATACCTGCACTGTCGAGGAGTGATATCAGTGACAGCTCTTTGCTGTTATGGCACTCAGGTTGCTGAATGGTCCCACATTTTACACATACTCCCCTGGCACCAGAAAACCAAACCCATACCTAGGTGTCTCCACTTCTGACTCACTGAACAGAAAGTACATAAGAAGAGACCCGCTTGGTCAGACCAAAGGTCTAGTCAGTCCAGCTTTCTGTCTCCCACAGGGGACATCCAGATACCTCTGGTCCTCATCAATATCCCTGAACCTGAAGGTCGCATAGAAGCACTATAGTTTGTGGCCTTATATAGCCTTCCTGAATGTGTTGTATTCCCCTGTCCCATTAAAGCCATAGAAACAAGTGACTATCACCACATCTTCTGGTAGAATATTCTACAAGTTAACTATGTTCTGCATGAACTAGCATCCCCTTTTGTCTGTCCTGAATCGCCTGCTAAACAACTCTTAAAACAATGAAAGAGAAGAAAACACATACCTCCCTACCCACTTCCTTCATATATTGCATAAAATTATAAAGCTCTGTCATTCACCCCCTTGACTCACTTTCCTAAACTAAAAAGGTTTTTCTATTTTAACACATTCCCCACCATTAATTTATATTAAAATATTTACAGAGTTGTGTCTAAAGCATAACTTCATTATGTTACTGGTCCACCAGACTGTTAGCTGAGCATATTCTTCACTTTTACCATCAGCACAAAAACCCTGCGCTAACTTAATGTGAACTAACACCACATCATAAGCAATAACGCCCCATGCAAAGGTCCTGCAAAGCCTTCACTTTGCATCTGTTCCATTGAGCAATGCTCACTGCCCCGTGCAGTTATGTTGCATTATATTAAGAGTCACGTGACAATTATATGGCGTCATCACTGGGCATTGTATCTGTTTCCTTCCTTAAACAGGCTCTGAACAGGTTTGGGGAAGCTGTCACTGATGCTGCCCAGTGAAGCCAGTCAACTGAAAGGGCTTGTATCTGGCCATATTTCTCTTGATCTGGGGAGTTCAAAAGGATTGCCAGAAGGTCCTATTTCCTGTCCTCCAAGTCTCTCTAGACATTGGGGGTTATCCTCCTTACAGTGAGCTCGTTATGGTTTATTAACATTGAATTTGCTTTAGCAAATATTAATGTCAGGAATTTTTATTAGGGAGAGTACTGAGATATTGCTCTTCTCTCTCCCACTCACCCCACATCACCTTGCATTGTTCTGGCTGCTTCAGTGTTAATCAAGAGCTAATGTTATTGTCCTTCATCCTGGGCAATATTATTCAACTGAAGGCTGGCTCAGTTGCAGGCTGGGTCTCATTCAGGGATTTTGTTTATCCCCAAGTAATGGACTATGATACAGAAAACAGAGTTGAGCTACAGAAAAGAGTAAAACAGCAGCTTCAGAGATTTGAACCTTTAGAGGCTAAAGGAAACTGTGGGGCAATCCATTTCAGCGAATTGAGATGGAACACTATCCCAATGCTGCCCTTTCCCCCTTTTTTTTCCACATAAGACAGACATCACAAAATCCTTCTATACTCTTCCATTTGATTCTAGCTCAGTCTGGTGAAGCAGACAGCAGAAACACAGA
The DNA here is from genome assembly GCF_004798865.1 of Varanus komodoensis. NCBI lineage: Eukaryota > Metazoa > Chordata > Lepidosauria > Squamata > Varanidae > Varanus > Varanus komodoensis. The sequence goes on from NW_025335762.1 coordinate 6,738,905, forward strand.
CACACAATCCACTACTAAAACAAGCCAAGAAATAGGATCTTAACAGCACTCCTAGAATCAGTAGCATAAGGGAGAAGCCCATTAAAAATTAAGGCAATGAAAGCTGCGCTAACAGCCCCCTTTGCCTAGGACCAAGGCTTATAAGCTGAGCTCCATCCAGGACTCCACTGCAGTGTAACTGGGGAAGTCCTCCAGATGAGGAGGGTGCTACTTACAAGGAAACCTTTTGTTTGGCAAATGGATACTCACCCTTGCAGAACTTGTCCGGGTCTCCCTCTTAGGCACTTTCTGAGGCTAGATAGTTGATCAGACCCAGAATCTTCCTGTTCTTGCAGTGATGGACCCATGGGCTTTTCCCTCAAGGGCCCACCTGGTCCTCTAGCATGGGCTTTTGTGAAGCTGTTTGTCTCCAGGAACACTAGAACTCCCTCTGAAGATGTCACCTCCAGTGGGGATAATATGGACAAGGGGTGATAATTTTTATGTATGTATGTATTTATTTATTTATTAAAACATTTTTATGCCGCCCCATTCGCCGAAGCCTCGGGGCGGCTCACATCATCATCATCAATGTCATTTCTTCAGACTTCAAAGCGGCTACAAAGCTGGGAACTGTATGCTTTTTACTGTTTATACATGCATACAACTGTGTCTTTAATCTACAATATGCTGGAGTTAGAGGGTTTTTTAATTTGTTTGTTTGTTTGTTTTGTATTGCAGTTTGACCTGCTCCATTTTTCTACAGCCCCACCTGTTCTGTCTCCAGCCTTGCTCACTCTGAAATCTTCTGCCTGTGATTGAGATTGGATACTTCTTCTATAAGAAGATTCCACCTGGATGAGACCAAGTGTCCCAGCAGCAGAGCAACCTCTTATCCCAGCAGCATCATTGCCTCGAGTGGCAGGCTAGTAGGGCTCCTATAAAGAATGTTCCTCAAGGAAAGTAGGGTTCCAACAGGGGGTTGTGATGGATGGCAGCTGAGCCTTGTGTAGGACTAAGGGGGCTCTGATGTTAGAAACCTACAGGGTAGACCAAACTGCTACTGCAAGCAAAACTGTTTTCTAGCATTGGCTACCTTGTAGCTCAGCTTTTGTCTTGCTGATTGATGCTCCTGGCACTTGGACTTCTACTTGATCTTGCTTCTGCATTGTGTTTGTATCTGAGAAAGCAATTTTTCTGGTGTCTGTTTGTCCTTTAGTTAGTCCTGCTTGCCTGTTCCCTTCCCTGAGTGAAACTTGGTGCTTGACTGTTTGTCTGTGTGGTGACCTTGTTTTCTGGCTCGCCCTATTACAGAGTCTGCTACAGATGAAGCATGGACTCTGCCCAATTAGATGCATGGCATCTAATTCTTGTATTGCAATGGTGTTTCCAGACCATTTGTATTGCAATAAAATCAAGAAGGCAAAACTGGGATCAAGATTAACCTTGAACTGACAGTCTTATTTGCTTGTGTAAGATGCAGGATGTTCAAAGAGTCTCTTTGCAGTGAGAAGTGTCATCTTAGAAACAGAGAAACTGAATGAGTCAGAAGGTGTCTTCTGGGCCATCTAGTCTGACCCCCGGCTCCAGCCAGCTCCACTCATGTCATGCCCACGATGTGCATGTCTAGCCTATCCTTGAACACCCACACCGATGGGGCCTCAACGACCTCTCGTGGAAGACCATTCCACACCCTCGGGGTTCTGACGGTCAGGAAGTGCTTCCTGGCATCCAAATGGAACCTTGGCTCCCTGAGCTTTGCTCTGTTGGAGCGTGTCCTGCCTTCCTCTGCAGGGGAGAACAGGTCTCTACCCACCTCTGCGTGATACCCCCCCTATGTGTTGCCAACTGATCCCCTCAGAATCTCCCCTTTTCCGGGAGGAGTCTTGCCTCAGTCTTGCCTCACAGAGCTTTCCCTGCAATCCAGCCACCATCCTTGTGGCCCTACACTGCACTGACTCTAACCTGGCTATATCTTTCCTGTAATGTGGAGCCCTCCGTGAAGGATATTAGGAGGTTAAGTACCCGGAGGAGGGCTTTCTCTGCAGTGGCACCCAATCTATGGAATGGGACCCCCAGAGAGGTCCGCCTGGCACCATCGTTATTTGTTTTTTGGCACCAGGTGAAGACCTTTTTATTCAAATGCTATTTTAATTGTTAATATTATTTATTTATTGTATTTTTGGGCCAGGTCGACACATATTGTTTTATACTGTTCTTATTCATTTATTATTGGGAGCCGCCCTGAGACTTCAGTGAATGGGGCGGCATAGAAGCCTTCTAAATAAATAAATAAAAAATAAATAAACTGAACACAATACTCCAGTTGCGGGTGCACCAGAGTTGTATAGAGTGGTAGTAATACCTCTCTCTGTCTAGAAGCCACACTTCTGGCTATGCAACCAAGTGTGGCATTTGCCCTCTTGACCACCACATCACACTGCTGACTCATGTTCAGCCTGCTGTCGACATGTACCCAAGATCGCTTTCACAAGTGCAGCTCTCCAGCCACTTGTCCCCTAACCTGTTCTTCTGACACCTATTCCTATGCCCCAAGTGCAAGACCTTGCACTTATCCACAATAAATGCCATCCTGTTGTCTCCTGCCCACTTCCATAGTCTGTCCAGATCCTTCTTTATCCAGAGTACCTGCTCCTCAGTTGTGGCCACTGCCCCCATTTTAGTATCATCTGCAAATTTGATCAGCACACTGGTCACCCCCTCTTCCAGGTCATTGATGAAAAGATTGAACAGGATCAGTCCCAGAACAGAGCCCTGGGGGACCCCGCTTGTCACTGGCTGCCATCCAGATGATTCCCCAGTAAGGGTTACCCTCTGCTTTCGGTCAGTCATCCATGCCCTAATCCGTCTATCCCAAAACTCCTCAATATCTCAACCAGGATATTTTGCGACACTTTGTCAAAGGCTTTGCTGAAATCCAGGTTATTTTACCCCTATATAGTATGCATATCTATAGAAAAACTACTATGCTCTTTAACTATTGCTACTTTCATAGGGATTTTCTGTAGGAAGGAAAAGGAGAAATAAGCAGAAATGGTTTATTCAACTTGGTGAGCTTAAACAGAATGGTTTTGTACCAGCTGGGGCCTGTTTTAAACATATGCACACATTGTGATTAAGGTTTCTTTTGCTTTTGAATCAGGATCACATTACCAGAACTATGCTCAGCATTAATAAAATGAGGACATTTTAATGCATTCTTTGATGATAACCATGAAACTATTGTAAGACTTCTCATTGCTTCCATTAGCATGCATCCCTGTAGTCAGTGCTCACATTCTGTCAAACCTGGCAAAGTGTTCAACATAATAGTGCTAAATCAAGAAGAAAGAAAGAAACCTGAATACAAATATTTGACTATGCATGTATTGTGTGTGAGGTACCCAGTACTACCAGTGTACAAAACACAGTTTTGAAGAACATACGTAAAAGTAGACAGGAACCTGCCCAAATGATGTCTGTATTCTGAAATAAAGTTGTGCATAAAGGGCTTCCGGACCCTCTGTCTCAGACTGGGGCAGAGCAACTGGGAGCACCAATATTTCTAGGGGGAAACATCATGCATTGGCAAATGTACTGGGGTCTAGCTTTCTTTTCTACATGGAAGGACTGTTTGGTCTGTTATTTGCATTTATCTCCGAAGGCAGGCTATGACGGTAATTGTAATCGAAAGGGCATGCATTTGAATTGTTAGGAAGATTTTTTCCCACTGGGGAGGAGATATGAAGATGTGCCTTGATTCCCTGGAGACTTTGGGGAGGTATTCTTGACAACAGCGTTCCCCTTCACATGTGTTGGTCATCAATTCCAGTTAGTCCTAGCCAGCATGGCCAATGATCAGGTAAGGCAGAAGTTGTAGTCACGTATGTCTAGAGAGGACTAGATTGGGAAAGACCAGAACCGTTAGTTCAATATTACTTAGACTGGCTTAGTTTGCATTACTTAAGTTCCTATCCCTCATCAAAAAGGGTTGATAATAAACAAATGATAATGATAATAAACAAAGTTTTAGTTAAAACAGCATTAAAACAAAAGTCCAATCAAAGTATTAGGAAACTGGTTGTGTTTTGAGATAAACCTTGTGCACTTTATGCTCCACCTTCTACCACTGGCAAGTGTCCTTTCCTTGGTTTGTCTTGGAAATGCCTCCTGACCCCTGTGCCCTCCAAAATATTTCTGTTTGGCTCTTCTTATTCAGTCATTGATGTACCATGCTTGAGCTAACAATAGAGCTGACCTTAAAAGCATGAGCTGCACATTTGCAAAAACCCTTTGAACATGCTGAGTACAGAAGGATGATTGAGAAAAATACTCTTCCATTCTGGTACCTTCAGAGATCAACAAGCCAGACAAATTCTAAAATGGGCAATGTTAGCATGGCTAATTGCAGTTCTGTACTATCTTCTGTGAAATCTTCTTCTGATGCAAAAAAAGATTTCCCACAACACTATTCTGTGAAACCTGGCTTTAAAACAAAACTGATTATAAGTATTCTCCCTTCTATGTCCCAACTCCCTTCTCATTTGAGTAAGGAAAGCTTCCAAAGCAAAAGAGTTTAATATGATGAATGGGGTAGGGTGGAAATCTGTTCTGGTTAGAGACAAGTTGGTATCTTTTTAAAGGGATCAAACCAAAACTACTCCCCACTAACATTGATGCTTCACCCAGCAAAAAGAGGAGACTTTGGCATGTGTCTCTTGACAGGTTTCCTGTCTGCCTTGTAATTGTTCCTGTGCACTTGGTGTGCCTTGGGATTGCTTAAAACCCTGACCTGTCTCCAGCCGTATCCTTCCGTCACCTTGTCAGCCTGCATGTTTTCACTTATTTGCAGTCTGGTGAGCACAGATAATTTGTGTGAGCTGGGGGTTTGTAGCACCTACTTAAACATCAGTGCCATAGCAGAAAGTTCTTGTATTCCAAAGGCTGGTGCAGGGCGTGCGGGTGATATCTACTTTTGTGGGTCTGAATTGGAACCAAAAGATGTACTGATCTTTGTTCTTTCTACCCCCACCTCCCCCTGGCAGCTTTTTCTTTGATAACCAAATATAGAATAAATCTTTGATTCAGAAGAAGGATTAATCCAGTTCAACCCTGCAGCCTGCAGGGGTGACATACTGTCTTATCTGCTGATGAGAGAGGGAACAACAATTCTTCTAGTTCTCAAATTAAGTTAGACCAAATAGAGATTCTTTTTGTGCTGTGCACCAATCATGTGGAAATGCATTACAAGTGACAGCAGGTTAGCCTGATCATAGTCAGTATATGTGCCAGGGACAGATTGGATTGTGTGTGGAGCATATGAGAAGCTATGTCTTCACATGCATGGGAATAGAAAGCACAATCTGATACTGGTAAGCCTGTGCACTTTAATGCAAGGTGACAATTAATGAGTCCTGTCATTCACCATTTACGATACTGTTCTGCTTCTAAGAAGGCATCGAAAAGGGGTCATACTGATTTCAGGTTTATGGGGGCCATCAGGCAAGGCACCCTTGGAAGCAGCAACGGCTGTAGGAGTTGCAGTAGGAAGGAAGCCTTTGCTGCTCCTTCCCTCAGTAATGCTGTATCAGCCTTCTTACCCCAGGGAACTCACCCAGGGTGGGAGACAGTGGCATTAAGTACTCCCTCCCCCACTGGTGAGGATGCATGTGAGAATGTGCATGCAACATGCATGCATGAGTACATGCTGCTCCCCTGGCTAAGAACCCCTGTATTCTGCTTCACGGCAGAGTCACACCTCTGGCCTGCTGACCACTCTAGTCTAGCAGGTCCCCATTCCATGTGCAAATATTCCCTCCCATACTCCGCTCCTTCCTCAGCTCAATGCTCCCCTTCACGCTCCACGTACAATCCCACAGAGACACCAGCTGTGACATGGGGCACATGGAGGCCATCTCTCCATGCTTTGACTGAGTGGCCCCTTATTGCTGCAACCACTTCCATGGGGCAGGGAGTGCTATGCTGGCACGAAAAGGAGCTGTTTTCCCTTGCACCCACTAAGTTATACATATTCACCGGCCTCATATCCACCCCAGTGAGGGAGAGAGGGCCAAGGCACCGGGTAGATCATAGAACAGCTGGAGCAGCTTCCTCATACATGGCCTCCACCCAGCTGGACAAAACAGCGAGGCCAGGCTGTCAAAAGGGCTAGCGGTCAGCACCCTGAGCAAGGGCTGGTTTGGGGGTTTGTTGCTACCAGGCAAAGCACTTGCTCCTCCCGAGCCTGCATCAGCTTGTAGGGCAACAGGAGCCCCACCGCAGGCTCAAGGGACACATGTCTGTGCATAGCCTGGTGCGCTCGTGCTCCTGCTTGCCAAGCACGGCGTGAACTCAGTGCCCACGTCAATAGAGCAACAACTCCCAGTAGCTCTTATAAGCAGGAAGAAAGATGTCATGATTGGTCAAGACAGGGGGAAAAGAACTCTCGCTTTTTATTTTTTTATGCATTTTTCACCTTCTCACCATTTACACTCTCTGGCTTTTTTCACAGCCACTTAATGTGTTACCTTTACAAATCTTGACTTAAGCCTTTGTTGAATGCTAGAAGGAGCTCTCACATGATTTATTCCTGCAGATTTGGATGTCAAATGAGTAATGCTTCAGCAACCTCCCTTGGGGGAAGCAACACATCTTACTACTGATGGCCAGAAACAATAACAAAGAAGATCTGTTGCCATTTCTTTGCACTTTCCTCTCCCTGGAATTCTGTCCTGAATTAACCCTGGATGAGTAACTTTGGAATCATTGTCCTTTAGTGCAGCAGAAAAAAGAGATAGAGGGAAATAGGCATGTTGGCATTGCTTAAGCAAGAACCACAGCCCAAAGTGTATGCTTTCATCTGCAAATATACAGGATACCTATTGCTTATGTTGATGTGGCACATTTCTCTTGATTCCTTCTCCGCAAGGCCTGCAACTAATTTGTTACTGCTCCCACTGAATCAACGGCTACATGCATGCAATAACAGTAACCTTCACCTGTCCAGTTCTCCTCATCCCTTGGCATTCTACTCCCACTGGCAAATCATGAGAATGGAAACCCAAGAAAACCAATACACATTTGTGGCTAACTGTTGTTGCAACATTGCCACATGAGATCATAAGAACTTTGAGTGGGTTATTGACCTACATGAGATCCCCCCTCTTAATTGTAGAAAAGCCTTGCTGTGTCCACACAATTTCTCCCGTGTTCTATACATGTACATGTGGCAGGGGGAGCAGGATGTGAGGGGTCCCATCCCAACCAGGGCAGGTTCAGGAGATGCCTGTGCTATATGAATATATCCCTAGGTCCAGGTTTTTGATGACCCTTGAGGACGGACTTTCAAGGATGCTAGTCTCTCTGGAAGGAATATTATTATGATGTACCCCTGCTTTCTTCCTGCTGACAATAATCCAGGGTAGCTTACAAGAGTGCCCTTGCTGTTTTATTCTCACAACAACTCCTCTGCCAGGAAGGTTAAGTCGAGAGGCTATGAATGGCCCCAGTCACCCAGTGACAGCAATGTCAGCTTCCACGTGGGAAGAAAAAGTGGCCAGGGCTTACTTTGGTTGAGGTTCTGGCATGGGTGGAAAGGGTTAGCATGCCTACCCCGAGGTCTCCAACCTGACCCGTTTAACCTTTACTGTTGAAGGAAAGGGAATACATACTGCATGCTTTTATGCCCTTAACATATTGTGCTGGTTTGCGAAATAGCCATTGATACAGCAGCCAAACATGGTTTAGGGCCTGGATATTTGAAAGAAGTCTCCCTCCGGATACACCTGCCCAGACCTTCAGATCTTCTACTGAAGTCCTTCTCCAGGAGCCCTCTCTGAAAAAAGTTAGAAGAATGGCGACCAGAGGAAGGGCCTTTTCTGTGGTAGTACCACAGAGGTGCTCTCAGCACCGATGCTTTATTCATTTTGGCACCAGGCCAAAACTTTTTTAATTAAACCAATGTTTTAATGGTTGATTGGGTTTTTAATATATGATATAGAATGGATTTGCAGTTTATTTTTATAATTGGAAGTTTGTTTTATCTCGTGCAGTTATAGTTTTGGTCTTTTGTAAGCCATCTAGAGATCCATTTTGGATACAAGATTGGATAAATATGTTTTAAATAAAGAAGGAAAAAGAGAAAATGCATTCGAAGTCAAAATTTGCATAACATTTCCATATGCAATTGTCTCTGTCTAGTGCTAATTTAGAAATAATTGCTTCGATTTAAATAGAAACAAACAAATCTGAGCATAGGAGAGAAGACTGGCACTGGATGGCCAGAGTTCCTGATTCTCAGCCTGCCTGACGTCCAGGTACTGAGCATTGGTAGGCAGCTCCAAGATTATGGCTCTTTGGCTTTAAGCCAGACTTGGATTGCATCCGTTTTCAAATAAAGGATACTTCAATCAACTAGGAAGTAAAGTCACGGGAGTCTGCTTGTTAGCAACAACTTCTCTAAGAGATCCAGAAAAATCTAAGCTTCCAAACCATTACATTCTTGAAAACGTTAATAATGCCTCTCAGAATCTTTAATAATATTTCTTGGGGTGGGGGATAATATTGATCGAATGAATCTTTTAGTATGTTTCTTGCTTCATCATGCAAGACAGTCAGCACTCCATCATAAAACAATTCAAATATGATAAATGGCTGCCCCCATCATTGTTGGATGGGTGTTGGAGCAGATTGCTGTGGATTGCTCAAAACTTTCCAGTGATTTCACAGGTGAGCCAGAATTCTAACAGTTCCTAGCTGCACTTAGTTTGTGCTCCACCATTAAGAGTCCAGGAGCAGCTCTGAAACTTCCTGTAGTAAGGATGAGGCCATCTATATAGCTACTCATAATGATGGTTATATTGCCTCCAGTCACAGAGTTTAAGTGCTTATCTGTATGCCAGTTACTGGGGAACGAAGCGGGAGGGTTGGCCTTTGGTCAACTGCAGTATGATAAACTTCAGCATCCTTATAAGCTTAGTTACTTCATTTCCCCTGCATTCAACTGAACTTTATTCTCAGAGCAAAGGAAGCCAAAGAAGGACCTTTTGGTTGTGTTTACCTTCAAAGCAAGTTCACTCCCCTCATTAGACAGTTCTCTTCCTTCTTCATTTTTACAAGCTCTGGTTTAATTTGGCAGCTCCTTCCCAATTGACTGAAATTAAATGGCTTGATGGCTACTAGCCGACTACTCGGCTTCTCCTCCTCAGAGGCCAATTTTGTGTTTTTACAGAGGAGGCATGTTTTAACAGAAAGACTGACAATACGTCTCAGGCAAATCTAGAGCTATAATTAAAACCTGCATAGGAGACAGGTGGGTGGCATTTGACTTCCTGCCGCTTACTTTAATATACTAATCTTGTCTGTCTAATGTGCGCATTGCAGGGTAGAAATGTGATTTGACTCGAACTGCATGCTCATTCTCTCCCTCTGGGGTCCTAGTAGGGAATGGGCAGTAATTGCTGATTAACCAGATTCTCCATAATTGTGCACGCTAGATGAGGGTTTGATTGCCACCCCAGTGGTAGCAAAAATGGTATGCACATCATAAATCACTTTCAGCTCTGCTTTCTGCTGGGAAAAAAGCAGGCCACTTAGCCGGGTGCGCATCAGGTACCAGGCAAGTGGGCAAGATCTGTTGAACTTCCATCCTTCTAGCCTTACAATTAAGAAGTCCAGGCCACTGGCTTTGAGTCTTCATAACAGGTGCATTTGCTGTTACAACAAAGTGTCAGAACTCTTCCTTTATAGTCAAGCGGACTGAAGATGACTTTTGGAACAGGACCCAAATAAGGGAGATGGGTTTTCTTGGACAAAGGAGCATGTGACCTGGATCACCTGGGAAAAGGCAATCAGATAGTAATTGATAAACATTTCCTGGTGAATTAAAAGCCATCTGACAGCTCAAAGGCCTCTTGCTTCCAAGCAGTTATTATTCTCAGTATTCTATTGTACTTGTGGATTTGAAAAGAATTGTTGGAATTTCTTTTAGGTGTACCTAAGCATGTCTATTGTTTGATCATCCTTTAATTTGCTGAATCACTGGAGAATATTGATTGGCACAGCCAGAAAAGCTGTTTCATAGAAAGTGAATCTCTGCTGTTAGCATTGTCATTTTTTAATCCTTTTTGAGGGCATCCATTCTTGGACTTTACCCATTAGAAAAAGAATGAGCTGGCATTATTCCATGGGTGCGTTGGATGTATTTATACTGGAGCAGAGATGTTGAATGTAGACCTGCAGGCCACCTCAATCTACCTGGGCTTTTAATCCAGCCTTCTAAGGGTTCCCTGGACAGCTATGCCCCATTCACCTGCACCTACTCTCTTTCTGCCAACCTCCAGTCACGTGTGTTGGTAGGGTCATAAGAACATAAGGAAAGCCCTTTTGGATGAGACCAAGGTCTATCTAGTCCAGTATTCAGTTCATATAGAGGCCAACCTGCTCTCCATGGGAAACCCGCAAGCAGAACATGAATACATCAGCCCCAGTTGCTTAGAAACTGGAATAAATATAGATACTTCCTTTGATACTGGAGGTATCATCAATCCATCAGGTCTAATAGCCGCTGATAGCCTTTTCCTCCATGAATTTGTCCAATTTTCCTTTAAAGCCATTCAGGTGGCTGTCCATAACTACATCTTGTGGGAGCAAATTCTTATCCCATCCATCAGCCTCAAGAGATGATCCTAATGGGTTCTAGTATAATATGGAGTAGTGGGGGCCTTTGTGCATTTGGTAGTGGTGGGCTGAAACACGGCAGCAGCAGCAGTGTTTGAAGGCTAAAGGCTATTGTTTCCAATCTGTCTGCAGGCTGTGATCCCCTTCCATACGTCATGATTAAGGGAGGGGTGAAGAACCACAAGCCTCTGAGCCAAATCTGGTCTGCCTCTCATCCTAGAAAAGGACCTTTTTCACTTCCGTCAATGATTCAGAGATCACAGCAAACAACATCTGAGGAGGAAGAGGAGGCCGAGGCTAAGAGATGGCTTATCTCCACTTCAGTGCTGCTTTTACCAGTCTTGCCTGCAATGGTATGAGTCACAAGAAGACAGCAGATTCCAAATAGACCCCAGAAGGCTCAGCTCACACCCTGGAAGAACAGCCGTATTGACGATATTGGCTCCCTGGGCTATTTTAGGAAGGCCCAGTGAGACTTGTCTTTTAATTTGAAAAGCCCTTTTCCATTCTGGCTGCTCATTTAAGATTCACATAATGATAAGAATTGCTTCCAGATTTTGCACTTTTTGCATTGCCCCTGTGCTTCCTTTCCTCTTGCAAAGTGTCTTCTTAGATATATAAAGCCAATTTGTTTTGTTTTCATTGGTCTGCAAGACACTATTGGGCCCTTTTTCAAATAGTGAAAGGGGAATGGGTTATGTTGCAGCTTAAAGACTAACACACTTGTTCTGGCATAAGTTTTTATGCAACATGCAGAAAGATGTTGACATTTGGCTTCTTCATTGTGAAGATCATGAGGGTACAGGAAAGAGAAACAAGTACGTGAAATATCTTGGTCCTAATGATGGGAATGTTGAAAATTTTACATAGTTCAGTACTCAGGCTTGTTATGCATATGGAAATCACATACGTGCTAGATTCAATGTATGGTCAGAATTATCATGTGTCTCAGCAGTATCAGTGTTTTGAGGAAGGGAGAGAGAGACAATTTACTTCAGTAAAATCAGTGCTAGCAAAAAAGAAATTTTTTTTTCCCAACATTGAGTTCCTGTCCTTAATTGCCTTCTCAGTGGCTTCTTTAAACAAACAACAGAAATGTAAAGAGACTGGAGATCCATCGCTGGATTTTCAACATCTCGTCTACTTTAGCACCTAGTTCAGCCTGTATAAAAATGAGGAGTTATGGGGATAAGCAAGCAAAAGTGGAAGTTCATGCACTGCTGTATAAATGAAGTCCACAGAACTCATGGGGATAGAATGAGCTTGGAAAAAACAAACTATAATTGATCAGGTGGACTTGGCTGTATTGATTTAGAGCTCAACTGACACAACTGTTTCCTCTCACACAATAGATGTTAAAATCAAACAGCAAAACTGGGAAGTTTGTGCTGTCATCCTTTACCTGGTAAATGGTCACTTATCCTGTACACATCAGTTCTTGCATTGAAATATGGCAGACTGTACCTGTTGCTTTTCCTTTCTAGCCTTTTTGTTGCACCATGCAGCATTTTGCTTTATATACCTGTGCAATATTTTTATACTTACTTTATGCACCTGATAAAGTGTCTGCCGCAACAACTGTGCGTTTGATAAGGCGATCTGGGACACATTTTTGGGGTTTAGAATGGGGAGTTTTGGATTCCAACCCAAGGATTTCAGGAAGGCACCACTTAGCATCTTTAGGACCCAAAATGCAAACATACTGCAGAAGGATTTGATCCTTCTCTTGTAATAGTGAATTGTACTGTTCTAATCCCAGATCATACCCCTCCCCACAAAAATCTAAACAGCCTAAGTAAAACCAAAGTGTAAATGCAAAGCATTTACAATGCAGGCATCAATGAACAGTTAAAACAGTAAAAGCAACCTGACTTGCTATTTAGTCAGAGATCTAACAGAATGAATGGGTAAAATGTTATATTTTTCAAGAGAAAACCTAGTAAAATGTCATTTGATAACTTCTGAGCATCCCTCAGAAAAATAATACCTTCTGCATCTGAGTTGAAGAAGTTATCTGACTCACCATCTTCCTCCTTATAGTGTCATAAAAGGGGCAATGTAGCACACGATTTAACTCCGTGAGTCCCTGGCCCCTGTGACAAGGGAACTGTTCCTTGAGAACTTATAACATCTCCCTTCAAGATACACCAAAGGCATGGCTTGAAAATGCTGCCTTCGGGAGGTGCTGCTAAAGGCTTCTAAGTACTATGAGATTTTTCTTTTCCTTGAGAACGGGTATCCCAAAGAGAATTATGAAAGCTACATTAAACTAATCAGCACCCATGCAGGAAACTGGACTTGAATTTTATTTCTTTCTCCTGGTTGTAGCAACTGGAAAAAGATGGGAAAGTGGTGAAGCGCAGAGCTATCACTGGGATTTGGAGGACAAGATAGCCTCAGTGGGTCCCTTCCTTCAAAGATTCTTTTCATCCAACCACCACTCTCATTATTATTATTATTTTTATTATTATTATAACATTTCTATGCCGCCCCTTGCCGAAGCCTCGGGGCGGCTTACAACACAATCACCAGCTGATTTGACTCCTCATTCTTGTGCATGCTTGCTTGGCAGACAAAAAGCTAGCGTGCAAGAAGGAAACAGCATGATTGTGCACTACAGTCAGTTGGTCCTTGATGGGATATGAGGCCCAACCAGGCCTACACTTGACAGCAACCTGATTCCCAGAGATGTTCGGTGTCAAAAGACCTGATATCTACCTCTGACCGGGGAAATGATGTATCGGTGCAGATTCACTAAAGAGCAAACCAGCCACAATATTTTTCTCAGATTGGTAATACTTGTTTCATGTCGAAATAATAGAGAGGATGGAAGGAACATACTCTCTCCATACGCACACCTGTGGAAAGACCACAGTTGCCCAAGGAGTGGTGATAAAACCCATCTACAACAGAAAAAGTAGACTTGGTACAGCTGGTGCATCTCTTCTGAACAATACTAAGAAATAACCTGTATTCAAGAGTCAATCTGGTGTTCGAGGGCTGGGTTGGGGACTCAGGTGATCCAGGTTCTAGTCCCCACTCAAGCCGTGAAGTTCACTGGGCCACTTTTGACCAGTCACTGTCAACCCAGCCTATCTCAAAGGTTTGATGTTATGAGGGTAAAATAGAGTGGAGTACCCATGAAAGTCTCCTTGGGTTCCTTGCAAGAGGGAAAAATACATAATATAAATTCTATGTAATAATAAAACTGTTGCCATGTTCAAGTTTTGCCGAGGTGCTGCTCAACATGTAAACAACCCACACATTCATGAGCAATAAAACTAAAGTCCTTTATTGCTACTTGTCTACAAGATTTACAACTCTATAGATAAGCTCTTCTGTTGAGGTCTTTGGAATGCGGATGTTAATCCTCTAGTGGTGTCTCTCCCCAAGCCCACGTGGGACTAGCTCTCCTGGTCACGCCTTTCTTCCCTCTGACGTAACAGGGCCTGCCTTTGCTTGTACCTTCTAAGAATTCTACGATTGGTTGCTAGGGAAAAGTCTATAATGCCCCCTGCCTTCTCCTGTGTCATGTTCAGGAAGTTCAGCATCAGTGGGAGGAGGGACAGCCTGCTCTGACTCCTTCTGAGTAGAAATCGTAGTGTCTTTTCCCTCGGGGCTCTCTTGCTTTGATGTGGGCCCGGGTGTTTGCTCAATGGGCAGGGAGTCAGGGGGAGGTGCAGCTATCTGCTCAGCCACCCCTAAGCTAGGTTGCGGGGTTGGCTTTTGGATACAGGGTCCCAAGCACAAGACCTCTTTGTGAGGTGCTGTCTCTGTCAGGGCTTCAGGCATGACAAGTTTTGATCACCATTATCATACTCTTAATGGAAATATTTTAATGTACTCACATGAAGGTTTAAATCCATAAACATAACAGGATGTCCTACGATCTAAACTCTGGGCAGTAGATCAAGATGATCCAGGGACTGAGCCAGGTGGTCAAAACCAAGGAGCCAATCCATCATTGTAGCCAAGGGTAAAGCAGAAATCAGTATCAATGATGAAACCAGAAATTGGGGCTTAGAACAAGGCAATAAATCAGAACAAACAGTCCAGTCAAAGCAACACCCCAGAGCTCCAGAAGAACTTGTTGCTCAGTCAAATCTTTTATAGCCCTAAAGGGTCCAGTGGCCAGTTGGGTGGGTTAAGGCATCCAGGGTCTGAGTGTTCTTAACTCCCAAGGAAGTTACTCCCAATTAATGGTCCCCAGCAATTTCTGACAGTGATTACCTCAGAGGGGTGAAAACTTACGGAGTCCATAAATGCCAGTTAGTATTTGTTCGCCTAACTTATGTGTCTCTGTAGAAAATACAGTGTGCACCTTCACACTGCAGAGTGTCTTCCATACACTGGTAACAAGGCTAATTATGCCCATTTTAATTCCAGGTAGTAACACAACAAAATGTGGAAAAGCTGAATCAGGCATGGATATTTCTACAAGGTACTGCATGAGGATAAAACAGGGATGCCTTATGCACACACCTTCTGAATTCCTTGGAGAATGTGCAATTTAAGAAACATAATAGTAATGCTTAAAGCATGTTACATTATTTTCTTTGGCTCTTCCTTGCAGATGCCTCTGTCTTCCAAAAGTTCTTCCAAAATTTCGCCAACCAGTTTCCATGCAGAAGAGCAGACAGCTCATTAGCAAGGTTTCCTGATTTTCCCAGAGGGATTCCAAGAAAGCCTGCATTGTACTAGGGCAGGACTCACCCACACTGAAGGGGTAAGCAAGCAAAGAATCAAGATCCACTTGTTTGGAATGAAATCACAAAGCCATTTCCTCTCACAGGAGATCTTAAGTATCAGAAGCACTGTCGGTGGTGTACATTTTCACGTTCCTATCACAGTGCAATTTGAAAACAGCATGGAGGAAAATCCATTTGCATGTGCATGTGTCATGCACATTGATCAACCTTAAGCCACCTCATTAAGCATTTCACACTTGTAGAACAAATGAGGAAACAGGTGGTTGTTAAATTTTGCAGGAAGCTTAGTTTGCAGACGTCAGCTTTGAGAAGCAATATATTCACACAGCAAGGGTAAAATGAACCTAAGCAGAACCACATCAGACATGGCAAACTTCCTGTGCCTGAAACATATTGGGGAACAAAATGGCTAGATAAAGTGAGAGCAGGTTGTTACCTGTGTCAACTGCACATGTAGGAATAGACAAATCTGCTAATTTTATTTTCTCCATCCTCCCATGTTTTTTGCAGTGTGGAGAGATATCAGGTTCTTTTTCTTTCTTTCTCCCATATATAAAGAGCTTTGTGGGGAAATGAAATTCTCACCCATCTGCACCAGCCAAATTTAATTGGTAGAGCTGTTTTCACTATGATATGCCTGCATGTCTATCAGGAAAAGAGAGAGGGATGCCCATGCTATTTCATCACTAACATATTTGAAAATATAGAGATTCCAGTACTCAAAGCTGGGAACCTGGATGAACTAATCTGCCAGCTTCCTTTCTCCAACATTCCATTTTTAATAATTGAGTATTCTTATGCTCTTTTTGTCCTGATTATGGCAAAATATTGGCAAATGTTCTGTCCCCTTCCCCACTGGCCCCACCTGCCCAAAATGGCAGGTGGGGTGCATGCAGCTGCCAATTCCAGCAAAGCAGGCTTGCTCACAGCCAAATGACCCATAGCAGGTTCAAATGAGGCAACACATCTCCCTGGCTTATAGCTTAGGAGGGCTTGTCATGCCCTATACTGCAGGGGTAAATCCTCTCCTGTAACCCCTACAACAGCGGCATCTCCTGTTTGTCCTTCTCACCACCACCAATGTCTGGGCCAGAGTGAGGGGCAGGTGAACAAGCAGGATACTGTGCTGAGGCAGAGGGATGACTCCAGGAGCTCTTGTCAGTGGCCCCCTGCTTGGTTGTAGGTCCCCAGGAGATGCCCAGCCACGCCTGCTCTTCCTTTTTCTCTCTCTCTCATGGATACATCCAGCACCAGTCCAGTGCTTAGCATCTGAGAAGAGAGATAGTGGACTGCAAAGCCCCAGTTGTATGGAAGTTGTTGATTTAATATGATTCTTGCTGCAGTTCATACTTGTTGACAGACACTTGCATGAAAGGACCCTCTTAATCCCATGTGTGAATATTGCACACAAACATCCATCATGGAATGAGCATCGGTCCATTCATTTCATTAAAAAGGAGAGAATGTGTACTTCCTACTGCCTGCAAGTTGCTTTTTCCTTAACACATAATTGTAGGGAATGAGAAAGAAAGGGTAGGTAGATCAACTGGTCCCTGAGTGCCATCTAGTGCTGAAAAGTAGCTTCAGTTCTTTGGTTTTCATTTCATTCATTAGCCTACAAAATTGTGTGTGTGTGTGTGTGTGTGTGTGAACAGATGGCATTAGGAGCATTTCTACAGATGATGCTCCAAGTTATAGTGTGATGATATTGTGGAAAAGTGTTATAAAGATGTCATTCATTAGAAAAGCAAGTGCTAAGCACTAGTTGTCATATGTAAGAGCATGTACAATGCTAACACAGGATAGAAGACAAAAGAGAACATGGAAGAAAGCATATGGATTGCATGTTCAAATCCTGGTGTGTCCAGTTTTTTTCATTTGTTTAAATTCTTATAGTCCACCCTTCCTTGAAAGCAACACAGAAAACTTTCCAATATTAATAAAAGTTATCATCAAATCATACTTTTTTCCTAAAACAGTTAAAATACAACCTTGAAATACCAAAATCGGCAGATCCAAAGTGAAATGCATATGTGACTAAAATGGTTTTTCACTTTCTTTTAGGCAGTCAAAAAGAGGGCTAATCATGCCTTTTTGGGGAGGCAGCTGTACAAATGTGGGCCTTCCATTGAGAATGTCCTTCCTTTTGTAGAAAACTAAAAACTAGCATAATGAATGTTGCCTTGCAGAAAGGGCTTATAAAGCATTCATTTCCCATAAGGAAGGTACTATAAATGAATTAATCTGGAGAAGAGTTAGCCCATGATGAGCGTAAACATTCAAAGAGTCAACATGGCTGGGTGAATTGTATACACATGTTTAAATAAAAAATACACAAATAATTATAATCCAGAACCATTTTGCCCCAGGATGCTAGAGAAAGTAAGACAGCTCTACCTCCTGTCCCAATGGTGGACATGTATCATAGTACTTATGCATACCATTAGTGGCAGGAGTTTATGGGTTCTTGAAGATAGACCTACCCCTTGTTCAAATGGGGTCCTGCGATCATCATTTTGACAGGAGGTAGAAGCATCCAATAGTGGGAAAAATCAGGAGTCTGCAGTGTTACTGCTCACCTTGCAATCTTAGCAAAGTGAGCAGTGAACGGCAACTGAACCCTGTGGGATTTCTGGAGTTAATGCACAAGGAAGAAATGGGATTCCTGAAATCCTGGCTACCCTAATTTTCCCAAAAGAAATTCTGAATGGACTCAGATTACTGATTGTTCCCCCATGTTGCATGGCCCAGTTAAGAATTGCTGGTCCAAGTTTGCGGGGGGTCTCCGGCATTTCAGGCAACATTCTTTCCCAAGCCTATGTTCCCATCCCCTATGCTAGGGAATGAACACAGGGCTTTTTGCGTGGTCTGCTTCTAAAGCATCTTTGGCATGGGAAAGGGCCATCTCCATCACTGCTCTGAGGTTTCTCAGCCCCCGGATATCTGCTTTGCATCTTCCTTGATGGTTTTTTGTCAACTTTTGAAGGAAACTTTGTCTTCATTGGCATTTTTCCTATCAAGTATGTTACATTTCTTTTGTTTTATTTGTCATGCAGGTTGATTTTTAGTTTATTATTTATTGGTTGAATCATATATTAAAGTTTTGATTGCAACTGCAGCCTTGAGCATCTCTGTTTGCAAAAGCCATGCATACATTTTAGCTACTATATATTTTCCTAGCGTAGAACATTGAGGGTGATCTTGGCACAGGCTGTTGCCAGTTCTTGTTCATTGTATTTATTTGTTTGTTTCATTTTTACACCCCTCAATAGCTCAAGGCTCTCTGGGTGGTTAACAAAAAGTTAAAAACATATAACAAAGAGAATAACAAATACAAAAAAAAAAAAATAAGACACTAAAACAATAAAATCAATTGAACATCAGTTGCAATCAAATCAGTACAGAGGTATAGCAGCACTAAAAAATTCAGTATAAAACTAATTATTAAAATACTGGGGAAATAGAAAGGTTTTCACCTGTAACTGAAAACAGTAGAGAGTAGGCAACCAGAAGTACCTCTCTAATTCCAGAGCTGGGGTGCCACTTCTGAAAAGGCCCTTGAAAATCTTGAAAACTTAAGACATAATGACCAATCTGTAAGACCCCACAGATAAAAGGCCATGCAAGGATGTTAGCCAGATTTTCCTCTGTACAGAGGCTGATGTGACATTGCATTGATCTTCTATCACTTCAGATAGAACAACATCCATACAACTTTCATAGTCATCACATGAATAGATAGGAAAATGTATTCCAAATCCTTAAACAAGTTGTTGTGTCAAGAAAACTTCATAGCACTAAAATCATGCAGGCTGAATTCATGGCATGGGTCAGTCTTCCAGCATATATATAAAGAGAGTGAACGTTGAGTCCAGGAGAGAAAGGAGGATCTGTGTGTGAGGATGGTTTGTGAAGACAAAGAGCGATCGATCTTCGTCCGACGTTATAATTGCACGTTGGTTTATTTACTGAGAAAAGGTGTCAGAACATGTGGAAACTACTGTGCTGACCTTACAAATGATGTTTTGTTTCACTGCTTGTTAAATCCGAGTCCTGGCTGTTTGATTGAGAATCTGTGCATGTCATCCTCATGAGCACAGAGTCCAATGAAGCAGCCTTATAGCTTGGGAGGTCAGTTAATTAGCTTGGGAGAAAATGCCTGGTGCCAGCATTACGTGCTATGAGAAAGAAAGGGAGATGTACAAAAGTCAAAGACACTTTATATTCCAGTGCATTATAGGAGTGTTCTCTCATATATCCTTTTCACACGTACAGCCTTGGCAACAGAATCCCCAAGGCACACATGGATGCCCACTCGATCCCTGTCGCCATCTGGGGTTCACACCTTCCAGAGGGGCGTTTCCTGCATGGGAGGAGGGTTTCCTTGGTGCACATTTCCCAGACATTTGTTCCCATGCATTTCCATGCACGATCTTTCCCAATGCCGTTTTGCGAGAGGGTGTGTGTCACAGATGAAACAAGGGAGTCTGAGCAAAGCTGTGATCAAGAAGGCAATGGGAGGGTGGGGGGTTTAGGGTTAATTAGCATAAGAGATTTGCAGCTCCCTCAGTTCAGGGTGCTCGTCTTAATGCAGAAGAAAATGTGTCTCTTTTAGTGCATTTGATTTGGCTTTCATTACTGTCCATGGGGCCGGCCAGTTCAACACCACTGGAGGAAATCAGGGCAAGAGTTTTTGTTGGGGTTATGCAGGAGTGGAGGTTGGGGTGGTGGGGTTGTTCTTGTTGTTCTTTTTCAGAGTACTTGACCTTGGAAGGGAAACCCTTATCTTTATTCTTCCTTCCCTTCCCTTCCATCAGCAGATTTTTCTGGCTGAATCTGTCCAGGGACATAATGCTGAAGAAAGTATCTCTGTTGTCTGCAACCTTTAATCTTCCTTTTATTTATTGCATTTCTATACTGCCCCACAACCAAAGATCACAGACCATAAAAAGAGGCTTCGCATATGCTTTTCATAGATCTCAGACCTTGAACATCTTACCTCATGAACAGCTTTCTTTTTTTTAAGTAGGGAAAACTCCAAGCATAGGTGGAGTAGGACCAGAGTTTTATCAGGCATTTAGAAAGCTGTTGATACCAAAATTAAAATTAAAATCTCTTTTTAATAGCATTTTGGATGGTGGAAAGATCCCAGCTTCTTGGAAGGCTTCTTCGATAGTTTTGATATGAAAACCCACTAAATCAAGAAGCAAAAATTTTAACAGCAATGTTTGGAAAAAGATTGAATAGTTTAATTGAGAAATACATTAAGGCAGATCAGGCTGGTTTTCTAGTAGGAAGAAGGATGACAGGCTTGACTGGACTATTACATGTCCCTTTAAGAGTATGAAATGTAATGGAATTTATATCTGTTTAACACAAAAGGTTTAAAGTTTATAAATGTCCATAAAAATAGACATTTTTAAAGCTTTTGATTGTGTGGAATGGCCAGCAATAAAATGTTGAGAGAGACCTTAGAATTTGGTTCACAATTGACAGGGGTAGTAAATCAAGTATATTCAGAAAATATTGCAACAGTGATATTAATGATGACTTAACAGAAAGAATACTAATAGGCTGAGGGACCAGACAGGGATGTCCTCTTTTACAAATATAGTTTGCTTCGGTTATAGAATAATTAGCAAATGGTATACGAAATGATAATATTATATTAGGTATAGGAATTAAAAATAAAATGGAGATTAATGTATTTGCTGATGATATGTTGTTAACAATTGAGGACCCACTAAAGTTATGGATCAGATTGAACTCATTTAGTGGACTTTGGTGAGATAACAGGTGTCTAGGTTAACTGGGAAACATGTGAGAGGATGCTGTGTTATGCAAATGATCTCTCAGGCCTTTAGAGGCAGTGACAGATCCAGAAGAGAAACATTGATCACTGTTGCTGTACCACATTTGAGGAGCAGGAGGGTCAACAAGAGAAGCAAGCAAACTTGTCACGGTGTCAGCCTTCCCAGCTGATCCTATCCTGACAGAAACACTTGGGGATCAGTTAGGGTGGGGTGTACTAACCCAGTTGTTCTCTTCTTCTCTTTTGCAAGGTGTTTTTTGCCATGTTTTAGCTCATGTATTTTTTAGTCAGAGTTCCTTTTAGCCTCACTCTTCTCTTTTCTTTTGCAGGAGTCTGCCAAGCTGGATGGGGCAGATAATTTAATTCCTTTATTATATACAGATTAGTCCTTGAATTTTGCTCCTTAGTGAACATAAGAAGTCTTTGATAGTCTCCTCTGGCATTCTTTGCTTCTATTTGTACAAATAATTCAACTCTGATCTTTTTATTTAGAACATTATCATATTAGCATGTTTTGTTCCCAATAATGGCAAATGAATAAAGGTAGCTGTGATACAAATGGCATTTTCTGAGGTCTCTTCAAAGCCAGCTACTGAATTCTTCTTCTTCTTTTTTAAGTAGCATATGCCTCACATGCAGAGACAGACAAAATTGGGCAGCTGCTTGAGGAACAAACTCGGTGAGAACATCAATCAGAAATACAAAAGCAACCCAGAAAAGCAGTCTCTCTTTCAAAAGAAAGCCCATAATGCAAAGTCACAATATGTGTCCAGAAACTCTTTCTCTTCCTCTCTCTCTCCCCCCTGTCACTTTAAATGGGTTGCTGATAACATATGAAGAGAAGGCAAATCAATTCAGACCCAATTTCAGTACATTCATAAAGGAATCTGTGTATATTATAATCAGAATAGATCTTTCTCCTAATGAAATAGCCACCAAATTTCCAAATTCTGGAGCCTTTTATGTATTAACAATTGCTTTATCTATCATCCCATGCCAGAAATCACAAACAGAATTTCAAAAGAGAGAAACCCAGGTCCTGTCACAACGTGTTGGGCCAAAGTTCAAGTAATGCAGAAAGAAGTGGCTGCAGACAATGGAGTTTCTTGCTTTTTTATACCTTGATGTGAGCAGTTTGCCTCCGTTTGCCAGTTGCTGTGAAACATGAGCTGGATGGTGCTATTAAAACCACATCCTCCTAATTAATGGGTTTGCCATAGGCGTCTGGTTAACCACTCCCCAGATAGGATGCTGGACTGGAGAATTCTTTGGTCTGCTCCTGCTCTTATTAGGTTCTTATAAATGGATTTGAATTGTGGGCTGGGGTGGGGAAGGGGCTTTAGCTATCTGTTTTTTCAGATTAAAGTTGGTCCTCCCTCTTTGGGCTGCTTATTTGCTTCTCTGGGGCTGCAGGAGAATAAGTGAGTCATGCTTTTTACCTTAGGTAGAGGGCCACAGGGCAAATGTTTAAATATTTGGTGGAAGCTTTCCCCTAAGGATTTGCCCAGCTCATCCCCTTCCCCCAGAATGCCTCAGCCCCCAGCCTCTGCCTTCCATCTCTGGGACCCCACATTTTCCTACAGCCAGTCCAATGGCATTTATTGGCCATAGGATTCTGTCCTAGTGTGTGTGATTAAAAGAAAATGAACAACTTCAGTCAAACACTGTCTCCCAGCTTCACAGTGCAATTTTGCCCTTAGAAAGTAGTTATGCAGTTTCAAGAAACTTGTGTATTATGAAAGACTTCAATTGACTCATATGGAAATTAAAGGATAAACATAGTGAGACGCACAGGGCAATCACTATGAGAAAGCGAAAACAATAAAACAGAAAGTGAAAGATGGGTTGATGGACTTCAGAGGCATTTAATGACTCAATCAGTGCTTTAAAACCTTAGTGTATAAAGCCATTGATGACAAAAATCTGATATATATAGAGAGAGATACATTATAAATGCTCTGGCCAAAAGACACTTGAAAATGTACTATTAGATGGCAGAGTTTTGTTTTTTAAAAGAATGAATGAGTGGTGCTGGGGGGCCTCCCGTGTCTTTCATCTTTACTAGCACAACATCTCCCACATGGGGGCAAGCGAGATGGATGCTCTCTTGCTTGTGAGTGCTTCTTGAAAGACACCAAAGTCTACCTGAGGTAGTTTGTCCAAGTCTGGGCTTTAGTGATCAGAAGAATAAAAGGATGGATTGGAAGTGAATGGATGTGGCAACGTAGTTCTATTAGTCATGATAAGCTATCTATCACTTTTTGCTATTCTAAAGTATCACAGAAAGGAAAACTTGCCGGGGAGCTGAGGTACAGGCCTACTTAACCCCACAGGCGTACTTATTTAAAAATAAAATGGCCAGTAAGGCAGGACTCTGCTTTTTACAGGCTTTCAAGGTGCCATAAGGATAGGTGTAAGCCTGACATAGGCTGAGATGGTTCTTCTGATGAAAACCCTGACTTAGGAAAGCCCCCAGGCACCCTGACATTTAGCATAGTTGCAGGCATCTCTGGCAAGTGGAGACTGGTTGCTCTGGGCAGGCATCCATCCGGAGTTTAAGAGTGACCGTTTAAGCCGCTGTCCATGGTACTGAAATCCTTCCCTCCATGTGTTCAGCACCAAAGTTCAGAGTGATGCCTGCAACGGATACACCTTCTCACTGACATTGGAGCCACCAGTCAACCATTTCTGGGATCCACAGAGAAGATACCACGGGCCCATCAACAATGATGGATTTTGAGGATGCCCCAAATAGGGCCCCAAAGACTGCTCTTCACTCATGGTGCAGAGAAGGTGGCCTAGTGTTCATCCAGAAAGCAGAGGCACAGAAGTGCAACACGCATCCAAACAGCCATAGTAACCGGGATTCTCGTGGGTAAAAGCCTACCTAATAGTAAAAGCTTCCTCATCAGTAAGGCTCCTTTGAAGGATGGATGAGCTCTGGCAGCTCTAGCTATATAGGAATTCAGCTGAAACTTGCTAATCGTGGGTGTGTGGGGGTGGGGAGAACTCCCTTTTCTTAGTTCTAGTCAATCAACTCAGAATTGTGCTGCTGACCCTTGGATTCCGACAAGTCTCTGCACTTTACCAAGTGTTTCAGTTGATCTGCTTACCTGTGTTTTAACCCCTGATCATGAACCTCTCCTTTCTTGACTGGTTATATCTGCAATACGGCTTGCCTGTGCCTACCTACTGACCTCACCTGTATTGAGCTGCCCTCTTGTTGCACTGATAAAATTGTGTTTGCCCTTCACCTGTCCACTGACTTTCTGGAAGACCTGGATTACCATTGATTCCAGAACTGAATCTGAAGCAGTTGCAGGAGGACTCAGAAGGAGAGGAGATGCCAGAACAGTGTGAATCTGCCTTATATGCTGAAGAGGTTAAGTCTGGGCAACCTCAGGGACATTACAACTCAGGAGGAAGTGCTTGCCCTCTGGATACCTTCAGAGTTGTAGGCTCTTTTGTTGGTGTCTAATGTGTACTGCTAGAGGGGAACATACCCTGGCCTTACATTCGCACAGGCACACACAATGCAGAAAGCAAAGGGAAATTTGTTCAGAATTAAATGCAGAGCAGGTGCAAATTCTGAATATAATGTTGACTCGGCAGCAAATATGCCTATTCCAGCTCAATTGTACTCTATATTTCCAAAGAGGTGAAAAACCTCCTGCTTCATAGCCTTGTAGACAGAGAGAGTTAACAGAAAGAGAGGAAATACAAGGCTACTCTCTGTCTGTCGGCTGTGCTGTACAATGAACTCTTGACAGTGAACCCATGCTTGGGCAGGAAGGGGCACCAAGTCTGGGTCCCGAGCTTGAGTAAAGTGGGGGTTCTTTGCCTGTGGCCTGACTGCTATTGATGGGGTAATTTCTAGGTGCCTGCTGACTTAATGTGCTTGCTCAAGACCATGGTAGCCATTCCTTACAAGGTCGTTTTGCTTTATCCCTTTAAGGGGAAATCTCTCCAGGTTATACCTGACCTTTTCTCTGCAAGAATTCCAGCATTCTTCATTTTTTCCTTATCTCGTTCTGGCTGCCAGTCTAACACGTTAATCACTACATGGCTCTCATATTAAACAGATATGCCACTTCTCAGCCGAAAAGACTCCTGGAGTGACTTGCATGTGGATATTTAAAGCAGATAGTGCCTGCCCACAGGCTCGCCATCCAAGAAAGACACAGCACAGGAGACAAATGGAATAGGGAGGGAATTTGGGGAGAACCATTCCTTCAACAGAGCTGGTGGCATTGCCATGCTCTCCCTCTTGTCCCTACAGCCTGCTGGAATGGCAGGTGGTGAGGACAGCTTAGTGAGGAGGACCTCTTTCACTTTTCTGAAGGAGGTCCCCAAGGCTGAAATGGTTCTGTTCGGCCTGGATTAAACTGGAGGATCTCCTGATGTGTGGGAGATGCCTGCACTCCATCTAATTTGATTCTGATAAGGGTCCATCAGAGGTGATATGGGATATGGAAAAGAAGAGAGAGATTTCCATGCAGAGTTGGAGCAAAATTTCCATGTGTATATGGACACAACCCAAAACACTTACTGGGGAGTAAGTTTCACTGAGGACGGCCAAATTTACTTCCAAGTAAACATTTATAGGACAACACTGCAGTTCTCTCACATGGTCTTGCAAGTGTGAAGTCATATGTAGATGCCTGTGTGTGCGTTGCAAGGAATAAATATTGGGAGAGTAATAGAAACTTGCCATGGAAATTAATGGTGCATCTAACGAAAGAAGTATGAACTCATTTGTTATTTTGGTTGTGGGGGAAGGGCCATTACACACAATAGAAGCCAAATAAACACCAAATTAACACCCAGACTGTCAGAGCTAAAATAATAACAAATTGCTATTTTCAGGCTTCAATCTTTCCTCATAGAGTAGACATCATTCCTTGTTCAGCTTTAATTGAAAAAATACATTGTTTAAAACCTAATGAGACAAAGCACAGGCTTTTATACAATCTAACATATTACTCTATATTATAAGTTGTATCAAACAACATTTTATGACTCAGAGTTCTTTCCCTAACAATTAGGCTGAGGAGCCTAATTAAAAATTAAATCAGTGTTCAAATAAGCGTCACAGAATATTTTTTTTAAAAGAAAAAAGTACAAAGAAATCCCCTCTAAGCTATTTAAAAAGAGTTTCAGCTGCAATACTGTTTAGTTTGCTTTCTTCATTTAAAAGCATTGATAAAATGTTCAGTAAAATTGCTCATTTAAACACAAAAGCCAAACTCCCTCACCTTTGAATGACCTTCTCTACTTCCTTTGGATTTGTTCTTTTTCAAAATGTAGAAAAGGGGGCATGTTTAGGAATAAATTTAAGAGGCATAAGGAGGGATATCTGGAAGAGAATATGTTCAGTGGGAACCTATTGACTGGTTTATACTTACAGTGGCCACTGAAGACTCTCAAACAAGAATAAAAAAGAGGAACTGCGCTACACAAGAGTGGGGTGGACTCAAAAACCTAAACAGTTGTTTCCCCAAGAGGCCAGGCAATGGGTATGCGATCTGAGCAGTGGTCTGAATCTAACCAGCTCATTTCTGAGCCCAACCATACAATGCATTCTATGGAAAGCCTGAAACCCATTTCAAGGATTCATCTCCAATCCTTCAATAAATGTCTAATTAAGCAGAATGGCCCTCAATTTAACCACTAGTTTTCCTGCTACACCACGGAGAAAGCCTGCCAGAAGACAATTTACCTGGCCATTATAGCCTTTTAAAGATCTTTTTACAAGTTAAAATAAACATTGAAACCAAGTTTATTGAGGTTATCAAATCCTAATGTTCAAATGATTAAAGGACCGCATTTTGAGCTTTAATATTTATGAAGCATTAGTCAAGTGGGATTATAATTAACTCAGAATTAAAGGTGCAAGAAAGGAGCAATTACAATCTTCACCATTGATTAAAGTGCCAACATATATTTAGGTATTAAAGCAAACACCAAGGCACCTGTGGCATGTTAATGGGAAATCAATTAGCTGGAAGTAGGTTAATTGCCATACCTGTCTTGTTTTATTTTAGTCAAATTCAATTTCAGGAAGATAACCCCTTTAGAACACACAATTTTAATGTATTGACAGCACTGTCAATAGACATTGGTTTCCTATGCAAATGTGTAACATCGTGCAAAAGGTCTCCATCTCTGTCATTTCTCATCTGAGCCTACCATGTGGAAGTGTTGCTTTTCTCCTCCCAGGTATAGTTAAATGTCTTCTGTGACTGCCCATAAAACCAGCTGGTCCAGAAAATGATAGATGCGTCTGCCCATTTTCCTTTTTCGGCCCCTCAAATGCTTTTAATTTTCTACCCAAATATGAAGAAATGTGCACACCTTGATAAATTCTTCTCAAAGTGTCTTGGAAAAGCACTTTCCCTCCTTCGCCATCCAGGAGGACGGCTTTGTCAACTCCTCCAACTTTCACTGACCCTGCCTTCTCTGTTGACAAGGAGCCTGAGAAGTGAGGAGGGGCTGCCAAGGGCCTAAATCTCTCGTCTACAATATAAGCACTCTGGGAAGGGATATAAACAAAAATGGATTGAAATGGATTTGGTTTACTGTGAATCTGACCAGCAGATTCCACCATAGACACACTTTTTCCAAATTTCACACATTCTAGGGCCATATTTTTAACTTTTTAAAAAAGATTGTTAACTTTTTCTGCAAGGGAGTCATCTGTGCAAATGTGCATTGGCACAAGTGCATGTGCAGACTAATGTTCCTCTGAAGAGAGGGACAAAATTCTAAAACTTATCCGAACGCATCGATGAGCAGAGGATGGAATGAAAGATTCCTGAGGCTCTGAAACACAGACGTTTTGCCAGAATGAGCAAAAGCAATCTGAGCAACTTGTAGTAAGCAGCAATAAGGCACCCCCAGGAGGCAAACAAACAAGCAAAGGGATTTGCCAGAGAGGGATCAGGTAATACAGAGACTGTCTTTCCAAATAGGTGTGCAGAGGAGGGCATTGGTGAAAAGTAGGGCATTGCCAGCCTGGAAACTATGTCCTGCCCTGCTGGGGTCCTCATACTGCCATTTGGGTTCCTTCAAAACCCATGCAACCTTTCCTTAGCTCTGCCTCTTTTCCCTTGACCACCAATTTTTGGTGGTTTCCCAGCTTTTATGTAGTCCCCCCCCACACACACACACACCCTGGGAGACACCAATTCTGAAAGACTGAGATGGCTCTCCTTAGGTACTGGCAGAAAAAATTGGGGGTTTTTGTTTATTTGCTTGGTTGGCTCCACTCCTTTTGCTTTTAAGCCCCCTCATCACTGGAATGCACCCCCTGCAACTTCTCCAAAACTGGATTCAGTCCTTGGGCTGAAAGGGTTTCCCTGTTCCTGACTTGGTGGGGGCCAGTTCTTGAATAAAGACCCACTCCTCCAGTTCTGCTATGTGATTGTGAGCCTTCACGCATTATAGTTAAGCTGTGGAATGGATCCATAAAATCAGTTCTCACTGCAGGACTATAACATGTTGAAAGTCCCAGAAGGCCATGAGAAATGGAGAAGGGTATAATTCCAGCTGTTACTAAATCAAATGATCCCAAAGGCTCATCCATAAAAGCTTGTCCAGGGGAAGCTGTCAACACAACAGGAAATGTAAAATCTCTCTGGAAAGTGGACATATTGATTGGCCTGGTGTAAATCCATGATGCATTCATTTTCCCAAAGCTGGGTGGCTTTTGGTAGGTCCCCAGGTAGCTGTTCTTGAGATTGGCCACTTGCAATTGACTCAGAGCTCCCATTTGTCAAGACCTTTCTCCTTGATCGACGGGAGGAACTTAGCAATAAGAATCTCCACAACATGAATAATAAAAACTTGGCCTGCCTTTTGATGGAAAAAAATGATGCATTTCCATGCAATCTTTACACTGAGCTTATAATAGGATCACTAGCATTCAAGGGTTTGGTGTTCTCTCCTTCCCAGATTCCAAGGGCAGCCATTCATTGCAAAATGTGTTGTAATAAATAAAGGAGGTAGTGGTATAGAGCGGGGTGAGCAACATGCAGATTGCCAGATGTTGTAGCCTACAATTACTATTAGTCCCAGTCAGAGTTTTCAGTGACTGGGATGCTGCTTGGCCTGGGCTAAGGTCTATTGCCCATATCCCTGGGCATCCCTTGATGCCAGTGGAAGATTATTTTTATAATGGAAGCCCATTCCATATCCTAGAGTCCTAACCATCAGGAATCAACCTAAACCCTGGTTCCTTGAGCTTTGCCCCACTGGAAGGCACACTGCCCTGCATTGCAGAGGAGAACAGGTCACAGCTCTCCTCCACATGACATCTCCTCACATACCTATAGGTCACTACAAGATCCCCTCAGAGTTCTCTTCTCCAGGTTCAAAAGACCTAGTTCCCTCATGCGTCATCAGTCCCAACACGGATACCATTCCTGTGACCCTGTGCTGAACTGATTCTAACCTAGAAAGAAATGGGAAATTAATTCCTACTGAAAGAGAACTAAAACAAAGAGACCAACGCTGCAAGAAAATGATCTGAAATTAGGTGAATAATATTTTTAGAAATTCTAATAAAAATAAGATGATAGCCACAATGAGGCACTTAATTTTTATTTGTTTTCTAAATCAACTCTGTTGTAATTTTGTAGTCACATTTAGGATCATCCACTACTGTTTGCACAAGAGTGTGCCTATGAACACCTACACAAAACAGTTCTGCTTACACTTACCTTCAAGTCCTTGGTCTTTCTGAACTGTATCAGACTCCATACCATATGTACATGTTTCCCCATGAGGTTCCTCTGACCCTAACTCTGAGGAATAGACATCTGGCTCATCTAGGAGAGCAAGAATGTCCCAAACTGACTGCCCATTCCTCCAACTTTCACTCCTCAGTAGAAATAAAGGACCACAACAGCCTTCCTCAGCCTGTTCCCAAGCATGTTGGCAGCAAACCCATCTACTAGATTCTGGCCTACAGGAAAAGGCTGCTGGTGCTTTAGCAGTAACTGAGGGGGTGGAATGTCCAGATGGTGTCTCCTGACCTAACTATAAAACCCTGCCAATCCTAGGACAAGCTGGAGGAGCTCCAGGACTGCTGTCCGTGGTCCTGAAGTGAATCCCCCAAGCCCCCAATGTGATCCAGGACACAATTGCTGAATTTCCTACCTCTGGCCTACTCATCTAAGCCATTGCCCACAGCAGCTCAGGCAAGCAAGATGAGGTTGGCATCCACATGGCTTGAAATCCTGTATGATCGGGGTCCAGGACACACAGTAGCCCCATTTGTGCATTTCTTGTGTGCTTAGTCAGTGTTCTAAATCATGCAGAGTTTCTGGGAGCACTGGAAGCTCTCCGCTGGAACCTGGTGTCTGCAGAATTGGGAGCAGCAGTATGACTTGGGAGGGTGCAATAAAAGATGCAGCCACATTGTCCTTTTCACTGTCCTTTGTTAGCCCGTCATGTGAGAGATGCATGACAGTGCGTGGTGCATGGGGTCCCCTCGGCAGGTCTTCTAGTGACCATATGGGGCTGTGGCCAATGGGAAACACTGAGGGGTGCAGCTTCCCATACACTGCCATTCTACCTTCGCACACTGAGGCCATGGGGCTATGGATGAAATGGTGACATAGTTATTAATGGGACTTGAAGTGGTGGGGGTGCACTAGCCATTGAAAAGATCCTGGATCATGATAAACAGTTCAATGCTACTATCAGGTCAGCATGTAGCAGTCATGAAAAAGGAAAAGCCGTGCTAGAAGGGTTGTTAGAAAAGGATTGCAAACTAAGCTGCCGTAATCATGATGCCTTTATAGAAATCTTTGGAGCAGCAACATTTGGAAAACTGCATACAGTTCGGATTACTCCATCTCAGATAACACAAATTACACAAGATCTTCAAAACAGCAGCCAAAGTGATGAGGGTGCTTGGAGCACCTTCTTTACAAAACGATGCAGATGTTTTTCTCCCTTGCACATAATTCAAGAACTTCAGGGCATCCAATGTAGCAGATGAGCAGGAGACCTTGGACTGATTAAGAAGGACTATCCACCAAAAGGATAGACATCAATGTAGGACATTCACTGCTAAAAGACATGGGGATGGCCACTATTTGGCTAGATACAACGTGGGGTTGGGCGATTGCACACCATTTGCTGAGAGTCTGTGGCTGATTGAATGGTATATAAAAGTATTTATAAATACATAAATAAGTGCACGAAGGCCATATCTATTGGTGGCTATTACCAATTATCATAGCTCTAACCTGGATTGCTCTATGGAATCTCCTTGTTCAACCATGAAGATGCAAAGCATGGGAACTCCATATGTGTGTGTACACACACATGCACAAATGCTTTCCTGACCACGGAATGGGCATTACCCTGGCTGAATCACCCAAATAGCAACTTAAATTCACCATTCATAAGTCTTCACAGCAAGCATGTTCCAATTCTGGACTGTCTTTATCACTGGAAAAACCATTAGCAGTTCTTGGCTGCCAAGTTAAAGCATTTCTACTGCAGGCATCACTTTGGCCAGCTGAAACACAGCTGTGGAAGCAGAAATCTCAAGAAGGGTTTTATTCACTCCAGGAGTCCAACAGTGGAATCTTGGTTTGACCCCAGTTATGACCTCTACTCCCAGTGTTTTTGTCTGTCCCCATGCCCTCAATTGTGGTGTGTGCAGTCTCACCACAAAAGAGGGACTGCAGAGCATTGTCTCTAGGTCTTCATATATCTAGAGAGGACACGATGTCTCACAATGAGAAAACAGAAGGACTGTTAAAAGCTGGTGGCTTTCATTTCAGTGGACTACCTCTTTGGGGCCAAGCTAAGAATGAAGGGCCGTTAGTTAGTTAGTTAGTTAGTTAGTTAGTTAGTTAGTTAGTTAGTTAGTTATTTCCTTCTTACATCACGCAATAGCCAAAGGTTCTCTGGGCAGTTAAGATTTTGTCAAGATTTTGCTTGGCCCCAAGCTGGGCACCATTGCATGTTCAGCTTGCCACCTGTCCAGACTCCTTCATAGTGGTTCCATCGGCCCTGCACTTAGCCAATTTCCATGCTTTGCCTCCTCTTCTTCATTCCCTACCTCTCCTCCATGCTTGCTATTTCCTAAAACTGACGGATCTGAAGGATCTGAAGAGAGGCATTGCTTCATTGCCCTCCACCTTAAGTTCTGTTTATGCAACTTAATTTTGAGTCATGCAGGCAGCATCTCATAGCAGCCTGGAAAACCATTGGTTTCTGTGAACCTCCGAGTAACTGTAAACACACAGGAATTGAAGGTCCTCTGCCTGCACCCTACAAAAAATCTCATTCAGAAACAGTTAAATAGCCGTACTCTAAATTGCATTGCGTCGTTCTACACAAGACATTTATTGCTCATCTTCCATTGCTTTTACATGGTGGCTTATGGGTTCTTTAGACAATGGGGTGACCCTCCAGTTTTGCTTATGTTTCAAATGGCACATTTGGCGAGGGGTCCTTAGAGCAGACAAAAAGCATCTATGAACGCAAACGAAAATGTTTTTCCTGCTTGTGTCATGGTGCTCAGATAAAGTAGGAAGGGCAGCACACCTGGCCGGGATGAACATATATTTTTCCAAGCATAAGACCAGACCAAGAATCCATGTCATGCAGCATTCACACAACCTGGATGAGTGCGGCAGCACTCGCTTCCCATATTCCCCAGCAACTGGTGTATATCACCACACCGTGGTATCCACATTCAGCTATTTCCCAGCTGCTTTGCTATGGCACATTCACAGCTCAGGTGGGCAACAAATGATGGAGAAAGGACCCTCCTGTTTCACAGCTGAATGCAACCATACAAAAGATTCTGAGTAATTCTGCTCTTCAGCTCCTCTCATCCCAAGATATGTGGCATTCAGATCCACAGCAAACATGGCTGGGTCCTTCCCCCGCTGCTTTTCCTCTCTTTAAACCTGCTGGCAATGTAATCAGTGAAGTGGCTGGAGGTGCCCCTTCCCCCCACAACAGGTCTGACTGATGTGTAATCAAACAACTATTTGCACTTTAAAAATTGTTTGGTTGCTCTTCTTTCCCAAAGGCTATGGGAGAGTTTTCCGCTCAGAACCTCTGCCAGATCAGTGCTACTGATCAACACACCGAACACTGAATGCCAGACAAGCAGAGGGGTCCTTGCCTTGGAGAATTACAGCAGTGGTCGAGCGGCATGAAGTGCCTTTCTTCTCCCTGATCACTTAGGAGACAAGGATGCTTGCAGAATGTGTCAAATTCCCAGCATCTCATGCTATGGCACAACATTCTTTAATAGGCTAAAAAAAGAGAAATTCTTCCCGCCACTCCGGTGGTGGCTGCTAGTATCAGTTTGAACAGCTGGGATGACAAAGGAGGTAGATGGTCATCCCGCTCTGAAATACGTGGGTAAATGTTTTGCTGCACAGCACTCTATCTGCTGGGACATCCATGCAAAACAGAAACACTTCTATAGCACAGCCTTCCCAAACAAGTGTTCTCCAGAAGTGTTGTACCACATTTCCTATCACCCACACCAGATGGTCATACTGACTGTGGGTGATGAGCACTGTAGTGCCGCAGAGCTGGAAAGCACTGGGTTGAGGAAGGGTATCTTTTAGCATATGGAAGTCCCACCGCATTTCTTAACAGCATTACTCCAGAGGAAATGCACTTAGGGATTGTTGCCATTGGGCTCAGCCTGAAGCCACCTTCAGAGTGCAGCTCAGTCCGGTGCAGTTTGTATGCCATGCCAGAGTCACACCCTTGAAATTCGGACGCGGCAATGAGGCTGTCATGTGCTACAGAGCTTCTGCAATTCTTTCTTATTGATTTCACAGAAGTCTGTAATTCCTTGGCTCAGAATACAAAACTCTGCAGTGGATAATGTTCATCTTCAGTCAGGATGTTGTGTGCATTAAGGCCCTTGTGTTCATCTCCTGTGAGAGAAGTCCTCCCTGCTCCTTTCTGCCACATTCTGTACCAGAAGTGGGCAACTTGGGGAGGTCAAGGGTCATTTTGCCACCCCATAGGCTGTGCTTTGCCAAAGGAAGGAAGGAAAGAAGGAAGGAACGAAGGAACGAAGGAACGAAGGAACGAAGGAAGGAAGGACAGACCTTAACATCGTCCTAACAACATGGTTGAACTCTGATGATATTGCCAGAACCAGGAACAGCAGCTGCTCAAGCAGATTCTTCAAACGTTCATTGAGCAATTTGAGCTTTAATTACAGTGGGCAGGAGGGGATGACAATCCAAATATTTAAGCATTGTTCTAGTTTGCGACATAAATTAAAATTAATTGGAAGCTTCATTTGCTAGAAACACCTTAGTGTCTGGCTGGTACTTATCCAAACAACTCATAGTAGTTAAACTTTTTCTTTAGTACTGTTACTTCCTTTGAGAACACACACCTTACCAACAAAGAAGAGTATGTTTCATTTCCTCCAGCACAGGAACAAATTAGATGTTTAGTGTAGTCCCATAGCCAGAATTTGTAGTGATGAAGTTTATAGGGGATAAAGAATCATGGCAGACTTATTCTTTGGCTAAAAGCTAAGTAGACCTAGAGATTAAAAATTAAAAGCATTAAATATTAGAATGATTGTTCAATAGCAGACTGGTGGAGTGAGTTTGTCCCCAGATTTGGCTGTTCTCAGGAATGAACCCATGAAGTCTAGGCTACTGAAGCAATTATACACTTGAAGCTACTGATTAAACCCTGAATGCATCGAAGGGAAAAGAAAACAACAGCAGCTCTGCCAAAGTACTGTTGGATATTTATATTTTAACCATCTACAAAACAACCATTTCTTGTTCTTTCTTCCTCAACATTGGCTAGAGCAATCTTCAAGTCCACCTCTCTTCTGGACTACACTTAACCTGTTGCAGCTCCTCTGCTCTGTCTAGAAACTCTTCATTTTCTTTTATTGTCTGGAGGGTGGACATTCGCTGCCCCAGTGCTCTCCCCTTGTCCTGTACCAAGGGTACAAGTGTGCAACAGTTGCAGTTGTTGCAGGCCACCACTGTGGAGTCTCCTTGGTGCATTGTTTGTTCCACCACATGGAGGTGGTGGGGGATTGAGGTGAAATAAAGAAGAGAAACAAAGGGGGGATCTCCCTCTTGACCACTCCCCCCATTGAACTTGTCTGCCAAACTCCTGTTTGCTCTCCCAGTTCATTTGCTCTGGTCACTCGCTCCCTGGAAGCTTGGCTGCTTATATCCTAGAGGCCATAGACCAGCTGGGGCAGCTTGCTCTGATGTGCTCTGCTCTGCTCCGAGTCAGGAACCTTGAAGGTCCCCTTGTCCAAAGAAAAACCTCCTGCTTTTATTTGAGGTTGTTGTGAT
The DNA here is from genome assembly GCF_004798865.1 of Varanus komodoensis. Taxonomy (NCBI): domain Eukaryota; kingdom Metazoa; phylum Chordata; class Lepidosauria; order Squamata; family Varanidae; genus Varanus; species Varanus komodoensis. Next base: position 6,774,418 of record NW_025335762.1, read on the forward strand.
GGTGAGTTTTCATCCTTGTTTGAAAGAACTACCCACAATGCTCACATGCCTATGGAGACAACATGGACAAGGATTCACTTATGTAAAGCAAATATATATGTCTCTGAGGACATATAGTCAATACTCTACCAGATTTTGATGGGCTTTTCACCCAGAAAGTGAAATCCTATCTAAATGCACTTGTCCCACTGACATCATTTGGACTTAATGACCCATCTGGGAGAGATTTTAAGAGAGTGTCTCTTGGGTGATTTGCAGTCTTCCTTAGACATACTTTCAGTGGCAATGCAGAGCTGGCAGCTAGAAGTGAAATATTTTGGCCCTGCTTATTGCTTGACCTTTTCAGTGCTTGGCACACTTTGCTTTCCACATAGCTGGAATGTAACCTAGTATGTAATTGAAAGAAAATATGTTGCCAGGTTGTGGTTTGACCTCATGGTACAACTAAGCTGCAGGAGTTAATTGCCTAAGCAAGTACGTTGGAGGAGTTTTCATCAAGCTGGTGCCCAGGGCAGGAGTTGTGGGACATGTGCCAAAGCCCCATAGCCCAGCAAGGACACCCTGTCAAAAGCCCCTGGAGGTTTTCCTCTTTCCTGCTTGTTCAGCTGCCTCCTGCTGGGGCTGAGACAATGGTGGGGATGAGGAGGAACAGCAGCAGATCCTCTGCCAGCTTTCTCACTGGCCCTCTGCCCACCCAACAAGTGGTTGGCAATGATGAGAGAGACAAGGAGGAGCAATGCAGTCAGGCCCCACAGCAATAAGAACAAAGGCTCAGGGAGGAAGGAGCCATTGGGTTGTGTCTTCAGCCACAGTTCCCACAAGAGCATGGAGGCAGCACTGCTGGTAGTCTGCAGATGTTGGTGGGCTTCAGCTCCTGTTATGGGTGATGGGGACCATCACCCCAACTATCTAGTGAGCTCCAACCTGGGGAAGGCTGCCTTAGCGCTTGCTTCGTCTCTTGGTGCAAGGTTGCTCTTTGTCAGCTTGCTGGTAGACTTTCTGTTCAGACAAAGTTTCACTCAACCCACCCCTCTGTCTTGTATATCCTCCTCATCTGCCTCATGATAGCAAGCAAAATGGTCAACAGAGCAATCCCATAAACATCTATTCTGAAATACACCCTTTGTTTTCAGCAGGACTCACTCCCATGAATGTAAGTATAGGATTAAATCCCAACTCCTAACCATAATGATGTTTTCTCCTTATCCTTTGTAATGGTTGTCACATCTTTACTTCTCTTTTGTAACAACATTTGTCCCCCATGTGATCCATGGAGGTTAGATGGCTTCTCATTTATGTGTGTATTACATGTATATTCCATCTGTTTTTCCTACAGTTATGCATGCTGGGGTTGCATAATTGTCCTTCCCTCCATTTTATCCTCACATCAGTCCCGTGAGATAGATTAGGGTGAGAGTCAGTGAAAGTCACCCAGTGACCTTCACAGCCAAGTGGGGATGTGAACCCAGATCTCCTTAGTCCCGGTTCAGCACTTGACCCACGATGTCATACTGGCTCCCAGGTTGCAATCCCCATCTGAATGTCCCTGGGAAAGAATTCACAGCTTGCTGAGATGACTCTGTGTGCCTTCTCACAAATGGGCACGCACTGGCTTAGTCTTCCCAAGATATTTTATGTAGCAGAGGCAAGCACCTCTAGGATTTTGGCACTCCAGGCACTTGTGTAGTTTACCTTTCCGGCAGCGATAATTTTCATCTTTCTGCTTGAGGCCATGCTAATTGGGGTCTCTGATAGCATTCATTGCCACCTTGTTACACAAGCAGGAGAAACATTAGTAAAGATAAACATACAATTTTACTATTCTTCCATCTTTCTTTCCAGTTGGCCATGAAATTTCAGGAGGTCCAGAATTGTACCCCAAAATAAATCTTGAAACAGAAAGAAATAACTGTGCAATCCAAACATGATGCTTAACCTGCTCTTCAATGCTTAACCTACTCTTTTTGTTTTGACAGAATTATTATTTCTGAAATTGTCTAGTATGATCTGGAAGTCCATTATGCCTTCCAAATGATCAATAAAATTTGTGCCTACTTTTGACTGTAAAATTTGTTGTAGGAAAAGAACCTGACATCCTTTGTTCCTGGGAGGCGGCTTGGAAACTTCCAGTGAATTTTCTCACCAGAAAGCTCTAGATTAATAATTAAAGCAATATTACGTTAATAAATTTTATCTGACTAGTATTGTAGACCTGGGGTGCAGAACCTCAGGTCTGGGGCCAATTTCAGAATGCTTCTCCTGGCAGTAAAAGCTTTAAGCTTCAGTATGTTGTGGGTGCCTTCACCTTCTCTCTTTTATCTTATGACCCCCACCTACCCCTTGAATGCAACCACCCAAATCTTCTCCAAAATGGAATTTGGCCCTCAATGTAAAAAAGGTCCTCACCTCTGATATAGGCAATTACACAGGCACAGGTGTGAGTTATGAGTTCTGTATAATTTATTTAGTCCAGTTTTTCAAACCGAGAGAACTGTTGTTTCTTTCACCATCCATCATGAACCCAAAATATAGTTTTCCCATGCACCACTGAAACTGTTAACAGTCTGTTCCACCGATCAGCCTTTGCATAGTCATTCACAGCACCCATACGCATTTTGATGCAAAGCAAATTAAGCCCCAGGATTTTTATTCAAGGCAAAGCACTTGGAACAGCTTTGTCAAGAACCAGGGATTCAGCCAGCAGAGCAAAGTCAAATTGTGTTTATGAGACACCTGCCCCGAATCTATGTCCCTTTGTTCATCTGCTTTTGCAGTTGTTTCTGCAGATACCAACAGCACACACAGCAGCAATAAAGAATTATTTTCCTCCAGTTTAATCAGCAGGGATGCTCACTTTGAACACTTTGCCTGCCTAGGAGCAAATCCCTTGATTTCTGTTGACATTTGCAAATGAGGAATAGGTGGTGCTCCGAGCATCATTTCAAAGTTCCTCAGTTGTGTTTGTTCAGACAATTCACGCAACTGTGAAATGTGATAATGCAGGTATGAGGAAGAGCCCCAGTATCCCTCTAGAATGCTGCAGATTTTAGATTCCTTTTGCATGTTAAGCCATTTTTGTTGTTCTAAATCCCCCACTCCCATGCCAGAAAAGCTCCTACATGCACAGTGTCTTAATTGCCAAAGCAACTGAGTTGTGTGCCCCTGTACTTTCCCAGATTTTAAACAAAACCACTAAATTGGATGCCACAGGTTTTAATTACAGGGAGGTTCACAAGATAATGTGAAGAATGTTTGCACCAGCTATTGTGTCAGCAGGAGGCCTGGAAAAGTTTCTAAGCTGATTCTCACAACAATTCTTCCATGCCTAGTAGTAGGTAGAAATGATTATCTTCTTGTAGATTAGGTGAGCCAGTGAAGAGCATTATGTACAGGGGAACAAGAAAGGCATTGTCGGCTGTTGTGCTTCCCTTTGCCCCAGGCACATGTGCTCCAGTGGGTCAGACTGTGTGGGGTAAGTGCCTCTTTTGTGGCACTTTCCATGGGAAATCACTGCCATCTCTATTACAGAATCATAGGGGGTGGGGGTCATCTAGTCCAGCCAGAAGAAGTGAGGGAAGGTTCTGCATGAATCAGAGAAGCAAAAGAGAAAGGGATTTGCCAAAGTGCCTTCTGTGAAACAGGTGCTGGAGCAGAAAAACATGGGTTTAGAAAAGGAATTTTTCTATATATGTTCATCCCTGTATCCCATACTGCTTCAGTTCTTAAGCACCTATTTTCCATAGGTGCTTCACCACTTTGGAGATTTTGTGGTCACTCTTTGATGACCTGGTGGCCTGTCCCTGCCTACTGGTTTCTGAGAGTGCCCAAAGCACTCCTTCACATGTCTAAATGTGCTCACATACCCCAAAACCTGGGCATGCCAGAACGACCATTTAATATCACTCACTTGTTGTTCAGTTGCAAAGTCGCGCCTGACTCTTCTGGATCCCATGGACAACATTCCTGCAGGTTCTCCTGTCCTCCACCACCCTAACCCAACCCCACACCCACCTCTACAGTGACCCCCATCCAGCCACCTCAACCTCTGCCGGCCTCTTCTCCTTTTGCCGTCAATCATTCCCTGCATCAGGGTCTTCTCCAACGAGTTGTTCCTTCTCAACCAAAGCCAAAGTATTTGAGCTTCAGCACCTGACCCTCTAAAGAGCAGTCAGAGTTGAGTTCTTTTAGGATTGACTGATTTGATCTCTTTGCAGACCAAGGGACTCTCAGGAGTCTTCTCCAACACCACAATTTAAAAGCATCCATTCTTTGGCGCTCAGCCTTCCTTATGGTCCAACTCTCACAGCCATGCATTACAATTCACTCACTTACATATAAACAAATATCTCCATTAGGTTCTATTCTCCCTCTGTAGCTTCACTCCAAACTGCATCTCTCATCTGAGAACCTCACAAGTAACAAAAGTAACAAGAAATATACAAGTCTGTGTCTTCATGGAAAGGAGGATCTAGCCTTCAATAGGTATGCGAACAAGATAAGCCCATCTGTTTTTATCACACTTCATGATTTGATTTGATGTGACATGAAAATCCCACTAATAAGCATTCTAACACAGCCATACAGTGGTGGTAAGGCACCAATTCCTGGCCCTTGGAACAAAGATGCATGCCCTTGGCTGGCCACCAGAGGAGTGGGCTCATAATTCAAATCCAAGAGAACGCTGACACCTGCTGGCCATGAGCCTCATCCAAGACTGCTTTATTTTCCTTTATTTCCTTTCCTTTATATTCCTTTATTTTCTTCATCTTGTGCCCCCCATCCCCACACACACAACATATATAGCATGGTTATTTAAATTTAGCTGCAGCACATGAGGGATTCAAGTCCTACCTACCCTTGTTAAAATCACTGGAACATCTATCCTTAGACATGAGTGAATAAATTAGTTTATTTGAATAATGGCAGTTTGCTGTGAGCAGATCTCTCCCTTTCCCTTTTCCTCTCCAATAGACTGAGATGAGGCTTTAGAAGCAACAGTCCTTTTATTAGAGCATAGCATTGCAAAACAGCATAAATCAAAGTCGACCTTTCTTTGAGATGTGGGAGAAGCATGAATCCAAATGGAAGCATCCCCTCTCTTCCTCCCTTTCAGAAAACACCCTGAAGCTGGCTCTTAGGGGCCAGCTGGTGGGAACATGGGACAGTTCTTAATGGCTCATCTTGCTTCACCTGTCCTCTTCTGACTGGGTCAAGGAGCTCCTCTTCCGTCCCTCCCCCCACCTCAAGGTGTAAAATCTATCCCTCCTTTTCTAAGGTGGGCTAATTCTAACACTCTGCCCAAGAATCTTCACTGGATAACCATTTAACAGTCAACTCCTCTGCACCCCTTTCTCCTTCTGCCTCCTCCTTAGTATCAGATGAATCTACCTGAGCAGATGGTAACATGTGGGAGCTCTCTACAGATTTTCTAGCAAACCTCGCTGCAGTAGACCACTGGTTAACATCTGTTTTTCAAAAGGGCATTGGAGAAGGTAAGCACACAGCCACTTGGGGAAGCTGAGAGGAAGAAAGACGCAATGAATCATAGAAGAGTAGAAGAGTAGAGCTGGAAGGGGCCAGAGGGCCATACAGCCCCCTGCTCAGTGCATGACTCCAAGTTCAACCATCCCGCTCAGGTGGCTGTTCAGCTGCATCTTGCATGCCTGTAGTGTGAGAGAGCCCACCACTTCCCTAAGTCATTGGTTCCATTGCTGTACTGCTCAAACAGTCAGGAAGTTCTTCCTGATATCTAACCAGAATCTGGCTTCCTGTAACTTGAGCACATTATTCCATGTCCTGCACTCTAGGATGGTCAAAATGAGACCCTGTTCTTCCTCTTTGTAAGGAACTACTTTAAGTACTTGAAGAGTACTAACGTATCTCCCCTTTGTCTTCTCCTCTCAAGGCTAAACATGCCCATTTCTTTCAATCTCTCCTCACAGGGCTTTGTTTCCAGTCCCTGGAGCATCCTTGTTGGTCTCTTCTGAACCCTTTCCTGCCTGTCTGCCCAGAACTGGGCAAAGAGGCAGGAACTGATGTAATATAGCATAACAATAACAATATTGCAACAATATTGCAACAATATTGCAATATTGCAACAATATAGCAACAATAACATCGCACATTTTCACAAGGCCAACACTGTTGTGCTCCAAAATCGATCCTTCGGGAAGAGTGCAACCACACGTGGATCAGGCTGGTCAGCTCTGTCCATTCTTTGGTCTTATCTGGATTGAGCTTTAGTTATTCTTTCCAAGACCTCAGCAGCTTTGCCCAAAAAAGATAGGAAAAGAGAGAGAGAGAGCTGTGCATTGTATAGAGATGCTGCTTCATTCAACGTTCACAATAACCTCTCCAAGCAGTTCCATATGCCTGTTCAATAATGTACAGAATGAAATAGGGCCATGTGGCATAAATGTCAAGGGGCCAAGCAACAGTTCCCCAGAAACACCTTCTGAAACTTGCTAGCAAGCCAGGAATCAGACCAGCAGGTGTGATTCTTTTAAATTTATTGCTGGGTGCACTGCCATGCTTTGCTGCTCTAGTGTACCAGTGTTCCATTGGCAGGCAAGGGGGCTTTTCTTAAAGTGGCTCAAACACAAATCCCAGCTGCATCCATTCCATTGATCACCAGAGCCAGTTGGACAACTGCTGCAGCGACTCCCCAGCCAGCTTCTGCAAGCAGATCGTTCTTCCCTTCCCTCGAACCAGAGTGTACTGTCCTATACCTTTGTAACCCATCGCTTCCCACTCCACATGAGCCACGTCACTGTTCCCACATGGGCACTTCAGTCCCATCCATTCTTATTCAGAAGGTTTTAACGAAGATGAATGCCCAACAAATACATTTATGACTGCAGTCTAAGGCTATTTACACACAAAAGGTAAATAGCAAAATGGAGGTGGCATATTGTAGCATTGGCAACGGACACAAATATTGCATTACGGGGAGGGGGGACCAGATGGTGGCTGTGATGATTGATTAGCAGGATAACTGCTGAAACCTGAGTGTAGCAGCACCCATGCATGAAATTAACATTCCCATTAATTCCTGCTATTAGGTGCATTACGTAGAGCAGCAATAATGATTTGTCTTCCTCTTCAAGGTTAGTCTCCAAGGGATTGTCTCCAGTTGCCTAGTGGCTTAAGGAAGTGCGCCATGCTGTCAGGAGAAAGAGTCCCAAGGGTTTACATGTTTTCATATATTCGTATTCATATCCCATATTTTATCCTGTGAGAAACCCAAGGCTTAGGACTTGGGTATTTGAAGGAACATCTTCCATATATACCTGCCCAGCCTGTAAGATCTGGAGTGGAGGTCCTCCTTCAGGAGCCCTCTTTGAAGGAATGGGCTCCCCAGAGAGGTGTGGCTGGAGCAGACCCTTTTTTCATTTTGGCAGCATGCCAAAACCTTTCAATTTTCCCATTATTTTAAATGTTAAGTGTGTCTTAAGATTGGATTTTATTTACTGTAGTTTTGATGCTTTATCTTATTTATTTTATTGTGTTACTGCCCTGAGACATTGTGAAGGGTGGGATATAAAAGCTATATCTATATAAAAATAAATAAATAAGGCAGCTCCATACTCCTCCTCTCCATTTCTTCCTCACAACAACAACCCTGTGAGGTAAGTTTGGCTAAGAGTCAGTGAGTGGCCCAAAGTCACCCAGGGAGCATTGTGGCCAAGTGGAGATGAGCAGTAGAGCAATCATTCTGGGGTAGTGGTTAGGGTTAGACTATGATTTGGAAGACTTGGTGCGAATTAACTTGGAATTAATTGTTAACTTGGAATTAATTGAATATTAATTAATAATTAATCAATAATTAATTAATATTCCCTGGAAGCAGGAATAATGGAATTAACTTCTCCATTATTCCTGCTTCCACACATGACCTTGTTCAATGGAGAATCCAGCACTTTTCTCAAGTCTCCGATGCCTTATTCAAGACTGTGGTCCCTCGAGTTGATGTTCAACCTTGAACCAACTCTGCTATCATTGAGGTTCACAGGCAGTTTCTACTGCTGGTTTCTTCAGAGCTTGATGCTGCAAAGGGAGGGGGACATCTAAATTAAATATAGTAGGAGCCCTTCCAAAATAGTTCTGTAAACAATATATCTGCCTTCTTCCTCAGTTGGAAATGGGGCCTGTTTCTCTCAAAACGCAGCATTCCAGTTAGAAAGATTTGGGGTGTGGGCTAAATGGAGAAAGAGGTGGGTTGGGATGTGGCATCAAAGCAACAAGATTAATGAGTAAGGTTTGCCAAACAGCTACTAGAAACCAAACAGCCCTGAGTTTGGATGAAGACACTGTAGAACAGGGATGGTCTGAGGAAGGGCATGTGAATTCATCAACTTAACACATCAGTTAAGTGGACCAGTTAAGTGGATAGCCAGCATTTCCGCCATCTTGTTCATAAGCAGCACAAAACTTAGGCTGTTTGAAGAAGGAAGGAAGGAAGGAAGGAAGGAAGGAAGGAAGGAAGGAAGGAAGGAAGGAGGGAGGGGTGTTCCATCTGGAATCAACCCTTCATGAGGTCAAGAGTTGCTCACACAAACTAGAGGGAATATTACTTGACTTGATGTTGCTTGACTTCTGCACCACAAAACCCCTGCTTAGCTCAAATAAAGGACTGTACTTTTAAAGTCTTCTGTTTAGATCTGCTGGAAAGTGGAAGAGGTTCTCATGATGCCTCAGATACATAGATGAAACAGCTGCCTCTTTCACTTCCAAATTCGTGGCAGTTGAACGTGGCCGTTGGTTTTTGATTTAAAAATAAATACCCAAGTTTGTCTGTAGATGTCAGCATTGCAACAGAAAAGGGTCAAATCAACCATTCTCAAGGCGCCACGAAGTTTAAATATTACCAAAACATTAGAATGCTTAAGAGGGAATAATTTCAGTAAGTTAAAATATGAAATGAAAGAGAAAATGAATGGATTTTTAAAAAATGGTTTGGTAGAATAGTGGCATTTATAATGAAGATTTTACCCAAGGTTAATTTCTTGTTCAGGATGTTGCCAATTAAGTTAACAGAGAAAAGGTTGAAAGAATGGCAAAACATGATTTTGTAATGTTGTAATTCAGATAAAAAAGGAAGGATTATTTTTTTAAGATGGCATATGCCCCAGAAAACAGGAGACAATCCCAATGTGAAATCCTTGATTCTGGTTGTGAACCGAATTGGTTGTGAACCGAGACAAATTTCCCAAAAAGGTTCAATGTAAATAAGGTTACTCTGTTCTGAACCATATCCAATTTTTTTAACCACAAAAATATGAAACAAAGTACAGTGCAGTACAGTATGAAGAGAGAAAACACTAACCTGGCTTGAGGCGACTTCTGGCATGGAGGACAGGGAGGTGGGTGGGGAGGAGGTTATTGTTTGGAGGGAGAGTCTGCGAACACAATCTCGACGGGAGGAAGCCGCGACCACGTGTCAGAGTGGGGAAGATGGCCGCGTTCGTGTTTGAACCCAATTGTTTGCAAACAGAAGCATTCGTGAACCGAGGTGTTACTGTATTGACTGTGTCTTCCACACAGACCCAGCTTTACTCCAAAGCAGGTGTCAGGGCCCCAGGCAGGGTCATAGCGCTAGCATGAGGAGAAGGGTATTTTTCCCTTCTTAATTTTTTTCAGTTTGTTTAAAAATAAACTATCAAGTAAAAATAAGATCTGCCACCGTTTCCAAGCTCATGCAAAAGAGAGTGGCAGTTTACGTTTGTTATCTATGCTTGCAGTGCTGATAAAGATCCATATCAGGTGCAAAACGGAAAAAAGCAAACCTTCACAGGCATGTCTTGCTTGATCCTCAGATAAACACAACTGAAGCAAACGCGTTGGGCTGCTTCAGCTTAACTTCTCCACTGTTTCTCACCATTCTGGCGCCAGCTACATTTTCAGGAGAGGTGCATCCCGGCGCCTTTTCTTCTGCGTGTGCACAGATGAACCTTGACAGCATTCTAGCTTTGGATAATCAGTGTTCCAAACCATGAGGAGAGCTGCTTCAGGTGCTGCCCTTCTCAGCTGTGAAGGGATGAAACATCAGAAGGGAGAGAGGTGGAGCTGCAGGACTCCCACCTCTCACATATTTCTCCTGCTCGTGTTCAGCAACTCCTGGATAGGGCTGAGGTGTGCTCCCAGTGACTGCTACCAGTTCTTATTGGAAATACAAAGAGACCTCTTTGGGTATTCCTAAGGACAAACAGGGGACTCCAGGTGGCGCAGTGGCTTAAACTGCTGTGCTGCCTGCTGGGCTGGTTGATCGAAAGGTCGCCGGTTCGAATCTGCACAACGGGGTAAGTTCCCATTGCTCCGTCCCAGCTCCTGCCAACCCTGCAGTTTGAAAGCATGCAAATGCGAGTAGATGAAAAGGTACCACTTCAGTGGGCAGGTAATGGCATTCCGTGCACTTTGGTGTTTAGTCATGCCGGCCACATGACTACGGAAACTGTCTGGGGACAAACGCTGGCTCCCTCGGCTAGGAAACAGAGATGAGCACCACCTTTACCTTTTAAGGACAAACAAAAGCAAGAAGCAAAGTACTATGCAGTGTAGCTTTGTAGTAATGAGCCCCAAAGAGATTTGCCAGCTGATTACATACATACACAGAGAGGGATAATGCAAGGAAATTAGGAGGCTGGTTGAACTCACAAAAAGAGCTTAGAAGGAGAGACGCAGGCAGGAAGGCATCTGCTTGGGCATGGAGACAGGTTGGGAAGCAAGCTAATCCACCTCCACGGGGTGCAGTCCATCCCCGTCACTTGCTGAATAACAAAAATCAGCCGTGTTAACCCTAGGCATGTATGTCATGGATTATCAGCCTATGGAATGGAGCTATAATAATGACAGAAAGCCCAGAAAGCCCAGAAATGAGACCAGAGGGTGACAGCCCTTCCACATGGCTTCTGTCCCCAAGCTTCTGCCACCTGCGGTGGAGGTTGGGGCTGCAAGGCGTGTAGTGGCGTCCATTCTGAGTTTTCGCCTGAAAGTTTAAGGAGCTGGCCATGGTGCTGAAGCTGATTGGGGAAGAGAGACTGGCTGATAAACCATCTCTAGTGTGGTGAGTGGGTGTGTTCTAGCCACTCTTAGCCCCAGAATTATTTGGGAGAAATCATGGCTAAACTGGAGTATGTTCACTGGGAAAAATTAACAATGACTTATGGATAGCCCTGAGTTCCTCTTACTTCAGTTAGGTTCTTTTACACATAATTCAGCATGGATCCAGTGATAGCTCAATAAACGATTATTGTGCATTTTGAGAAACTGGAACCCCTAAACTAAGGACTCTGGACTCATGGAAGATTTCCCACACATTTGTACACACAAAGTTGGGAGTTGCAGAAGCCAAAGAAATTTAAAAGAAACCAAACAGTGATTGTTAATCCAGACTGCTGCTCTCGGGAGAATGTAGCTACATGTGTTTCTACCAGAGCGGGTAATCAGTGCCTGGGTTTCCTTTTTCCTTCTTCTCTCCCTGTCCATTTCTCCTTGTATGTCATGTTTTTACACAGTAAGCCCATGGACAGAAACTGCCTCATTGATTCCATATAAGCCACTCTTGAAGCTTTTATCTTCACTCTGGGAGATTTCCGGATGGAAAGCAGGTCATAAAGGAGATAATAAGAAATAACTTCTAGAAGCTGTCATTGCTTCACCACAGAAAGAGATACCCTCATCTTGCATTCATTACTCAACAGAAATTCAAAGTGACAAAGCTCATTTTATTGCATATTTTATTGCAAGATCCTGATGTGCAAAGTGGGTAGATACATATCTGAGAAGAACTGCCAGCTGCAGTCATTGCCAGGAGTCCTTCTACTGAGCATTGATTCAAAGAGGTGACTATGTATGCCAGTTTGCTCCTATTTACTTACCTTTGTGCCACAATAGAAGTATCTGTCACCTTTCCAGGGTTGTGTCTCTTCTGTACATCATGTGCTAAGCACAGGAATTAAATCCAATCAATTCCAGTTTGTAATGTAGGATGAATACTTCTGCAAGGTACTGTGCTGTGTGTAGCATTCCTGTGGTTATTTGGGGTAGCAGATTGACCGTGCACAGTATATCTGCAATACAAGGACTCAACTCATGCCTAATATCTGTCCAATTCCTATAGTGCATTCCGTGTGGAGCTTGGATATTCCAAGTCTCTCTGTTCTCTGCCAGGCATCTTTGCTTCTCTTTATTTAAGTTGCTAAGAAACCACTCATGTGACCTGGAACAGCCCCCCCCCCCGCCCACCTGCTGCCCTACTTTCTTTTCAGAAAGAGGCTTAAAGTTCTCACAATCTCTCAGTCTCAGCCTCAACCCAAAACATGATGGAAAATACTCTTAACCATTCCCTGCCCTGCCTTTCACGCGACAATATGGCACTGTGGTGATACAGACTGTTGCTGGGATCTGTCTGGCAATTTTATAGAGTGATCCTGGATGTGACTATTTAGAGTAAGCCCCATGGAGCTCAACGGGTTTTGTACCCAGACAAGCAGGGAGAGGATTGCAGCCTTAATTTTCAGTGGATTTGCATCATATTCTCATATAACCCCAGTCTTCCGTCAGCTCCACTGGCTCCCCATTGAAGTCCAGGCCCAATTCGAGGTGTTGGTTATCACCTACAAAGCCCTGAACGGCTTAGGCCCTGGTTACCTAAAGGAGCACCTACTTCCATAGATGCCCTCCCGCCCCCTGAGATCGGCGGCAGAGGCCCTCCTCTGGGAACCCGCCATGAAGGATATTAGGAGGGTAAGTACTCGGAGGAGGGCTTTCTCTGCGGTGGCACCCAATCTATGGAATGCGCTCCCCAGAGAGGTCTGCCTGGCGCCGTCCTTATTTGTTTTTTGGTGCCAGGCCAAGACCTTTTTATTTAAATGCTATTTTAACTGTTAATGGTTTATTTGACCAGGCTGGATCCACTATTCTATTCTATTCTATTCTAATTTTTGTATTTATTTATGTATGATTTTTTTGTGTTTTATATGCAATTTTAATGATTGTAAGCCACCCCAACGCTCATGTGATGGGGCGGCATATAAGTTGTTTAAATAAAATAAAATAAATAAATAAAAATATTTTCAGGTTAAAAGGACAGAAATCTGGCCGAAAAAAAGGAATGTTTTGGGTTGACATGCCCCAAAGATAGAAGTCAGTCTGCCCACTACAATGCAAAAATACCTCTAAAAGTTGATCTAAGCACAGATCTCTCTAGCAATTCAACCTTTTGCATATCTTTTGAAAAGTAGGGCCCACTGAGTTCATTGGGACTTAATCACAAGAAAGTGTTTATAGCTGCATGGCACAAGGTTCGGAAGGCTGGAGGGTAGAACTGCAGACTTGGAGGGCGCACCTGTACATGTCCTCCCAGGAATATACCCCATTCTATTAAGGGTGTTTACTTCGAACAGGTTGGTACAGGTTGGCAGCCATGCAACTAACTCCCTCTTATTCTCACTCTCTCCTTTAATTAATTGATGGATTGATTTTTATACCACCCAATAGCCCAAGGCTCTCGATTCAGTGGAATGGAGGGTGGCAACTTTAACCTCACTGAACTCGTTGACTTTCAAATTAATTGATACATTTGCTTATTCATCTTTTACAACTCTTTCAAGCCACTTGGAACCTTTCCAAGGCAGCAAACAAAATAAAAGCAATATTACAAATTAAGAAAAATCAGCTAAACTTGTGATTATAAATAAAACTAGCCATGGGTATTCATAAAACTAGTCAAAAATGGGTATTCATAGCTTTCCTGAAAACCTATAGAGAACGCACCTGATAAACGTTCAATGGAAGGTACTCTCAGAGAAGGCCCTCTGCTTTGTATTCACTCACACTTGCCTAAGTGCCCTTGGCAATGAGCAAGTGAGAAGACCTTTTGCTGATGCCTTCAGAAGACAGGCAGACCCATAAGTAACTGGGGTCCAAACTGCTGAAAGCCTTAAAGGATAGGTGTGCAAACGTTTTGGCCCAGGGGGCTCCACATGATGCCGGCTGGTGGAGTGGGGACCATAACATGCCCGCACACACACATGCACACACACACATCCACATGCAGGGATACGGAGGCTTAAACTTCCCCTCCCTGCCAGCGAGATCAGGTGAAGGAACTGAAATGGGGCAGTTTGTTTTTCTACCAGTTACTGCAGCAGCTCAATTGCTATTTTAGCACGCCTAATGATGCTGCCTTTTTAAGCCATCCCCAGGACTTTTTTAACTTAAAAAGTATGCCAGTTCACTACAGTCTTCTCCTTCGCTGTTTCTTTCTGGGAAATGGTCACTTAACCCCTGACAATAAGCTACACCAATGTCTTAAAGAACAGCTTGTCTCCTACTGCCATTCCCATGTGCCAAAGTCACATACAAAAACAAATTTGCCTGCTTGAAACAGGCTGTCTCCTTGGGTGTGTTTTGGCTGCTCGTTCATGTTCAGCAACAGGGTAGCTGGTTGTTGACTGTCATGTAAGAACCAGGCCCATGGCAGTTACTGATAAAGCTTGAGCGTTGGTGGTGGGGTGCGTGTCTTCCTGGTTCCTGGAATCCCTAGGTGAAACCCGTTATCTGAATGCTGCTTTTCACATGAAAATGCCTCACCCACAGGCTACTAAAAACTCTCACAGTGCCTTCAACAGCAGAGTGGTGCTTCTAAAGAGGTTCCCACAGAGAAATCTGTGCATGTTTGGGAAGTCATCCATGCACTTCTTACTGTGTTGCAAAGCCATGACCTTATTTTAGCACTGTCTAAGAAATTAGTCATCTTTTGTGGATTGACACCTGCATGGACAGTACTGAAATAACTGTCAACATAATCAGGCAGCTGGACGCTACAAAGAGCTAACAAGAAAGAGGGGTTTATGTGTGGAAATGAGACACTGACCTCATATGGGCCATGGGAATAGCTCTCTCCTTTTCCTTTCCAGCAGATCTAAGCAGGAGGTTTCTAAAGTATGGTTCTTTATTTCAGCCACACAGATCTCTCTCTCTCTCTCTCTCTCTCTCTCTCTCTCTCTCTCTCTCTCTCTCTCTGTGTGTGTGTGTGTGTGTGTGTGTGCGCGCGCGTGTCTGTGTGTGTGTGTGTCTGTGTTTAATACTGGAAGTCTTACAAAGCTGCTTCAATCAAGGTAATGTTCCCTGTGGTTTGTGGGAGCAGCTCTTATCCATGTAAAGAGAGATGGCTCCAAGCTGAAGACCCCTTAGTCCCTTCCTTCCCCAAAAGTGTTAGTTACACCCTCAGGGAGGCTCACACCGCTTGTGGGCCAGACAGGAACACCAGCCATTATTCACTAGTCCATGTGTTTGGATCAGGACTGGCTGACTAGGCTAATAAATTCACAGCCATCCTCATCAGACCCTCTCTATTCTATAGTATCTCCCGCAAGGCCGAGGCAGTTGGGTTCTCAGCATCTGTCTGTCAAATCTCGCTTGTTAACTTGACATTTCCATGTCCCTCTCCTTCTCCGTCTAGTTCACATTCCGAGTCTGAGCTTTCTAACTGAGAATGCTTTCTGCACACTGCGTTTTATTTCTGACATTCTTAGAAAGTGAATAGGCTTACTGGATTTACATGTGGGGGCTGCCCTTAATGATGGCTTGGACACGTCAACTAGTTCAGAATGTGGCAACCAGGTACTTAAGCATGAAAGATATGCTCTGTCCAGTGCCATGTCCAAGCTGCTTAGAGAACAGATGGGAAGGTGCTAGCTTATGAAAACTACCTTGCTTTTCACTAGAACCCTGAGATTCCCCAATCAGATGCAAGTGCAAAATAGTGGATCAGGAAGGCAGAACTGTAGAATAAACTGCCTCAGGGGACATACCCAATCCAGGAATTTGTTTTCAGCCCCAGAACATGAGTTTGAACATGTTTTTTTTTTCCCCCACACATAAAACTACTCCTGTTCCCCAATATGCAGAGAGTTATCTTGATTCCATCAGCCTCGTTTTGGCAAAACAAGCCTTGTTCTTGATGTGGAACCAGTGAGAGTAGGAATCCCTGGCCGAAGTACTAGGAATCACAAGGAGATGGTGCACTATCTTCAGCCTTCCTAGCCCCTGGCCTAGAGATTCCTTGATGGAAACCATCAGGAAATCTCGGAATCGCAAAACCAGTAGAATGTACACTTGGGTCCACACGGAAGATGCTACATTCAGTTTCAGCAGTTTATTGGAAAGACACCCTGGAATCCCTCTCTGACAGAGAATGAAACAACAGCACTGCAGGGTAGTCAGTATACAGAAATGACTAATCTCCCTGAGCATATCGTTTTATTTAAAAGTTTTATTTGGACTCTCCCAACAAAACCAACATTTGAACTGTGCTTGAAGGCAAAATGAAAGCGTAGAACCCTTTATCTGTTTATTCGTGTTTTCACAGCCTATCTTCGCAATTTCACTCACGACATCACTCATTGCTTCTTAGCCTTTGTGATTTTCTTGGGAAACCCTTGGTTAAGAGCCAGGTGTTTTTCAGGTGATGAAAGATTAATGATTTTCAGAACAAAGACTTCCTGCTCTGAGTCCCACGGCCTTCATTACGGAGAATATGAAACTTTATTGGTCTCTATCAAATACTTTGGAAAGGTTTCTGCGGTTGGCCTCTTTTCTTGTACTGTCATTTTCAGACTACAGTTTGGCAATAAAAGAGAAACTAATGTCTCAAAGATCACAGGCTGCTAACATATCAGCACTTCTGTGGGCATTTTTCCACAAGTGCAATTGTGAAGAAAGTAGCAGTCCGGCAGTTTAGCTGTCTGGCCCATTCATGCAACTACAGAGTCATTAAATTCAAACAACCATTATTTTGGGAGCATTGCAAGAGGTACCTGTTTTGGACTGTGTCTGGGGATTCCAAAGTGCACGTCAAAGATACTCTTTGAAGGCTCTCACCCATGTCAAAACAAAGATGCAAATAAGACAGCCCACCATAAAAATATTTTTTAAAAAGTTTCTAGGACATCACAAAAGCATAAGAAGTGCCTCCAGCCCACAAGGAGGACAGCATGCCTTCTGCATATTGTCCCCCGATACTGGAGAGAGCATACAGTCATTAGGCATTGATAGTTTTCCCTCCAGGAATTTGCCCAGTCCGCTCTCAAAGCCATCCAAATTGGATGTCTCATGGAAGTGTGAATTCCATAGTTGTCCAGAGAGGTGGTGGGCTCTCCCACACTAGAGACATTAAAAAAAAAGAAACTGGAAAGTCATCTGAGTGGGATGGTGTAAACGGGTGACCTGCAATCGCAGGGGGCTGGATCTGATGGCTTTCTTGACCCCTTCCAACTCTACTGTTCTATGATTCTAAGTACTTCCTCTCCTCTGTCCTGTATTGCCCACCAATCAGCTTCATGGGTTGTCTCCTGACTTCTAGTATTATGATAGAGAAAGAAATGTCCATCCATACCATTTCATCACACCATGCATAATTTCTATCCCGCTCCTTGCTACAACAGGGCTTCATCTACAGATAATCTTTTCCCAGTGAAATATTCAAAACTCTGAACCCACAACTGTAGTCTGAAACATCATGACCTGCTTTCCACTGCATATTTAGGCCAAGCTAAGAACCATAGGACCACTGTTGTTGCTTATCTCCCACCTATCTGTAGTCCAGGACATCTTTAGGCTACTAGGTTGGAGAAGGCTGCTATAGGCAGTTCTTAAGGTTGGTGATAGTAAAGAGTAGCTGTACTTCAAAGGCAACATGGACTGCCATATCACAATTTCACCTTCCCCTCGTAACATTTAGCTGAGTAATAGCTACCCGAGGCCAGGCTGTTGAAACGGTGTGTGTTTTCCAGCCTACACTTCTAATAGCACATCATGCAGGCCAGCAAGAGAGAAATGTATGCAATGAACAGATCATGATGCCACCCAGACGCAAATATAACTGGGGCAAAAGGTCAAGTCCTCTGCATAGGAATGTTGTGTTACAGCTACTGACAGACCATGCCTTTATTAGGCAGGTGGCCAATGGAGTGTCCAGGATCTTGGCTCCTTTCTATGATGTTGCAACTCTACAGTCCCTCTTTCCTGCAGAGTTACCACAGCGATAAGCCTTGAAACCCACCACCACCTTCAGCCCAAACACATGGCAACAGTGATGCTGGTGTGGTCATCTTAAGCCACTGTGGGTCCTAAGAGCCTGACCCACCCACTGAAGATCAAGCTATTAGAGCAGAGAAGGGCAAATGCAGACACTCTGGATTTCACCCGCAGGTGCTGCCCTGAGACGAGATGTTGAATTTTGGCAGCAAACCATGATGCTGACCCAAAAGGTCAACTGTAGCCCTAAATGTAGCCCTCTCTTTTGAGCCACTGGTGGGGCTGCTGCTGAAATTAGGTGGTCAGCTGCTGGGTCTTCTGCCATGGCTGCCACAGCAAATCCAGTGATGGCAAGGTATGCAGGGGTGGGGGCTGCACTGAGTGCCGGGGGGCCATACACACCCCACCAGCCACATGTCATCTACCCTTGCAGAAGAAGCATTCGCTCTGTAAATAAAACTAAAAAATGAAGTTTTATGGCAAGACAGAAAACTGACTCCAGAGCAGCACATGGGGAATGGTTGGTGCTCCAGCAAGATCCAGTGTTGCCCTGGAACACCCCTTTAATAAGGCAGCCGCATACAGAGGATTTGTGTGAATGTAGACTTCCTTCCCGACCACCCGCTCGAATGCTGCTTCTATCACCATCCTGCACACCATCCTGGTCAGGCAGAAATGCAGAAGAGGCCGCTTTACTGAGGCCCTTTTCTCAAACCTGAAAGGGCCCTGATGGGGCTGCTCTGCTTGTGACCTCGGGAAGGAAAAGCCGGGTGCTAGTCATGTGTGCCGGTTTGCTTGACAACACCCTGTCAAGGAAGCAGTTCAAAACAAGAGGCTTATTTAGCTCTTGGCAGAGAGACGCTTGTGGACAGGGGTGTGTGTGCGCATGTGCTTTCAGCTCAGTGAGTGACAAGTTCATTGGCAGAAAACATTGGGTGCACACAAGAAGAAGCCTACCAATGCTGCAGCATCCCCACCTCTTTAATTACAGTGATGAGTCTAACTCTGGCTGGCATCCAAGATTCCTCTATTATGAGGCTTTTACACTACCACTTTACTAAGATTTGTGCTTCTGGATCCTTCATGTGATTAAAATAAGCTGCTTCACATGTATGTTTTTTTTCCTCCGGGTAACTGGGGTGGGGGGAGTTCTTTCTCTGCCTTTCTCTGTATGTTTTATTAAACAACCAAAGGCTTGTATCATGGTATAGCAGGACTGCAAAAATGCATACTGCATCTGGGATCCCCCACTTTCCTCAATTAAAAAGCAAAGCCACAGATAGGCTGGGAAAATGCAGGGAAGGCCGTGGAAGATGGCGAAGTCCTGTAAAGCATCTCTCGCCTGCCGTCATAAATGTCCATGTGGAGCAGTTCTCATCATATTCTAGCAGAGATGGAGATGCAGCAATACGTGAGCCTCCAAAATCTAGATAAAGACACTCTGAGGTTTCATCATCTACTAGGCAAGTTTGAAAATGTGAGCTTACATCTCACTTTATTTTTTAGTTAATTCTTCCATTCATGTTTCTTTTCTTCCCTCCCTTTTTGCAAGAATCCCAAAGTGGTTTCTCTGGTTGTCTCCATTTTATTTTTGCAACAACCTTGGAAGATTGAGAGTCTGTGCCCTGAGCTTCATGGCCAAGGGGCCTCTGTAACTCATATGTCTTCCATACTCTGGAGGAAAAGGTGTGGAGAGATGTTGCATATGAAAAAAAATCATGTCATCTTATAGAAAAACCAGATTCTTTGCCTTTGGCTGTAATGTTGGTACTATCAGACCCATCAGACCTCTCACCACTACACCAGCGTCCTGACCATGTGTGGAAGAAGATGGTGGATTTCTCTGTGGGAAATGTAACTGCTCTCATCCAGCTGGGAATGACAGGGAATGCAGTCTGAGTGCTGGCCTGGGGACCTGAGAGATCCGGGACCGGCGAGCCATGGCGTTCCTGAATGACATGAGCCCGTCACACATTCTCAGCCTAACCTCCTTAGGGTTGGTGTTGCAAAGATAAAACGGAGAAGAGGATCGTGAGCATAAACCCAGTGTAATCATGATGACATCAGTGCATGGGGAGCGGGGGAATAGGTTGCCAAGGGGCTGCGAGGTTGAGGCTGCCACCGTCAGCACCCCCGCCTGGGAGCGAGCCCCACGGTGAGGCTGCGCTCCTGCGCCCTCCCAGCACGTCCACCGGCCTCGGCGGCGCTCGCCTCGGGGAAGGACCACGAGCCGCGCCCCGGGGAGCCAGGCGCGGGCGCGGCGCGCGCAGCTCCGCCCCTCGCCTCGTCTCTCGCCCCGGCCCCCGCGTGGATGGGCCAATCGTGTCGCCGGCGCCAGGTGGAGCGCGGACGCGCCGGGCCACGCGCGCGCGCGCGCACGAGTCGGGGCAGAAGCGCTCGCGGCCGAGCGGAGCCTCGCGAGCCCGTGGGTCTCGCGGAACGGACGGCGCAACCGGCCGGGCGCGGCGTCGCTCCTGAGGGCAGAGGCGGCGGTGAGCGCGGCGGGGACCGGGCGCTTCGGGCTTGGCGAGGGGCGCTTCGGGCTTGGCTCTGGCGGGCGGGTCCCCCCGAGGACGAGCCTCGTCCGCCGCCTGCGCGGCGTGCGTCAGAGCCCGGCTGAGCCGGACTCAATGCGCCGCTTGTTGGGGAGGCTAAAAATAGCCTCCCGCGGCTGCCGTGCCACGGCCGGGTGGGTGCGCGGCGCGCTGGCGCTGGAGAGCAGCCCTCCCTGCGCCTCCAGCGCTGGCGGGAGAAGCGGAGATGCTTCCGGAGCATGCGAAGCTGCATAGCAACGAATGTCTCCCACCCGCTTCATCATCCGCCCCCCACCCCGCAAGCATCCCCGTGCGTACCTCCTCTCCATGTTTCCGGAAGGTGGGTGGATGGAGTCTTGCTTTCTATGGTCAGGAATCTGCGGCTGATGCAGCTCATTGCCTTGATAGTGTTTTCCCCAGAGAGTAAAACTCAGGCAATGAATTTACTAATGGAATGATAACTACAGTAATTCAAGCCCGTGCACAATATTTCTTTTAAGGTAAGAAGCTGATTTGCCCATCTAACCCCTGCTCTTACAAGAGAGGTGTAGATTTTGCTCAATCCAGGCCATCTATATTTTGTGGATTCTCTGGTGTCTTTCATTCGGTTTCCTCCCATTGAGGAAATGCCATTTTTGCCATTGTACTTCTACTAATGCATACTAGTGCAGAGTCACCCGCTCACCTTTCCCCCATCCCAGAAAAGATGAAAACTGTTTCACGGGTCTCTGAAATCTGCATGACCCAGAAAAAGCCACCCACTGTGGAATAAGCAGGCCAGGGTCCTCAACATCATCTATAAATAAATATGAAAATTAAAGGAGCACAATAGCCAGGCAGAATACAGTCGGTGACCACATCCCATATTCAAGTGTAACACTGCAGAAGTAATGGGAAGGTACTACCGTATTTCCTCAAAAATAAGACCGGGTCTTATATTAATTTTTGCTCCAAAATTAGGGCTTATTTTCTGGTGATGTCTTATTTTTTCATGTACAACAATCTACATTTATTCATGTACAAAAATCTAGATTTATTCAAATACAGTCATGTCATCTTCTTCTGGAACATTGTCATAATTCTCCAAACTCCAAATTGTGTTGTGATGGATGTACTAAATGTGTCTGTCTGGCTGATGATCTTAACTGGGGCTTATTTTGGGGGTAGGGCTTATGTTACGAGCATCCTAAAAAATCATACTAAGGCTTATTTTCCAGTTAGGTCTTATTTTCAGGGAAACAAGGTAGGTGGGTTACTCCCAAGAGGGAGTAACGATTGTTAAAAGAAAGCTCTGTTGGTAGGGATTGTTATTACATGTTTCAATTGTACCCTGTCTTTCTGCCAAAAATGGCACCCACAGTAGCTTACAGGTACAATTAAAATTAATCAGAACAATACAAGATTGTGTTAAAGTACTGTAAAATAGGATGGTGACTCAATAGTAAAACTAATAAAAGGATTAGAAGTAACCAGCCCAATAGAGGCCCAGTTATATGATAAAGGAGTCCTAAACAAGCCAGACTTTGCCTACCAGTGGAAGGAAATAAAAGAGGGGTGTACTTTGTTGTCTCACTTCCTGGGGGTTTCTTTTAGGGACACCTTAAATTGGAAACTGACAAATTCACAGCACTTAGGATTGTAGGGTCACTCTTGCATTTCTTCCATACCAAGGGTGGATACTTGATAGATCCTGCATTTAAGGTATTCAAGACCAAAGTTGTACCCCACCTTCTATATGGAATCAAAGTATAGGAATGGAACAAGGACGTTCTATCTAGCCTGGAGATAATTCAACATCTCTTTCTAAGGCCTATACTTGCCCTATCTAGGGGGTCCTTGGCTGCCTCGCTAAGAGCAGAAACAGAGCTCCCTTCTCTCGGGGCTCATGTCCACCTAGCAGTTATAAAGCATTGGAATAGTAACAGCTCCTCCAGTCTCAATTCTTTAGAACACACATCATTTAATTTGTTACTATCAAAAGATCCCAAACAACTCAGGTTTCCTAAGTCTATCATTGATAGATATTCCATCCCTGACAATCTCTTAGGGGCTACAGTTGACAATTCTCTTCTTAGAGACTGGATATTTCATTCAGATGCCCTAACTGATCGATTATCAATTTCAAGTTGCAAAGTTGCTCCTTGGTCTAAATTAATTAAACACAATAATTAACTATGACTATAACCTTTACAGCCCTTGAATTCCAAACCATGCACACAGCTCTTCTGTCTGGACGATATTCTCACATCTCAATGGAGCACCGTCTCTGTATCTGTGGATCACTTTAAGTGAAGAATCTCTCTCATTACGTCATTCATTGCTCACTATATAGTGATCCTAGAGATAAATTCTTGACTGGCATCCTACCCGCCTTTAATACTTACTCTAACTCTAAGGAAATTGTGTTCTTGTAATAGGATTCTGGCGCACATGTATCGTACAGAGTCCCTCTCTTCACCTTTGCAGCTAAGAAGATAAGAGCTAGGGAAACTCCAAAGGGGAAACCATCCTGATTTATGGCCTGCCCATTTTTAGTATCATGTTTTGTATACATTAGTTCTGTGGTTTTATCTGCTAAACTGTTGCTTTGGTTATGTAAAATTGTAATGGCCTGTGGCTAAACACAATAAACTGACTACTACTACAGTAGCCATGTGTAACCAGCCACAGCCAGATTGTTTGTCTGTTTGTTTTTAATCGCACCAGGTTAGCCAAGAAGGCCCCCTGAGTGAGCCACCTTTAGGAATGGGTGTGAGGGGCACACTAGTCTCAGCTGGCCAAAGCATCTCCTGGCTATTTCTGTGTCCTGGACATCAGGACCAAGCCCAACAGGACCCCCAAAGCGCAAGTCTGGATCTACAGGAGGGATGTAACTCAACTCAGCCCAGGCTGCTATTCCCTGATCAGCCTTATGACTAAACAAAACACTTTTTTTCTGGATTAAACTTGTGCTTGTTTGGTCTCATCCGGTCCATTCCTGATACCAGACATCAATTTAGAATTGACATGGATCAATTCATGGATCAAGATTTATTAATTTAACTTCTGTACCAAGCTCTTTAGGTGGTTTACAACTACACATTAACATACAGTATAAAATACATGACCTTGTAAAACATCATAAAAAGTTGTACAAAATTTAAAACCAAGTTTAGAACACACATAACACTCCCAATAGCTTATACAATGTGCCTCTTGGGACCTTTTTAAGCAATTAGCAAAGCCCCAGTAAATTACATAAATACTTTGCAGTAGAGGACAGTCTTAACCTGGTGTTGAAAATATAGGAATGTTGGTGCCAGGTGGCCCTCGGTGGGGAGCTCATGCCACGACTGAAAAGGCCCTTCACCTTGTTGCTACCAACTGAACCTCCCTTGCAAGTGACAGTCTGAGGCAGACCCCAGATCTTGATTGTAGTGTCTAGGTAGATGGCAGTTAGGCGCTCTGTCAGGTATTGTGGTTCAAAGCTGTGTGGGGATAAACCAGCATAGGATAAAATCAGCATCTTAAATTGGGCTCATAAGCATGTAGGCAGCCAACGAGGGTTGGTGTTACATGCTGTGACCATTTGCTCCCTGTTCTTAGTCTAGCCATCACATTTGTATCATCCAAAAATCCCTGCCTCCCACCCGAGATGACTCGTTGGAGGCATTGCCTGCCTGGAAAAGACTGGGCCACTGTAAATGCTTAAGATGTCAAAACATGTTTTAGACAGACAGACAGACAAAGCCTGCTTTTGTTACAGTTAATGAATGGGGACTTGCGATCACAGATATAGCAAGGGATGAAATGCCTGCGTAACACAGTTGGGTGCTTCTTTGTGGTCTGTCTAGCCATGGGTCTAGAAACAGGCACAGAAAGTTGCAGAACTGTGAAGACTCATTTCCAAGCCAGAAATGTTTCCTGTCCTCCTTTACTTCCATAGGGGCCTAGTCAGTAAAGGAAGCCCCTTCCCTCCACACTGCCTGGATGCCTAAGCTTTCCTGGGCAACATCCCCCAGGCCTTTGCTGGAACACTCTGTCCCACAGTCGCAAGAACACCATGTAGGAAACAAGCTCAGAGCATTAATCAGACTGATTCATCAAGTAATGCACTCATCACAGATTTTGAAGCAGGGTGTTTCCGTCAGAGCTAGATTAAAGGGCTGTTCTACCCTGACCATACATCTCTTGCTTTGAACAGTTACTACACTTAAAACCCTGACTCTCCCAGGGTTGTGCAAATAGGAATGGGAGGGAGGAACAAGGAAAGGTTGGAGAAAAGGCAGTGTATATGTAATAGATGCTTATAAGTTCACTTGACTGATGCAACACCTCAATAGACTTTAATGACCAAATTAAAATGTACTCATTAATTAAGGAAGCATATATTGAGGAAACAATGCAAGACCAGGGACCCATGGTGGTCTATAATTATCAAAACTATGCATATGCATTGTTCCCTTTCTCTGAGCCATATTTGGAGGAGAGGGAACAAAACTAAGAGGTGCTTATCCTCTCTCAAGCTTGTCTATAAAGCTGGGCCTTCGTTTGCACTAAGGATGAAAAGGCTCTTGTTACTTTGTAATAATATGAAGCACAGCCAGTATTAGGTGGCAATAGCCAGTTGAAATCTGTTTCCATGTATCTTTTGAACCTGGATGTTTCACAGCACTGATAGGCCTGGAGCTCCGATGTTCTTTGATGTAATTTGGCAACCCTCACTGATTCATGTTGGCATGAAAGCTGCAGTCCTAAGTGCATATACTACAGCAGGGGTGTCCAAACTTCTTGCAAGGAGGGCCAGATTTGGTGAGGTGAAAATGTGTAGGGGCCGACCATTCAGCCTGACATTCTTTGAACCATTAACATTAAATGCAAATGAACTATTTTATGAAAGACTAAACAAATAACTTAAATGCACTAATGTGAAGGGTGATACTGAGATCTCGACTGCATTATATAGGCCAGTCTGGCTCAAAAACAGTGGTTTTGGTGTGCAAGATGTCACGCAGGTGAAAGTCACTTAGTCTCGTCCTCACGTGGTTCTTGTTAATGTTCATAACCGAGAATGTCTTCTCGCACAAGTATGTCAAACCAAACAAGCTCAGCATTTTCTTAGCAAATGTTCGAATCTCTTGGAACCTGTCTTTATCCAGCTGGCAGTAAAAGTTGACAAGAGGGAGCTGTTGGTGCCGACTGCGACACTGTGGTGTCACACTGCAGCTCAATGAGCTCCAGCTGCAGGTGGTCCGGAGCGTCATCAGGGTCCACAGAGAAAGGAGATGAAAAAAGCGTGATCTCTTTTTCAATAGCTGCAAAATCCCGAAAGCGCTGTTGCAACTCCTCAGCCAGAGATGAGATGTCTGCTTCATACCTCCTTTTTGCGCACTCATATTGTTCTGTGGAAAACTGGTTATTATTTCCTGCAGCGATGGGAAATGTGTGGTATTGGGCTGCATTTGTGATAGGTGCTTTTGGAAAAGTAGCAGCTTGGTCCCAAAGGCTTTGATATGTGAATACAGTTGGCTTACCACTGCATTTTGCCCCTGAAGGCTCGTGTTCAGCACGTTCAGATGTTGTGTTATGTCAACTAAAAATTCAAAATCAGCCAGCCAAACAGGATCAGATAGCTCTGGCATCGGTTGTCCCTTTTTTGCCAAGAATTGTCCGATTTCCTCCCTAAGAGAGTAGAAGCGCTGCAGTGCAGACCCCCGACTGAGCCATTGTACCTCGTTGTGATACACAACAACTCTGTATTCAGCCTGGATGTCGAGTAGAAACTGTTGAAACTGGCAGTGGCACAGGGCTTTGGAGCGAATATAATTAATATCCTTCATCACCGGTTTCATAACATGATCATATTTCAGATGTTTGGCACAGAGAACTTGTTGGTGAATAATACAGTGGAGTTTTATAGCTTTGCCTCCTTCGCTGACTTTGTTACAGACTAGGGTTGATAATCCACTTCGCTTGCCAGCCATGGCAGGTGCACCATCCGTAATACTCCCTGTCACTTTATTCCATGGTAGTTTCATGTCATCTTCGGCGAAACAAACAGTAACAAATCTGTTCCTCTTGTTTGGTCCTTAAGGCTCTGGAGGTCAAGTAGCTCTTCACTCACGTTCATGTCATTGTCCACTCCTCTCAAAAAAATCAATAACTGAGCGGTGTCAGATGCATCCGTGCTTTCGTTGCAGACTAACAGACTAACGAAAAAAAGTCGCAGACTAACGAAAAAAAGTCAAACTCCACTCCTTTTGCTTCTAACTGTCTCTTAATATCAGATGAAACGTCTTCAATTCTCTGTACCACAGTGTTACAAGCCAGGCAAACATTGGCAAACTCTTGCTTCTTCTCAGGACAAATTTTCTCCACCATTTTCATCACACAGTCTTTAATAAATTCACCCTCAGTAAAAGGTTTGCAGTGCTTGGCAATCAGCATTGCCACCTCGTAGCTCGCCTTTGTGGCATTTTCATTTGACTCACGGGCTCTTGTGAAAAAGCGCTGCTGTGCCGTTAAAGCAGCTTCCAGTTCCTTCAATTTTTCGCTGCGTTCGTTCCCAGTTAGCTTGTTGTAGTTAGCATGTTTCATCTGATAGTGCCTCTTGATATTGAATTCCATTCTATTTGTCTCTTGGCAAATTAGGCAGACACAGTTGTTTCATATTTCAGTGAAAAAATACTCCAATTCCCACTTGTCCTGGAAGCAGCAGCCCTCGCTGTCAACTTTCCTTTTTTTAGTTACAGCCGCCATTTTAGAAATGGGCTCACAAGCCTTGTGTCACAAGGGTCACGCGGCGAGGGTGCTGACTCAGGTCTACTGCCATCTTCTGGTGAAATATAACCACCAGCCTTGAAGGAGCAGGAGGCAGCAGGGGACAGCTGCTGGAACCGCTGTGCGGTGAAGGGAAAAACGCCGGCCGGCGGGGATGAGTGACAGGCTGAGCCGGAGGGGAGAAGAGGCTGCGGGCCGCTCGAAATTTGAAAATGGGCCACGATTGGCCCCCGGGCCGGACTTTGGACATGCCTGTACTACAGAGTGAGCCCAGCTGAATGCCCACCAAATGGGGCACTGCACCAAAATGCTGCCATATGTGATGCACCTTCCATTTAGCCAGCCAACCATGCCCTCTTCCAGGATACTCCAATCCATTCCCCTTCCCGCCTGATTTTCTGTTCTTTCCAACAGCAGCAGCAGCAGTAGTTCATGGGCATGCTCAGTTCTCACCGGGCTGTCTTTGGGTCAGTTCGACAAAGAAGCATTTATTTTCCTAAATTTATTTTTGTACTGCTGCAATATGGGTATTCAAGGCTGCTGCTACCTCCCTCTTCTGTGTGAGTGCTTCACTACAGAAGGATCCATGGTCAAAGAATGCATTTCCTTTTAGTACCTTGAATTTACTTTTATGCTCTTCAAAGATACCCTTGAGGTTTTCCAAAGAAGCATGTTTATCTGTATCGGCAGGTACAGATAGCGCAATCGTGGGTCTGCCCACACTGAAGTAACTCCTACTGAGTTCCCGAGAAAAGTGTATATAAGATTGATCTTCTAACAGCTTGGGCTTGAATTGAAACTGGAAAAATATTTAAGTGCTTGACTCGATTATTATCTGGCTTCCGCTGGCACATCTGTAGGTCTCATTTTCAAAATGATGAAACATTGGTACCAACTCCACTTGGCACCGCCTCTGTTTAGTTTGGATATAATTCCTCCAACACAGAGAGCAGCTGTGGGATCATAGTTGGACTTTTGCTCAGGGGTATAGAAAATCCAGCTTCTAGTCCCCACTCAGCTATGACACTGGGTGACTTTGGCCCAGCCACCGCCTCTCAGCCTGACCTAGCTTGCAGGGTTCTTGTGAAAATAAATGTAAAGGAGGAGCAGCACCTAAACAGCCTTGCATTGCTAACAAAGGGGGGGGGGAATAGTGAGGTAAAAACGTAATGATAAAAATGGGATCCTTGGCTTGACTTGTACATTCTGTCCAGCATCTTGCACATTTCTGGCTGTATATAAATGTAATCTGCTGGGAAATAGCGCTCCGAGAATTAATGTATTTGAAGCATGCCAGCCGCTAAAAGCAGTTTTGATCCAGTTTGGCAACCCCATCTATCCTCTTGAGAGTTTACATAAGCCTTCCCTTTCCTGATGGACGACAACTTCCATCATTTCCAAACCATTTGCCATGTTGGCTGAGGGTGATGGGAACTGTAGTCCCAACCACCTGGAGAGGCTCGGCTTGGGGAAGGCTGCCTCATGCATCAGCTTCAAACAGGTGCTGACAACAATTGCGTTTCAGACAGCTCTTGTGGGTTGGGTTCCCACATCCCATTAACCACCATGGCAAACCATTTCCCCAGGACCAGCATGTTTCCGGGGCTGTTCGAGGCATGCTGGGAAACAGGGAGATGAGGTTGGAATGGGCGGTCTACCCCCTCTTGTCACTTGAATGTCCATCATTTGCCCCACAACAGTTGTGGGACTGGCAACACGCAGTGGCCATTGCACTGGATGAAAATGGATGGCTTTAAGAGGAGATTGAACATATTCCTGGAGGGAGGATGAGCCCTGATCTATGTGGCCTCCAATATCAGAAGCGATATGCCTAAGCACAGCAGTGAATGTAGTTTATTTCATTTCTAACCCACCCTAGTAGCCGCCTGACTCCTCGGGTGGGTTACAACAATAAAATCATATAAAAGCAGTATAAAAGCACAAAAACCAAATAACACAGTAAAACAGTAAAAGCTCACCCACCTCGTCTTACCAGAACTGATGATTTCATGAAAGGCGTACTACATTCTATTAAAAATACCATTAAAAACAGATCAGCAGTTAAAATACCGGTGAAATAAAAAGGCCTTGAAAAGTATATAAAGAGGGCACCAGGCGAGCCTCTCTGGGGAGTTCAATCCAAAGTCAAGGTGCCCTCTTTATATACTTCTTGTTGCCACCCAGTTGCTGAGGAACATGGGCAGTTGCAGGCCATTGCTCATACATCCTGCCTGTGGCTTCCCATGGGCATCTCCTTGGCCATAGCGTTACTAGAATGCTGGGGTAGGTTGGACCCTTGGTCTGAACCAGCATGACTGATCTGAGGCTTTGTCCCCACTACTGACAGTGGGAGATCAAGGTGGTTTCCACCAGCATCAGGGGTGGCAGGAGCATCAGAGGTGGCAGGAGGCCAGCGGTCCACCAGACGAGTGGTTCTTCGACCACACCCTCGGACTCCTCACCCATCCTCTGTGGCACATTATTGCTCTATTAATGATAATAAAAAATCATGCCACATTTATATTGTATGTGAGAAACCCTAAATTTCTTGTCTGCAATTGACTTATCCTGTCATCGACAACTTCCATATTTCTTAAAAGTGGAGAAGTTGTATTAAAATGTTTTAAATAAATATACATTTCTATCATGCTCCAGGAAACATTCAGAATTTCATCTTCCATAAAAGGGGGCAAACCACACCATCTATCGAAGGCACAATTGTGTTTAGTCTGGCCAAGCTGTAAACAAAAGCTTCCTCTTCAAAGAGATCTGATCTGTTTGGTGACCACACTGTGTGGGAAGTGAGGGAGTTAACCCTCCCCTGCCATCCCAGTAAGTCACACACAGTGCCAGCAGTACCACTTCAAATGGCACCAATGTACATCTGGCCAGTAATGGAAAGAACATCTTGAGATGGGGAAGGATCTCCCCCAGGCAGGGCTGTGATAAGGAAAATCCAGCTTTCTCCACCATTTCCCAGTCCTGATCTCACCCTCACCACAGCAGCCGAATCAGCTAATGAAATGTAAAAACAAGTAACACAACACTGATTTTGGCCTCATGCTCTTTTTCTGTGACTGAAAGCAAGAACACATTGGCTTGCCAGAAGAAAATGTTAAATCTTAAATATTTGTGCAGAGCTACTGTAAAAGAAAATACTTTGTTAGGGAAAACAAAACAACAACAATAATCCAGTTTATTAGCACACCCTTGGTGGTCTGCTACATGCCATGGAATTTTGCTTGATCTTTCCCTCCCTCCCTGCCTGATTGCTGCCCAGCCTTGGCAAGCAAATATTGGAAAACGTAGCAGTCTTTCTTGGCAAGCAAGACTTGCACCATGCTAAAATTTGATCTACGGGGATGGGTTTCTTCATGTTCAAAAGCACACGGTGTGCTTGTTGGTCTGCATGCTGAGCTAATTTCCTTACAAGAACTGGGCTGCCTCGTTCCACTCTACACAGCCAGCCCCTGAAAAATGAAAATCTAGTACGAAAGGCATATGTCATACTCTGCCCAGGTGAGGTAGGTGTTCCACTTGCTGACTCATCTGCAGAGGAATGCCGGGGTTTTCCTCTTGATGCAGATCACATGCGGCCACATCCCATGCCACTTAATGGCATATTGAGCAGTAGAGTAACAGGATGCCCGTTACCCCCAGGAATGGAGGCAGGATGCCTTTGTACTCCAGTTGCTGGGGGACGGGGGCCGTGGAATGCTGTGGCGCTCATGTCCTACCTCCCACAGGCAGCTGGCTGGACACTGCGGGAGCCGACTGCTGGACGAGATGTGCCTTCGCTCTAATGCAGCAGGACGGTTCTTCTCTTGAGCTCTTTGCCTCTCCTTCCCTTCTGCCATGGAAGTCCTTGCAAGAGGCAATCCCAGTGCCAAAAATGCAAACCCTTTTCATCAACCATGTTTACACATTACAGCAAGCCGGAACATCTGAGAATTCTGGCTTCCCATGACTGTGTAAGCATGCTAGTGTACACCATTCAACGGCTTCTGTCTGGCTTGTCCTACCAGCAGGGACAGAGAAAAAACTCAGGGAATTTCCATTTGTGGTCTGCTTACCAGGCCATCTGAGCTAGAATTTCTGGCTTGCTCTTCTACTAACATGTTAGAATGGGAAGCCAAGATGTGCTCTTGACCCTGACGCGGGCATAGCAGTAAGCGAGCCACGAACAGAGGCTCCCTGTTTTGGTGAGCTGCTTCCACCGCAAGAGGACTCACGTGGGAGAGACAAGTAGCAAGCACCAGCACTCTTGCTTGTGTTGCAGGAATTCTGCTTTTTGGAACAGGGCCGGTTTGACACTCAACTGCCACTCAATTGCCTCTGTATGTTGGGGAGGCATGCTATGTTCTGAAGCATTTAGCCCTTTGGCTTGCGTGGTCTGAAACACTCAACTGCTGCTCTGTGTAGGGGAGGCGTGTTCTGTTCTGAAGCATTTAGCCCTTTGGTTTGCATGGAT
The DNA here is from genome assembly GCF_004798865.1 of Varanus komodoensis. Taxonomy (NCBI): domain Eukaryota; kingdom Metazoa; phylum Chordata; class Lepidosauria; order Squamata; family Varanidae; genus Varanus; species Varanus komodoensis. Next base: position 6,806,221 of record NW_025335762.1, read on the forward strand.
GGTTCTTCCAGTCCAGACCTTCAAAGTGGCAGAAAGAGGAAATCAGATGACAGAACAAGAAGAGGTTGGCTGGTTTGTTCTTACTCCTCCTGCTAGCCTTGAATTAAGTTTGAGCCTGAACAAGGAATCAACAAAAGAAAAGAGGCCACAGAGCTTCCAGAAAGCTACAACTGTGGGATGAAGAGGATTTCCACATTAACCATCACAAAAAATGGTAATTCCTATCCCTCTCCTGGCATCTTGCTTCTGGCATTGTAAATACTTCCCACACCTCTGGGCCCTTACTGCTAAATTACCCTTCTAAAATGCTGACTAGAAGAACTCTCTTTTAGTTATGGAAATACAGATTTGCATTTCACGAAATGCCATTCTGCACAATCTACTGAGAAGTTTGCTGCTGGTTGGTAGTTGTAGCTGGAAAGGGTGTGATTGTCAGAGGCTTATGATCCCACAGTTGAACTGACTACCAACAGATTGTTCCAGATGGTACACCTGAACAGTCTTCAGTTGGCCCTTTTATACACCGATCATTAGAGGGTTACACATAACACAGAACATTTTCCAATAGCTTACAGAAGTAAAAAGTTGAAATGCCATGATCTTTCCTACCTGCGAACCAAAGATGTTCTGAAGGAAGGGGAGGATGGGCTGCTATTACATAGAGGAGAAGGGCTGGTGTGAGTTGCCCTTTGTCAGAGCTGTGGTTATCCGTCAAGCGCCAACTAGCTTTCTCTGGACTGGCACCTGGTCAGTGTCCGCTACATCTCAAGGATGCACACACACATGCTGATTTCTAAAAAGGAGGGTTTTTCTCAGGCTTGGTCATGTGTCAATGATTACATGATTTAACCAATGGAAGTTCTACCTATTGATTTGTGGATCAGTGGGATGTGTGAGGGCGAAAAATTCTCAAAGGAGTTTGTTGAACAAGAAAGGGGAAAGAGGAGGGGGAAGAAACAAAACAAATGAACAGGTGATTCTAAACCAGGGTGGGCAACTTAGGGCTCTCCAGATGTGTTGGCCTACAGCTCCCCCCTGCCATAGACAGCTTGACCAGTGGAGAAGGGTGTTGGGAGTGATAGAGCAGAACATCTGGAGGACTATAACTTGCCTACCCTTAAACAGTAACATGGAGAGAAATGGGGTTCATAGCTTCTCCGTGAGTTGCTGTCTTAAGGCTTGTGCAATTTGGGACTGAAAGGGAACTGTAGGCATCAGTTACTGTCAGCTGGTAGTGGAACTCCTGCTCATTGAAGGAGATGCAGGCAGCTGTTGCTCTCTTCCCTGGTTTTTCCCCAGCTTCCTCATGACCCCTCTTCTCTGCTTCTGCCTCCCTTTTCCAGAAGACCTTTCCTCCCAACCTCTGCCCCATATATTCGTTTTCTTCTCCCCCCCCCCCCCCAGAGTCTACCCTTCCGCCATGGACCCTCAGGAGCAAAACTCCAGGCATTCTACTAGGGGGCTGCACCACTTCATTCCTAGCGTCACTGGTGCTTAATTTAGGCAGCACGGAGCTACATTTACATTCAGTCTGTCCTTTATATAATTGGGCTCCTTCTTTATTCTTGCTTACAGGACAACCATCATGGGGAAGCACCTGATGAGCTGCTGGCTAGCGATTCTCTTTCTCCTGCTTCTGACTGAAGTCTCTCTTTCCAAAAAGAAGCCCAAACCCAGTGGCGGCGGTGGGAATACAGGACAGCGTCCTCCTAGCTACCCTCACAACCCTGCCTACCCCCCACGACCCCCAGGCTACCCTCCACAAAATCCTGGCTACCCACATAATCCTGGCTACCCTCAGCAACCTGGCTACCCACAGCGCTACCCGGGCTACCCTCAGCAGCCTGGCTACCCACAGCACAATCCTGCCTACCCCCGCCCTGGCTATGGGGGAGGCTATGGGGGAGGCTATGGGGGAGGCAGTCCATATGACAGCAAGCCATGGAAGCCCAAGCCACCCAAAACCAAGCTGAAACACGTGGCAGGAGCTGCTCTTGGAGGAGCCGCAGTGGGCGCGGTCGGGGGCATCCTCCTCGGCTCCGCCATGTCCAACATGCGCTTTAATTTCCACAGCCCGGATGAGGAGCGGTGGTGGTACGAAAACCGCAACCGCTATTCTGACCAGGTTTACTATCCAAAGTACGACCAGTCGGTTTCACGGGATGTCTTTGTGAGAGATTGCACCAACGTCACCGTGACGGAATACATCGAGCCCAGCGGGAACAAAACAGCAGACGAAATGGAAGCCAAGGTCGTCACACGCGTGGTGCACCAAATGTGCACAGAGCAGTACCGGCTGTTATCCGGGGTCGCGATGCTGCTTGCCAACCCTTGCATATTTTTGCTCATCGCACTGGTTGCATCTTTCCTGATACACTGAGATCGCGCACTGTCAGCATCCACCTTGTGGATCTGGGCTAAGAAGGGGTGAGATCTGTACAAAGCAGTGGGCCTGGGGGACCATGCGGTCTTGCTTCTGCACTCCTTTGGTGGAGTGTCTTTAAGAGCTAAATATTAATCAACATGCTAGCTTCTGCTGAGCACACTTATCTTTTGCAGTCATGTATGATTTTTTTAGTGGTACAAAAATAGTAGGGAAATCAGACAAGAGACTATTTTGTTATGAAAGATGTGGGGGAAAACCTCACCATGGATGAGATAGCATCCTTCATAGATCATCGAGCTAATTTAAACAAACATGAACATAATGACTGCATGGAAAAATATGTCCTTGGCTAGTTTACCCCCATTGGACTGGCTCTTCGAGAAATCTTAGCAGCAAGTTTTGTTTTTAATGCACTAAGCCATTGATCCTAAACAAAAGGTGGCTTTGAGAGAAAGGTTTTCCAGTTCTTACATAACGAAATGTGTGTGTGTGGGGTGGTGAGGGAATAGGATACACATGGCTCATTCTTCCTCTTATCCACAGTGGAGAAATTGTAAATTTCAAATTGTAAGCTGCCTTGGGAATGTAGTTACCTAGAAATTGTGAATTTCACATTGTAAGCTGCCTTGGGAATGTAGTTACCAAGAAAGAAAGGGAAAGGTGAAAGCTCCCTTCTGTATTCTATAAAGATTGGAATTTCAAGAAGCAGAGGGCTTGTCCACAAAGAAGTATCTCACACTCCTGAAACAATGTTTTAGCAAATGGGGCTGCCCTGTTTAGAGATACAGACCATTGTGGCTGTTGTATATGTCATGCTTCTGATCATAATCAGGCAGGCTAGGACATCCATCAGGAGATCCATACAAATGTACTTATAAAAGCATGTAACCACCTTCCTGTACTCTTAGGTGAACTTGCCCATCTGTCTGGTCAGTTGCAACCCGAACTCCTGGTAGGTTGCTGAGTCTTTAATTATTAGCTTGTTCATCTGTGGAAAACCCCATAGTTGCCAACACCATTTCATGTCGCAGTGAATCCATTTGGGTTGTACAGCCCTTCTCTTCCTGTTGGTTGAGGCGGAGCTGATCTTCTGTTGAAGGAAATCATCTTGGTTCCTCATTTGCTGCTTATAACACTCTGAACTTCTTGTCTTTGGATGAGGAAACTTGAATAAAATATCCTTTTTTCACGGAAAAATATTTTATTACTACTAAAACTGATTGAGGAAAGAGGGGTCTATAGATGAATTCTTAGAAGTCACAATAGCATGTAAAATATCATAGACTACAAAAGTATTACTCTTTACAAGCATGGTTGGTGTATAGCTGTAAGTAGACCTTCCTTCGGGAAGACCTTTGTGTTTCATTCCAGAAGTCACGCAGCACCCCCAGATTACGTCATTAGGACCGGTGTGTGCTTCCTTGAGAGCAGAATTCCAGCTCATTGCCTGCTCAAACGTTATGTGACCTTTATCAGTTCAGCCAATGCCACTGAGCTTCTGTAAGTCTTAGCACGAGGCTGATTTTTCAGTTTACAAAGTTACTAAGGACTTTTGGGCTGACCCTGTTGAACTTTGAAACCAACTTTAAGGGTCAACTGCTGGTACCACAGCCATTCCAGAGTTTGCATCTATGGGGTGTTCTGTGCAAACTTGAAGCCCATGAATAGACATTACTTTAAGGGCTTCTGTACATGAAGCATTTGGTTCAGTCATGCTCCTTTTCCATGGAAGTTTGCAGATGGTTTGCACTATCATCTGCCAGGGCTTTCCTGCATTTAGCAACTATTTTTGCAGCTTTTTGTCAGATCTAGGAAAGCCTGACATTATCTGGAAATCATTCTATAAGAAACTTGTGTATTTTGCACTTCTACTTTGTGGTTCTGTAATGGGACACAAAGAAAAGCAGCAAAGGAAAAACTCACCTAGAGAAGAGCCAGTTGTAATCCTGCAAAGAATCCTTTAGCAGAAGCCTGAGAAAAGTGGTGGGTTCTAAACTTCATATACAGAAACCCTAATCCCAAATTAGGGGTATTAGGAACACACCAGAGTTAATGCATTTCAGCAGTTAGCTACTTGGAACAATGCCATGTTTAACTTAAGACAGACATTCCAATTGAAGAGTACACGAATTCTAATTCTGTCTGTCCTGTAGTGATGGCCTGTAGTTTTTCTAAGTTGTGCTTGTTTTTTGATTTAGGGTTTTGTTTTTTGCTATTCCATGCATTGGTTGACTTGCTGATGATACTGTGTTTGTATGAGAGTAGAGATTTTTTAAGTGTAGTGGAAATGTAAAGGGTAATTTTTCTTGATATAACATATATGCTGTACACTTTGCTAGCAGATTATTGTGCAGACTCATCTTTAAAAATTAATGCTTTGGTGCAACTAGGAGAAAGCAAAGCACAAAAGGAAAATGGTGAATTTTGAAGTCATATGCACTGCTTTGAGGACGCTTTTGTAATTTGGCAGGTGCTTAAATAGTTATTTTCTGGGTTTTTAAAAAAATAAATTTTAAGTAAAATTAAACATGGCAAATAGACATGTCTGTGTTGGGTCTGCTTGAAATATTGTAAATTTATTTTGCACACACATGCACACATAATGAAGATGTGTATTTATGGGGTGAGGTGTTAAGGGTTCAAGGTAAAATCAGCAGGTTGATTTTTCACTGGATCTGCTTTTTCTGGGTCCTGTTGCTTCCATGGTCTTGCAAACTAGATTTTCACGAGAGGAGTGGGCGTTAGCACACATTACCTCATTCACTACTGGTACAAATTGGTGGAAGTAGCAGCACCTCATAGAATAATCCAAGTCTGTCCATGAACAGACAACAGTACGAAAGGATCTGTAAATTGCATACAGAACAGAGTTAACACAATGCATAATCCCCAGACAGACTCAATATGCGGCCATTTCATTTGCTTTCTACATTTAAAACTTGCCTTTTCCCCCAAAGAGCCCCTTTCCTCTCCAGTTTACCTTCTCAAACTCTGACATAGGGTCAGTGACCAGAGCTAAGGATCAGTGAGCAGCCCAAAGTGAGTCACCCAGGTGAGTGAGGACCAGAATGCCAATGTTTCTGTCTCTTGAGTCCCAGTCCAGCATCCACTACACCACTTCGCTGTGCTCACCCAAAGCATGACTCACCACATTTTCTCTCTAAGTAGTCGCCCCCTACCCTGAAAACCAGTGACTAAAAAGAGCACTGGGCTATGCCTCCTCAGGGAAGACCTTGATATAAGAAACTAATCTGCAAGCCTTTGAGTTTCCAAACCTCTCCCTCAGTCTGGATGGGAAACTAAGCAAGGTGAGTGGAAGAAACCAAATGGCGGCTAATGCAGGAACCATTGAGTCAGGATTTCAGTACACAACATTTGCTGGACCTTCAGACTAAGGCCAGACATTCAGTAAAGCTTGTTGTTCAAGCGTGCTAGGAGAGGTTGGGAGATAGTTGGCGTACTTCCCTCTCCTCTGGCTTCAGTTGCCTGAACTGGGCTTAGATGCTGAGCTGGTCTCAAAGTGCATGCAGACTTGTTCCCAGGCCTTGAATATTTGCAATTGCTGCTCACATTCCATCTTGTGACAAAAAGCAGATTCCACCACTTCACCCTCAGTCACTTCTCCCCGCTTTCTCTTGGCTTTGGGAAAAATCAAAAGCTTACACACACTTTTCTGAACTTCGGAGTTGGCCTGATTGAGGTTTTAAACCTGCCATGATTTCAGGCCACTCTTACAACCAACACAGCTTCCTTTGCCTTGCATTTCTTTAACAGCATTGATGCCTCTTCTTCCATTACTTATGTTCCGGAGAGCTATTCTAATTAAGGGCCATAATCTTGGCCCTTGGTGCATTAAGCAGCATGATAAACCTTTAATGGATGGCACAGAGCTCATATTCAACATGTAACAAAGAAGAGGAGGTCTTTAACTTCCTCATTGGAAGTAAGCAGCATCTTTCTCTGAACCTTAATGCTTGCTCTGAGATTAAAACAGAGATCAGAGATAAGCTGGAGATTTCCCTGGGAAGCAAGGAGCTTCCAGGAACTAGCACTTAGATGCTGTGAATAGGGTGCAAATGACATGGGAAGGCAGCTCCTGCAAGCCCCAGACAAGTCAGCTTCTGCACTGACTTTTTTTTCAAGTAGATGGAATGGATAATGCGATAGGACAGCATACAAACATTCTAAATAAATAAATAAAATAACAGGAAAGGAGATGGCTTCAGGTCTAGAGGAGACCAAGATCAACTGCCTGGACCAAAAACGGATGCCTTCCTCTGCTACATGTTGCCTCCATGATCCAAGGCTATGTGTCTGTCTATGCCAGGACAGGAGGATGTGCTTGCACTAAGTCCTCTTTGTGGGCCCACCTCCCGACCAGAATGATGGTCTAGAATAGTCCTTTGAGCAGACTCGGCACAGGTCTTAGGAGAAAGGGGAAGTATGCAGACTTCTGAACAGTGTGGAAAAAGTAGAGAGGGAGACATCGCCCTACCTCTCTCTTTGGGCTAGAACCAAAAAAGGGTGATCTCTCGAAACTGGTGGAGATTCAGAACAGATCAAAGACTTCTTCACCCAGCACATAGTTAAACTGTCGAAGTCACTTCCACGAGATGCTGTGGTTACCACCAGTTTGGATGGTTTTAAAGGGGGACTGGATAAATTCACGGAACAGAAGTGACCCACAGCTACTGGCCCTGATGGCCCCATGCTACCTCCAGTATCGGGGGCCAAGTGCCTGTTTACACAACTGTTGGAGAACATGGGCAAGAGGACACTGTTGCTGTCATGTCCCACTTTTGGGTTTCTGTTTGGCCACTGTGTGAAGTGAATGCTGGACTAGTTGGGCCCTCGGTCTGATCCAGCAGGGCTCGTCTTATGTTCTCAAGATGAAAGAGCAGGAAATTAGGAAGTGTCTGTCTGTGAATGGCAGACTTGAATTTACAAAGAGAGCAGCATGTGCTACACGCTAAAGTCCAAGCAAAAATAAATAATACATAATAAAATAAAATAAAATAAAATAAAATAAAATAAAATAAAATAATGCTGTTTCTGATTAGATTGCTTCATGTCTCTGGGACCAATTGGGTAGATAATGCTCCTCTGTTTGAAGGGCTGTCTAGATCCAGTCTGGTTTAAAGAGTAAAATAAATAGCTGAATAAATAAAACAGAACAGAAGTTCTTGAAGTTGATTGTGAACTGCACTAAGAAAACAGACTGAACAAGGACATCTGTCACCGAGTCACAATCTTCCACACTAATGTAAAAATGTACTGCGTTGCTAATTAAATCATAAACATTAAGTGTGCATTTGCATCGATACATATGCATTAGCAAAGGCAGACTTTATTTCAGCTGGTGTCGTCGTGGGAATTTCCTCTTTTTGGCGATTCATGCATGGCCACGGCACTCTGTCCCATAGAGCTGGGGAGATGATGGTGATGTCCCTCTATGTTATCATTGCATTGCATTGATATCCCACCTTTTCCCTCTTGCAAGGAACCCAAGGTGGCTCCTGCACTCCAGTCTATCATCGCAACAACAACCCTGTGAGGTAGGTAAGACAAGAGTGAGTGGCTAGCCCAAAGTCACCCAGGGAGCCTCATGGCTGAGTGGAAACTTGAACCCAACCCTCGCAGGTTCCCTGTCCAGCACTCAAACTACCACACCACATCTGGCTAGATGACCAGTGTTTCAATATCTGGTTAATGCGCAGGACAGCATAGAAAGTAAGACAGACACGCCTTGCTGGGATGTTAAACAACCATAGCTTTATTGTGGGCTTTTGCAGAAAGTTAATAGGGTAAGTGTCTCAAACAGCCATAAAAATACATAAGAACATCTGTCCTGGTTCTCTGGGCAGCACCGCCTCCATCTTGACCCTCCCAACTTGTGTTTCACCAGCAGAATGTGTCCTGGTGTGATCATAGGTCAGAATTCTGGCTTTTTTTCATGAGCAATGCACTTGGGCCCACTGCCCAATCACCAGGCCAATGCACCAGAAACTAACGAGGAAGCAGACATTGTCCATCATATCTCAATCTGGTCTCCTTGTTTGTCCCTTGCTGAACTACAGTCTGAAGTTAGTTTCTGGTTCCCGGTATGTCTGGGGAGTGGCAAGCCAGGGTCCAGTCTCAGATGTACCCCCGTTCATTTCCATGGATACACTGAGCCACTGCATTTCTGCTTCAGGGGAACCCACAGCTGCTGACTGGTTTGGCCAATTCCAGTGCTGCGATACTGGTGTTCCACCCGGTCTTTCATCCCATCCTGCACTGTATCCAGACCCATGTGACAAACACCAGAGAGTGCAGCAAAAGGGGAAACGTGAACACCCGAAGCGAGAATTTCACCACCACCACCACCTTCAAAGGCATTTGGCAAATGTGAAGAGGCAAAGGCAAACTACCTGATAACACATCGGGGAGATGTGGCTGAGAGAAACACTGCCGTGGGCGTTTTGCCAGACATGAAAGCATAAAAACATTAAAATGTGTGCATCACCCCCGAGAAATGGAGGACAAGAGCACTGCTGCATCTCTGAAAATGTATTCCTGTGCAGCCGAATTCATGGCATCTTTATTCAGACGTGTGTCTGCTGTCTTTGGGGAGACAAAGCAGCCTATGGAAATGTGCATTGTATATGTATAATATGTGAGAGCGAGCTTCATTGGACATACCAGAATGTAGTGCAGAGCAATTAGGCATCGGTCTCGGCCAGCTCAACTTTATGCATGTCAGTTCAGATGTAGCCCCTAATGAGCTCGGTGGGCCTTCCTCCCAGGTAAATGCGTACAGGATGGCATCCTGAGTATCTCTGTGCCAGCCCAAAGAGGATAGGAGAGATCCAGGATCAGCACGAGCTCAAGAAGAAGTTGCCTTATATTGAATCATACTTCTGCTCCATGCAGCCAATGTTCATTGGCTGGGTCCTTTCAGGCAAAATTCTCCTGGGCTAATGGGAGACGCTGGCGACTGGACCTGCGACCTTCTTGGTGCAAAGCAGGTGCTCTACCATGCAAGGAGGGGGAGCCCCCCATATGAAGGGTGTCCAAATGCAGGGCAAGGCCTGCCCAGACACAGGGCATTCCTGGATGGACTCATCCTCAATATACAGAAGTTAAAGGAAGGGCTCGTGTGTCTACCCCTGAGAGCGAGATTAGCTAATCCTTGTAAATGCCTGAAAATCAAGAGTGTGGCATTATGGGATGGGGACATCACTCCCTTCCTCCTGTGCCACTTTCCTGACTTAAATCTCATCTGTCACCAACACAGCACATCCAGTGCATAATGCGCAGGGCAGCCGGTGGGAAGAGATGGCTGTATGTCTTCCCTTGAGGAACAGGTAACATCTGGAGCAGGAAGTTCAGACTGGGGAAATGGGATGGGGAGGAAGGGTTAATCCTCTCCTCTAGGCCACCCCCCTCCAAAAAAACCCCCACCATCTACCCACCCAGTAAAAAGTAAGTTTTAAACTTTAAAAAAACTTAGGAGATGCTATCAAGTTTTCATCTTTATTTGTGCAAAACATGCCTCCTGTTTAGAAAGAAGAAGTGAGAAGAAGTGCTGAAGAATGTCAGAATTCACCAGGTGATGCTTTATAGAATCATAGAACAGCAAAGTTGGAAGGGGCCATGAAGGCCATCCAGTCCAACCTTCTGCTGTTGCAGGACACCAAGTTACACCATCCCATTCAATGGCTGCCCAGTTTCTACTTGAATGTCTCTAGTGTGGGAGAGCCCCCTACCTCTCTAGGCAGCTGGTTCCACTGTCGTATTGCTCTGACAGTGAGGAAGCTTTTCCTGATGTCCAGCCTAAATCTGGGTAGTTGCAAGTTAAATTGTTTATTCTGTGTCCTACACTCTGGCATGAGCAAGAAGAGATCTTGACCTTCCTCTTTGAGGTACTTCTAGAGTGATATCATGTCCCCCCTCAGTCTTCTCTTCTCAAGGCTGAGCATGCCCAGTTCTCTCAGTCTCTTATCACAGGGCAGTGTTTCCAAACCCTGGATCATTTTTGTTGCCCTCTTCAGGACCCTTTCTAATTCTCCTGCATCTTCTTAAATCTTGGTGCCCAGAACTAGGCACAGTATTCCAGAGGAGGTCTGACTAGTGAGAAGTATAGAGGAACTACTACTTCTCGTGATTTGGAAGTAATACTTCTGTTGATGCCCTTTTGGCGGCTGCATTGTATTGTTGGCTCATGTATTATCCACGATTACTCCAAGATCTTATGAGTACCGCTTGTCAGTTACTTGTCCTCTCAATCTCCCATCTTTCCATCATTCCTCTCTTTAGATGATTGAAGACATGGAAATCACAGTGGACAAATACAATAATTTAGGTTGAGTCCCTTCTGGTTCCAAAGAAAACAAGTTAAGTTTTCTAACTCTTTTGAAAATGTAAACAGATGTACCAGGCAATTTTAAAAAGAGGAAATGCATTTTTCTAGAGGCCCAGAAAAGACCCCTCCCCACATCCTGCCCAGCACAGGAACTTAGATGGCCTCATTCATTCACACATTGAGTGCTGCCACAACCAGGATGTGTGACAGCAAGGAACCTCCACAGATTCATTAAAGGGGGCTTTTTCACCGTGCAATGTTTTCCCAAAATGTAACAGGTTATGACTCAACAAGACGGAAAGTGCTGTGTGGCCTTAAAGGGCAAACATGAACCTGTTCAGGGAAAAATTATGAGTCACGGGAAGCCAGTTTATTTTTGATTGGCCAAAGAAAATGGATCATGGCACATTCAGGTAATGATTGTACAGCTCTGATGTGGCCTGCTTTAATGCATCCTATTTCCATGAGCCTCCTATAAGGAGCCCACAAAGTTCCCCATCTCTCCACTCAGCAGCCTGGTTTGTGAAGGCACTAAAGTGGGCATGCAGCATAGGGTCAGGTGGGTGCTCCCCAAATAGGGTGTTTACCCCAGATAGTAGCCACTTTTTGCCTTGTTGCAGCAAGCCAATGAAATGGTGCTCCTTGAATTTGATCTAACAAGGAGCACCCAGGAGGTTTTGCGCATTATGTAGTATGAGCATAGATCTGCACTTCTCCTTCCGTGTTTTTTGCTTATCTCTTCTACCCTTATTTTGTACAACTCACTGCAGAGACTGGAACAGAAATTGCACATGGTGCTGCAATAGGAAGGATGCATCACTAGTGCTTCCTCTTTCCCCACCCCTCATATTGGTAAATGCTAGAAGTAACAAAAGCAAGATAAGATTGGGAAATCCTTCCTTTTTCTCAAAACTGAAAGTTTTTTCAGTGATGCAAAATGGCACACTACATGATAAAACATGCCCTTGAAATAATCATGTTCTCCCCAAGGCTCCATGCAATGGGAATTGGTTGGCAAAGGATATATTTTCCAGTGTTTCCATTAGGTTGCATGCTCATGTTCTGTTAAATTAGGCACAATGAGCTATGAATACAGAGACTTTCATTCTTGTTGGCTTTCTCCAATCACTACAAAAGTTGCCTCTTTCCTTATAAATTATTTTGAACCAGCAGGTAGTTGGAGAGAGAGTTATAAAGGAATAAGTATGCACAAAAGCCTGAGTTCGTTTGTACCTAGCACACATAACAGCTGCTAAAGATAGTCCGCCGAAGAGGAACATGCAGAAGCGAGAATGTGTTCTCCACAGATCTGTAGTTTTACGATGACCTCGTACCTTCTGGACGTTTCCCAGATCAACAGCAGGAGGGACGCTGAGGAGTGCCACATCAGGGTATCAGGAAACACAGGAACAGCGTGAGGAGCAAACGCATCGTGGGGCTGGAGAGATGCAGAGCATTGCCCACATGGAAAGAGTGGTCCATCTTAGATGCGGCACTCTTGGGAGACGAGCCCCATCTGGCTCCGGCTGCGGTACCAGGGATAGCTGGTTCTGCCAAGTGCTTCATCCCAATCCAGGCTGGCATGGTAGGTTCCTCTGGCTTATTAGACTGGGCAAACCCACCTTGCTTTGTGAGGCTAAAGACGCTGTGGAACAATCTGACGCACATCTTTTCTATTATTCGTGTCCCGACCCTGGTTTGCATCTCATCTGCAGTCTGGTTTCCGCTCGGTCTCAGGTACTCTTCCACGGTGACATTCACACAGTCATCCACAAAAGCTTCCTTCGAGAGAGGCTGGCTATAGTTCGGCTTGTAAAACTGGTGGCTGAAACGGTCCTGGTTGTCCTTCCACCACTGTTGCTCATCACTGTCATTCAACAGGAAATGCATCTCAGACCAGGAGCTGCCCAAGAGGGGACCACCACCTTCCGCCACGACCAGGCCCGTGACTCCTTCCCCGGCCACCTGCCTCATTCCAGGTGTGATCGGCCTCGGCCCTGCTGGGTTGCTCTCATGAGGGCCCAAGCTGCCTCCGCCGGCACGGCTCGAGAAGCTCCGGTACTGCTCTATGCACATCTCACGCACCACTCGTCTCACCACCCGGCTTTCCATCTCGTCAGCCATCTGGTTCCCGCTGGGCTCAATGAACTCCCTCACAGTGACATTCCAGCAGTCTTGCACAAAGGTATCCTCTGGCACGGGCTGTGCGTACTGAGGGTAGTAAACGCGATCGGAATAGCGGTTGCGGTGTTCGTACCACCACCGTTCCTCATCTGGGTTGTTAAAATGAAAGCGCATGTTCGACAGGGCTCGGCCCATGAGGAAGCCGCCCGCTGCCCCCACCACAGCCCCCGCCACAGCCGCTCCTGCCACGTGCTTCGTCTTGAGCTTGGGGTTCTTTGGCTTCCACGGCTGAGCCCAGCTCGGGTCGTGTGGGTTGCTGGGGTTCCGAACAGGATAGCCAGGATGTTGTGCTGGGAAGGCGGGATTTTGTGGCTGGTAGCCTGGGTTTTGTGGGTAGGCAGGATTCTGTGGGGGGTTCACAGGATTTCGTGGGGGGTAGGCAGGATTCTGCGGGTAGGC